>NC_140488.1:23626689-23881689 GCF_964271855.1 Acomys minous | reverse complement strand
TGTATCTTTCAAATTAGTATACAAGGCATTAGCTTTATATCTTACAAATTTTCCAACTTGTCTTCACTTTTGATAGAGAACAATGTCAAAAATAGGAAGCTAATTTTCAAAGGAGATACACTTACTTTAGTGATGATAACACTAAGGTCCAAGATACCTTGCAAATCCCAGTAAAGACATCTTGGCTCAGTACTCAAAGTAGTTTTATTGTTTGTTTGTCTCACATGGCCTTACTATGTAACCCCAGATGCACTGGAACTGGCTATGTAGACCAAATCATCCTGGGACTCACAGATTGAATCCAATCTCAGGAGTTTAAAGGCATTGGCCTCCATGTGGGGCCTTTCCTCGGAACTGTAAAAATATATTATTCTTTGTTTTGATTTTTTGTTGTCTTTCATTGCTTTTTACAATTATTATGAAGATAAAAATACATATAAATGGTGGGTTTCATTATGATATCATCATGAATGCATATCATTGTACTTTTTAAATATTCATATGCCTCCATTACCTTCATTTGTTGCTGCTTCTTCCTTCCTGCTTGCCCCTATCTATTAAGTTGTGCCTTGAATTCATATTTGGGAAGACTCAGAAACTATTTCAATCAACTTAAAATTTGGAGTAAAATAAGAGTTTTACTCATTACATAGTCAAGGAGGAAAGTATGGTTTTATATGAGCAATATATGTCATAAGAGGTAGCTTGCTAGCATAGTTTTAGCTGGACCAGCTATAGGGATTGGTCGTTTTCTAGAGATCTCCTTTGCAAAACTCCCTAGTGGCTCCCACCTATTATCTATTATTCCTAAGTGCCCACTGGCCGTAGGAAATTCATTCACCCAAAGATGCTCATTGTCTCTATTGTAGAAAGAGATTAAAATGTTTGGTCAAGAAGCTGACACTCTGTCTAAGTATGCATTGGTCTCAGGGAAGGAAATCTGAACTTTTGACATGATGGGTGATAATTCCTGCTAACTGCTAACACCTCATAATTAGATTGCAAAAATTTTCCTTGGGGTCAGGGATACGGAATCTGGCAGACTTCTTTAAAGGCAGCATTCTTAGAACTCTGAGACTCAGAGTTGTAGGATGTAAGGATGGTTCTACACCTTAGTTCTGGGAATTCAGAAACTATAGTGGGTCATAAAAGAACATGTTTCATATATTCCAAAAGGCCTGTGAATGAGTAAATAACTGCGATGTTCAAATGGCCTTAAAGGCATGGGAAGTCTCCAACTAACAAAACAAGATGTAAATACAAAGAAGCATTCAGACTATAGGATATGACTTCAAGAATGTTCACAAATATATCTACCAGCAGTTGGCACACTACAGCACATGGTTTCGTACAGCCTGCTGCCTATTTTGTAGATAGAGTTTAATTACAATGACAGAGATCAATGCTTGCTACAAAAGACTATGAGTTATGAGGGATATATATATGCAGAGAAATTGAATCAACCATTGTTCTAGATAATAAAGGAGAATGGTTACAAGAACTAATTCTGAAAGAATTCTAGGATTAAGGGGAGTTAATGAGTTCCCAGCCAGTTAGTAAAGGGCATATAAGAGTATGACAATATGACAGAAAGTACAGTATGAAATTAGAGGGGGTGAGAAAACTGGAGATTAAAGGTGAAACCTGGGCAGGGGGTGGGGAGAGGAGAAAAGAATGTTAATCAAAACTAAGAATACGTGAAAAAATCATATGCAACCCACTACTTCATAATACAAGAAGCAAACATTTTTAAACAGGAAGAAGAGGGGCTAGAGAGATGATTCAGTGATCATGAAAATATGTGCTGCTTTTCCAGAGGACCTGAGTTATGTTCCCAGCATCCATGTCAGGTGGCTCACAACTGCCTATAACTCAAAAGCCAAAGGCTTGGATGCCATCTTCTGGACTTTACAACCACTTATACACAAGTGACATTCAGCCACACAGTCACATACAAATACATGTAAGGAAAAATAAGATATTAATGGGGAAATTTGTTTTTATATAAGGGCAGAGCAAGAGGAACAATGCCTCACCCAGAAAATATGAGTAATTGAATGATGACCTCAGTACCAAATATGGAATACCTCCTTACAAGTTACTGGTTAAAAAGATCTCAGAATCCCCCAAACGACACAAGCTATAACCAGTAATCTTGGTTACCCACCTTATGCTATTTGGTATGAACCTATTTGTAAGGATACAACAAACTTTGATTGCAGCACATAAAGAAATCCATCTGGAACTGACTGAGAAATGTCCTGCCTGCTGGTGAGCATTCATAGTGCCTGAAGGTGCTATGCAGTCCACTTCAAGAGAAAAGTCCTATGGGAACATTCATAGCACTGTGCTCTTCATGCTACAATACCAACCTTCTAGACAAGATGTGTTCACTGGTACAAGAATGTCATGAGTGTTTGGGGGCAGCCAATCATTTTCTTATTGGATGTGATGCCTGCTCCACAAGAGGGATTCCGTGCCTGGTACTGTAAACCTGATCAAAAGTCCATGGTTCAGAACATTAGAGAACTTAAGAAGGAAGCTACTATTGGTTTTTCTTAAGGGGGGAAATGAAATGAACAAAGGAATTGTCAAGAAAAGTACTAAAAATATTCTTTATAAACTGTCAAACTGCCTTCTAAAGAGTTGTGTTTATTACCCATAGATTCATGCTATTATCAACCATGGCCAGAGAAGCCTCTTTGTGCAGTGGTCAGAAGTCAGTGTAGAGATTTATAACTGGTGAGAACAAGTGACTGACAGTACTCATCCCTAAATGGGATATTTATAACACCCTACCTCCACCAAGGCTCAAGGAACATCACAAAAATGGCAGGAAAAATGTCTGGAGGGTGGGGAGGAATTCTGTGAAGTGCTGTCTTCTGGGAAGGACATAGCCACTGCATTCATGGCCTCATAGAAGCTGTAGTTACCTGAAAAGCCCTGTACATGATTGAGCCAGTCAACATTCTCACTTGGATGGGGGAGGGCATTGGTGAGACACTACCCTAGCTATAAAGTTACTGGCAATAGGTAGCTGCCAGGCAGGAAATAGTTTTCCTTTGGGGTGTAGCCACTGGTAAGTTGCCCATGCTTCTGTAGATGGCCTCATACTTGTCCCCATGCAGGTTCCACTAATTGGGCTCAATGGATTATACAAAAAATGAGAGGGGGCAGACTTGGAGCACTCCACAGGGAGCAGGGTGGAAGAGCCGAGCATAGATATGATCACAATACATTATGTAAAGGAATGAAAGTGTCAAATAAATTCTAAAAGTATTCTTTATTTAAAAAAATTTTAAATACTTTAAAAGATAACTAAATCTACCCTGAGGACACTCATGATGGAGCTTGACATATAGAAAGAATGGCCAAGAGACAGCATAGCTCTATAATAAATTATACATGTTTACATACACTTCTATAAGAATAATTCTGAATCATGTAAAGCTGTTGTTCCTAAACTATAGAATGTCAGCAAAACTGTGAGCGAGAACCATGTGTGTTTGTAATTAAATCTGTCTGCATTGAAACACAGTCACATCCATCCATTTATATCTCTCCTATGACTTCAGGCTCATTATTTTAAAAAAACCTTTAATGGCAAAATAAGATATTTAATTCTTTATTTTCCTTAAGCCCCTTTATCTTTAGTCTTCCTCAAATTTAAGACCTGTGAATCACTCTTCAGAATCCTTTGTCTCTCTTAGATTTCCATAATGTTCTCTATTCATTCCAGCTATAATTCCAGATTTATTAGCAATTATCCCCCAAAGGAAATGACAGGAGATAAGCAATAATCTGGCCTTGTGACTACATGTCACTTCCAAAATCAAAGGCAAATACAATAAGCTTAAAATTGTAAGCTTTAGTGTGTATTAAGAAACTTCTCCTTTCATTGATTAATGAATCAATGACCATTGAAAGAATGTCTCTAGTGACTTATCCAAGATCCTGGTTCTAGTTAACATTTTTATCAAATTATTTCAGTAAAAAGCTAAAAGTTAGGTTTGTCAAATTCTCAGTAACGCAAATGAAACAAGAAGTGATAGGTCAAGATTTGGATTCCTGAGTTCGTATTCAAAAATACCTCAGCGGAATAAAAGTGTGAGTCAATCTTCAAAAGATAGACCATTGCTGGGCAAAGGGTCAAATTGAGCCTTGCGGTTAAAAGAAAATCAATTGTACAGTCACCGGAAGAATGATAAATGATTTGAGAGGAGTTCATGTAGAAAAATCAGTATTAGTAATCTCACTTCCCTGCAAAGTTTATTGCTACAAATAACTTGCTATCCTCGATGACTTCCCACAGGAACACTGTCCCAGTGGTCGCAGGAGTTGATCGGGGTTTGTGGTAGAGCTGTCTTACTACTCTATCATCTGAGATGAGTCAGAAAAACCACAGCATGCTTAACACAGAGGAAGCTATTCTGACAGCGAAGCTTATGCTGTGATGAGATTCTGTGGTAATCCCAAATCCCACAAAGTGATTTAGAGGTTTATAGAACGTAAGGCTTCAAGTGCTAACATGACAGAATTTCGAGACAGACCACAGAGATTGGACACACAGCTTTATGTTTCAGCCACAGCTATCTCCCATTTAAATCAACAAGCATTTGAGCTTGCTGTGTCATCAGGTCTCAGTGTTAAGTGCCTACTCAGTCAGGAGGATTCTTTCCCTGTAGTTTAGCTTGGCTATTTTCTTTTCATCCTTTGCTCTGACCTCAAGTGTTTCCTTCCTGGGAACCACAGCCTAATTATTACAATTTTGCTCTATCACTTCCTCTCTTGTGACTCTGCTTTATTTTCTTGGTATGAGTCCTTAAAATATCAAAATATTATGATGCTTGTTACTGCTACCTAACTCCAGTAGAACACGAGGCTATTCCTCTTTTGTTGTTGTTCATTGCTACACCCTTACCAATAACACTAGAACTCAATACGTAAGAAAGACTCAATAAGTATCCTTTGTTTCATTTTAAAGTATATTTGTAACTGAAACAGAATTACATTCACTTCTCCCATCTCTTTCTTCCCCATAGGCCTTCAGGATACCTTACCCCTAAGCCCTCCCATGTCCTCCACTCAAGTTGATAGCTTATTCTTCTTTATTATTATAGTTATAAACATGCATATATGTGCATATACATAAATATATAAGTAAATCTTCTGAGTCCGTTTCTGTTTGCGAATATGTTTTCTGGGCTAACCACTCTGCATTGGAAGACTCATCTCTGGGAGAGATTTACTCTCCTTCTCTCAGCAGTCATTAGTTGTATGTAGTTCTTTGTCTGGCAGTGGGAACCCACAAAATAACATTCTGTGTTAATATCTGCATTTGGGATTGTCATTGTTCCAGTCTTGTTTGTGCAGCTGCTGGTTTGTTTCTTTCTTTTGTTTTTTGTTTGTTTTGCTGTGCTTTGTTTCTTTTGGTTTTTGTTTGTTTAGTTGTTTGTTTGGTTGTTTGGTTGTTTGGTTGTTTGGAGTTTTTTGGTTTGTTTTGCTTTGCTTTGTGTTTTGAGACAGGGATTCTCTGTGTAGCCTTGGCTGTCCTGGAATTCACTATTTAGACCAGGCTGCCCTTGAACTCACAGAGATCTCATGGCTCTGCCTTTGGAGTATTAGGCTGCATTGCCTAGTCACAATGATAAAAGATGCACTTAGTTCTACTATAACTTGATTGGTATCCATGGGAGGTCTCCCTTCCTTTTTTTTTTTTTTTTTTAGCCTCTTCTGAGTAGACAGGGAGAATGTCCAGGAGTTGAGAGGGAAGGACTGGGAGGAAAGAAGAGAAAGGAAGCTGTGATCCAGATGTAAAATAAATTAATTGGTTCATTTAAAAAATTAAAAATGAGAAAACAGAAAAACACCTATGACCTCACAGCCAACTCTTTCCCCAAAGATTGGCCTCTGAGTTTCCTTCTATTAGGAACTACTAAATGGCATAGTTGTTTTTCTCCCGAGATTCGATCCATGTCATCATAATTAACTCCACAGCATCATTTCCCCTCAATGCTTCTTTAGACTTCTGAGAAATTGTCAGCAAGTCAAGTCCTCAGTTTATCAGATGCCTGGCTTTTAGCAGAATGAGACTTCCATTAGGTGTCTGGAGAGCAGGAGCTTTCCATCGCTACAGTGGCTGGCCTCTCTGCCAGTTCTGCCATCTTCATTAGGGAAGCATCAACCATGTCCTGTCTGCAATGTTTCCTTTATGGCACTGCTATATCTCCAAATCCACATGCTTCTGCCGGTGTGTGTTGCTTTATTCACTTTTGTATTTTGACAATTTCCATGGAAATTGAAGGTATTTTGAACCTAACCACGTGAGATGGCATAGAATCAAAAACTATTGTGAGAACAGAGCTACAGTGTACCAACTGCTGTAGTTGTACACAGCTAAAAATAGTCTTCATGAAACATACTTTTTGTATCAAGAAAACAAAGTTTTAAAATTTCTGGAAAAATATGTCACACAATACCTGCCCAAGATTAAAACTCTCACCATTTCATCATGGAGCGAGGGAGTAGCCCATGACTATTCATAATTAGCATTTATTGAGGAAGGGAGTGTCATTTTCTTCTGTGCAAAGCCACTGACAAGTTGTCTCAATTCAGTAAATGATGGCCTTATCCATATTTAGAAAGTTCCCATGGTTCAAGGTAGAGCGCCAGATAACATAAGAATGACTCAAATTTGGTCTAGAATTCCAGGGCTTAGGCTCCTGAAGCATGTGCTTAGTATTCTTTCTATTATATGAAGCCTAAAGTCCTTCAAAGGAAATGCCAATAAAACTTCCTGCAATCTCTGTCGAACTTACATTCATCCTTGGGAGACAGCCAGATTGATCACCACAGCACATCACTCAGAGCATCACAGCCGACACAGAAGTTGCTCTTGCAAGTCATATGTGATGTGCAATTTTAGATGTCTCTAAAATTCTTTTAATTCAGATCTTCTGGAGGAATCTCCATCCCTGATCTCAAGCTGTACTATAGAACAACAGTAATAAAAACAGCATGGTACTGGCATGGAAATAGACTGGTTGATCAGTGGAATTGAATAGAAGACCCAGAAATAAACCCACACACCTATGGGCATTTGATTTTTGACAAAGAAGCCACATCCAAACAGTGGAAAAAAGATAGCATCTTCAGCAAAAGGTGCTGATCTAACTAGATGGCTACATGAAGAAAAATGCAAGTAGATTCATATTTATCACCATGCACAAAACTAAAGTCCAAGTGGATTAAAGACCTCAACATAAAACTGGACAAGCGAAATCTGCTAGAAGAAAAAGTGGGGAAGAGCCTTGAACTCATTGGCACAGGAGACAACTTCCTGAACAGAATGCTAACAGCTCAGGATCTAAGATCAACAATTAATAAATGGGACCTCATGAGAATGAAAAACTTCTGTAAGGCAAATAAAACAGACAACAGAACAAAAATGACAGGCTACATACTGGGAGAAGATCTTCACCAACTCTACATCTGACAAGGGGCTAATATCCAAAATATATAAAGAACTTAAGAAAGTAAATACCACCAAGCCAAATAATCCAATTAAAAAGGGGGTACAGAGGTAAATAGAGAATTCTCAGCAGAGGAATATTGAATGGCTGAGAAACAGTTGAAGAAATGTTCAACATTACTAGTCATCAGGAAAATGTAAATCAAAATGAAACTGAGATTCAATCTTACACCCATCAGAATGGCTAAGATCAAAAACTCAAGTGGCAGCACATGCTGGCAAAGATGTGGAGAAATGGGAACACTCCTCCATTTCTGGTGAGAGTGCAAACTTGTACAACCACTTTGGAAATAAATCTGGCACTATCTCAGGAAATTGGGAATAAGTCTAACTCAAGACCCAGCCATACCACTCCTGGGCATATACCCTAAAGATGCTCCACCATACAACATGGACATTTCCTCAACTATGTTCATAGAAGCTTTATTTGTAATAGCCAAAATCTGGAAACAACTAAAGAATGGATAAAGAAACTATGGTTAATTTACACAATGGAGTACTATTCAGCTATCAAAAACAAGGACATCTTGAAGTTTTCAGACAAATGGATGGAACTATAGACAATCATTCTAAGTAAGGTAACTCAGACCCAGAAAGACACACATGGCATATACTCACTCATAAGTGGATGTTAGCCACTTGATTCCGGATAACCACATTGCAATATAGAGACTCATATATGAACTAAGGTCCATGTAGAATGTGGCCCTAGACTCTCTTCTCAGATGTAGTAGATCAGCAACACAGTCTCCTTGTAGGTACCACAATATGGGGAGTAGGGACTACTTCTGTCATGGACTCAGGCCTCCTCATGTTGATCACTTCGCTCCTGGCATGGTAGCTTTGCCAGGCCACATAGGAAGAGGACACAGGTAGTACAGAGGACACTGGATAGGCTGAGGTCAGATGTTAGGGGAAGAAGACTCCCCTTTCTGAGCACTAGGGGAGAGAGGGAAAGGGGATGAGGCAGGGGGTGGGATAAGAAGGCAATGAAGGAGGGGCCTACAATCAGGATGTAAAGAATTCAAACTGCAGAGCAAGCAGGTAACTTATATTGCTAATCCCACTACATGGGATTAGCTCTGATACTTGCTGAAATACAAATGTCTATGCATAGACAAGAGTTTGTGTAGGACTTGGGGATGTCTCTCTTTTCCTTTATCTTTCTTTCATAGGTAAGGAGACAGGAGCTGGAAAGAAAGAAAGGAGGATATGAAAATATATAGGAATAATAGGACAATAAGTAGATTATTGAATCTACTCATCAACTTAAGGCCTTAATTGTTACTCACAAATAAGGTTATTTTAATTCATTGGTATAGAATTTTGTATATTGATGCAAAATAAGTTTAATTTTGATACATTGGTATAGAATTCAAATTTAAGACTATCCTTCACACACACTATATATATATATACTCTAATATGAGGTATTGTACCCATACAACTCAATTAAAATACAAGGTTTACTTCCAATACTTTGAAAGTGGTATTGCAGGCTGTTTAGGATATGTAAGTTATACAAATTAATTGTTATTTGATCAAATTGCAGTCATGTCAAATACCAGTCTATTTATATCACAAGAATATATATCCTAGGTCTAACAGATACCTATGATTCTATAGATAGATAAGGTAAAATACATAAGGTCTTCAAGGGCCTCAGAGACACACAGTATATGGTATTTAAAGATGTTTTTATTATTCTAAAGATTTGTTAGCAACAAGACTGGTTAACTCCTGGCAACACCCAGCCTACTTCAAAGAAGATGATGAGCATCAAAGGACCTCCTTATAGAGATGGCTTCAAATGTGGCAAACAAGCCACTGGGCAAAATGTCCTTGTTTCTGGCACAGACAGAATTCTGCCTAAAAGTGGGCAATCTTGGATGCAGGCAGAGTCCACAGCCAAACTCTGCCAAGACAGGATAAGCAAGTTCTCAATAGTTATTGCCTCACAAATATGTCTGTCAGATATATTGGGCCAGAAGGCTGAAGATGATGCTCCAGTGTTATAGAGAGTTTTGTGTGACTATTCAGGCAGCAAACTGCCTCTGTCATCCTCTCATTTGGGAAGCTGCTAAGCTGCACTCCCTGTATACCCAGGTAACTAATTTTCTTCCTTCTCAAGTCTCTGATTGGGTTGAAGACCAGATAGTTTAGTTTTACAATTAAGCTTAGTTGTTTGGGGGTTAAAGTGTTTTCATTCAGAATTTTAGACTCACCAAGATAGGAAAGATGTTTTCTTCAAGGCTGCCAAATAAAAATAGCCAAATTGATACCCTATGAGCATATACAGGGGGAGGAAATCCCCCTCAGGAACAGTCATAGGGGAGGGGAATAAGGGGAAAATGGGAGGGAGGGAAGAATGGGAGGATACAAGGGATGGGATAACCATTGAGATGTAACAAGAATAAATTAATAATTTTTTTTAAAAAATAGCCAAATCACTATGAATGTAATATTTATATAATTCCTGATTGTTTCAGGGTTCTCCCTATTGTATGAAGTTTATTTTACTCATGTGTAATAATATAAATATATATGTTAAAAAGAAATATAATAAATAATAAAAAATCTTTTAATTCTTCATTTTAAGTTGCCTTGTTAGAATAGAAGGTGAGACAGTGAAGGGCTGGGCAGACAGAAGAAAATATCTTTTTGATACAGAGCAAACTTCAGTGCACAAAACCATTTATACAGACAAGAGTCATCACTACAAGTAACAGTTGTGGGCATTCTCATTAGCCATGTAAGAATAAAACTGAACTTTATTTGATGAGGTAAATAAGCAGGGTTTCCTTCCAGAAAACTTAACTGCAAAGCACAGACATTCCATAAGCCCTCAAGTAGAAACTTTTGTTTGAGATTGAGATTATCAATTCTCTCTTTGAAGATTGTAGTTATCACTTCTCTCTCTAAGGAGACTCTTTAAATTATTTTTTTGGAATTACTTTATGTGGACGTATTTCCCTGCATATTTATGCATGCACCACATGGACGCCTGGTATTCATGGAAGAGATAAGGGGTCAGATCCCCTGGAGCTGGAGTTAAGGATAGCTATAAGCCACCATATGCTTCCTGAGACTCGAACCTGAATCCTCTACAAGAGCAACAGCATTCTTAACCACTAAACCATTCCTCCAGGTCCACAATTATAAATTTTTAAACCATTAAAAGAGTATCCAAATTGCCAAAGCTCATTCTTACATGTGAATTATGGCTTCTCATAACTCTACTAAAATATGTGTGATCTTTAAGTAGACTGTATTTAGGCAAACACCAATATTTTAAAAGATTCTTAATGTATACAGAAAAGACACCTCTATTTTTGACACCTCTATTTTTTAGGTGGCTGGGAACAAAGCAACAATTTTAGGATACTCCAAGAAGAAATGCCATTTAATATTTACTCAAGCAAAGAAAAACTACATGTCACGAACTGGCATTTATACTACTATTATGTATGCAGGAAAATTATGTTATTGTTTTTGGGGACCAACCATTTTTGATAGCCTTATTACAAGCTACCTCTGTGCAAATGAAAGAAGAAGATATTCAGACACGTAGGAATAAATGTACATGATTCACCAGCACAGTTAACTCAAGATTTTCTAGCCTCATAACCACAACTGATAGGAAGATTTATCGCCACAGCTGCCTGCGTTCAAATTCTTTCCCTTGTAGTTGAAGGAATCAAATTTCTTTCTGGAGATTAGTCATTTGTGGGGGTGTTGCCAACTGCAAAATGTTTGTTATGAATGAGGTGCTCTTCTCTGGTGCTGTCCTCCGGCCCCAAGTCAGTGAGTTATTTTCATCTCTTTGTGTGTCTTTCCCGCCTACCATCAGGAACACATTTTAATGACTTACGCAGTCAAACTTTCTTCAGTTGTTACTCAAACCTAAAACTTCAGATTGTATTGCTCCTGGAACATGATAAACTCACTGAGAAAGGTAAGGCCAAATGACATTTGGATACATGTTTACAGGAAGAAGCTAGAACCTGAAAGCAAGCCATCCACGGAGATTGAAAGCAGAAAGGGAGTGAAAGAATTTTGAGGGACTAGGAATATGCCAGCTATCTTCCTAAGCTCCTTTTCCAAACAAATTGAACATTGAAATTAATTAATTAATAATATTGCAGGGTGCTAACATGGGCTTCTTTTCTGTGATGGATTGTCTTATGGAAATTATACTATTCTCAGAACAGTCATGTCAGGGGCTAAGTCACAATCCCATTATACATGTGAAAGTATTAACTTTTCCCAAATTACACATTGCATTAGTGGCTGAAAGCATTTAGGCTTAAATCTAGCTAGCTCCCTGGCTTGCTCTCTGTTTTTCAATACTCTGTCTTGATTATAAAGTACTACCCAATTATATACAGCACTAATGTAACTACACAGTTTGAGAAAATTGGCACTGTGCCTGCATAAGAAAATCACAAAGCCTTGGATTGGACATTTCTTTCATGTAAAACTGATGCTGTCTTTTCTTTTTAACACCTTTGGAAATATATGTTTAAAATTTGCCTTGGGCCTCATCATAATGTCTGGCCACCATTGTCTCATAAGATTTTCCCCATTGTTTGAATCATATGTTGATAGTAGGCTGTGAACATAGTATGCTAGGTTCACTTAAAGAAACGGTAGTACTGTTTTCACATTGAATTAAATGATTGCTTTATGGACATATGAGTTTTCTAATTTAGAAATATGGGTCATTTTATTACAGCACATAAGAACAACAACACACAAATGGTGAAGTACTTGGAGAGGTTTTGAGCATTACCAGGGAGTTTAAGTGTTAAAGTTTTTAAAAATGTCTGAGTCAGGCTAAGTATAGGTAGCAAATGCATTTTGGGGACAGAGGTATAGTATTGCTGGCTCTTTGTATTAAATGGAAAGGCAACCATCTTGCTAGGCCCATTTATTAGAGTAATTATTGTGTGAATCAGTAGTAATAACTGCCTTACTTGCTCATGTGTAAGTGCCTCTATTTGAGCTCTAACAGGGCAAACAAGGTAATCAGTTATTCATAGTCATTTAAGTTTTTATAAGACAAAAAAGCAAAAGTTTCTACCACTGAACACTCGAACAGCTGAGTCTAACCCCGTAAACAAATGACACAAAATAATTAGAACTCCAGAACATGAATTTCAACAACCTATTGAGATACCCTTTTTTATCCCCCTGTAGATCACATTTTGTTTTGCCTCCTTTGCCCAGCACTTGAGTAAATGGGAAGTTTAGGAGGCAATGCCTCTTAGGTGGATGAATTAATTTCTCCAACATCCTTGAATTAAAGCTGTCTTTGTGACTGCTGTTTTTCTACCTGATTACAATGGTTAGGCAACAGCCTCGTTGTTGCATTGAGATGGGATTCTTCATAGCTCATCCATATTTTTTTTCTCAGTAATGTATCTTTCCTTGAGTTTTGTTGTGCCACCAGATGGGACCACTGTGTACTGACTCAATGTTTCAGGGACTTTCCAACATCATGTCTACCAGCTGCTATTCCCAGATGACCACATCTTCTTTCTAGGGATGTATGTCTCCCCCCTTCCCTTGCTCGTGTGGCTAATAGCAGGCATGACTTCACATATGTTGGTCTTGGGAAAGTGGACCAGTGCCTTCCAAGTAGCAATCACAACAATCCCTGATTATTTACTCCCATGTTAAATACCTTGACTTATACCCTGAAAGAGAAGCATGTCAAAGTTGTACTTAAGCAGTTAGGCAATGCAAATGAAAACAAGCCCAAATATTCTTTCCTAAGTCTCCCAGAGACCAGGAAAGAAACATAAACTTAACCCATTATTTCCATATATTGTTTAAAGATTTGCATTTATTTATGTATATGAAGGTTGTACTTACATATATGTATGTGGATGCTACATGCATGTCATGTCCTTCAGAGGCAAAAAGGGATGGAGGGGTGGAATCAGGTCCCTTGAGCCTGGAGGGACAAGTGCTTGTGGGCTGCCATGTGGGTTTGGAAACTGAATCTAGTCCGTCTGAAGAGCAACAAGTATTCTTATCCACTGAGCCATCAGTCCAACTCCTCAATAGATTTTTAAGTAAATACCATGAAAACTATTAGTTGGTGAACATTCACTTTATGCTTACAACTAAGCATTCATTAACAGCTTGACGTTGGATATTAATGTTGTTTCAAACCACATTATGATCTAAAGCTATAAATATGTCCAAAACAGTTCACAAAGAGAATAACAGAAGTAATCTCTGAAAGTGGACATCAGATCCATATTCATAGTAGCCCATCAAAGAGAACTTTTTTTCTTTAAAGATTGCATTGCTCTGATTCTTGACATGTGGATATTTTTTACATGTCTTTCAGTGGCTTTAAAGTGTACCTTCAGATAATTTTTTAATTGGTGTATATTAATTCCATATGTAATATAATGGGCTTTGATCCAACATATCTCCCATTCTCTCCTCACTTATACCCCCATTGCACCATTGCGTTTTACTCCCAACTTCATATACTCTTTTTTAAAGCCCTCTGAGTCTACTTAACACTGACACGTAAACTTCTTTTCCTAACGTATGGGCTTTTTAAGGAATGATGGTTTTGCTTTTGTTTTTAAGTTTTATTCAAGTGATTTATTCAGATTGCATGTCATTTGTTATCCCCCACTTGTATCCTCCCATTCCCCCTCCTTCCCTCTTGCATACTATTCCCCTCCTCTAGGTCTGTGAAAAGGGGGGACCTTGTCCCCTGGTATAAGATCAGAGCCTATCAGGTCTCCTCCTGGTAGCTGGCTTACTCTTCCTCTGAGTGTCACGAGGTCTCCCCACTGACGGGAAGTGGTCTAATATGGGGCACCAGAGTTCATGTCCAAGTCAGTCCTTGCTCTGCACACAACTGTGGAAAATGTGGTGTCCGTTGGCTAGGTCTGGATAGGGGGTCTAGGTTACTGCATTCATTGTCCTTGGTTGGTACAGTAGTTTGAGCTGACCTGTCTTGGTCTAGATCCACCAGCCATAATGATCTTCTTGTAGGTTTCTAGGACCCTCTGGATCCTTCTGCTTCCGCATTCTTTCTTCCCTCTCTCACCTGGAGTCCCAATAGGAAGACCCAGTATCTATCCCAATATCCAGTTAAGTGAAGACCTTCAGAGAACATCTCTGTTGGGCTAGTGCCCAATTATAAGTGAATATATACCATGTGTACTTTCTAGGCCTGGGTTACCTCACTCTGAATGATCTTTTCTAGTTACATCCATTTGCCTGCATAGTCCATAGTTTCTTTGTTTTTAATAGCTGAGTAGTATTCCATAGTGTAAATGTACCACAGTTTCTTTATCCATTCTTGGACTGAGGGGCATTTAGGTTGTTTCCAGATTCTGGCTATTACAAATAAGGCTGCTATGAATATGGTTGAGCATATGTCTTTGTTGTGTGGTGGAGCATCTTTTGGGTATATTCCAAGAAGTACAACAGCTGGGTCTTGAGGTAGCTCTATTCCCAGTTTTCTAAGAAAGCATCAGATTGATTTCCAAAGTGGTTGTACAAGTTTGCACTCCCACCAGCAATGGAGGAGTGTCCTCCTTTCTTCATATCCTCTCCAGCATGTGCTGTCACTTGAGTTTTTGATCTTAGCCATTCTGATACCCGTAAGATGGCATCTCAGAGTCATTGTGATTTGCATTTCTCTGATGGCTAAGGACGTTGAGCATTTCTTTAAGTGTTTCTGAGCTATTCAATAGTCCTCTATTGAGAATTCTCAGAATGTTTTTGTAATTAGACATCTTTGAACTTGCCATACTAGGTAGATATATTTTATATATAAGATGGTGGCTATACACAGTAGCATGTATAGACCCCTGCTCCAATTTGAGCTTAAAGGAGAAATAGCCACTGAATTCTTATCTTTAGGTGATAATATATATTGTGTGTAAAGCAATTTCTCATTTGATAAGTGGTTTTAAATAAATTACTGTAGTGTATACTAGAATTTCTTATCTTAAAGTATTTTGCATATTATAAATATTAATGAATGTTTCACAACCAATGTTATTTTGACAAATATTAAATTTCCATCATATCAATTTCTTATAATAATATCTAAACCGAAAATGCTATTCCTTTGCCTTCTTCTGTTTCTCTACCTTCTCTTCCATGATGTGCCTAAGCAACCCTCTGGCCATTTCAACTCCCATTTCTCATACACATTTATGAGTGTTAGCATTTCTACTCTTCCCAAAAGTCTTCATGGGCAGAACTACAATTATTTTTTTTCCTTTTATCCACATTTAATAAGATGCAATATGCATTGTTCAATTGTTCACAACCAACATTTATTAAACACTTTTTATCATTAAAAACTCGTACTTTTTGTCTTAACTTTGAACAACTAACTCCCGAATTCTTTTTGTCACAACATATTCAAGAGGTAGATCGGTCTTGCTTCTAAAATTTCCTCTCCTGCATGCTTTTGGGGTAGAAGGCTCTTTGGTCTCAACACTTTCTTAGTTTTTTACTTTCCAAAAATAGATGGCTCCTGAGATTAAGATAACAATGTCATGAAAAGACATGAAACTTATATTCCTAATCCTTGGGAGTCTAAGCCACTATGAGCTGAAATCCAGTCTGGCCTATGTAGCTATGTTCAGTTCATATTCAGCTACAAAGTAAGAGTCTGTCTCAAGGAACCAAGGGCAGTGGTTAGATGGAGGTTGTAGTACCTTGTATGAGAACTTTTGCCACCACCTTGGGCAAATGGGTTGTGTGATATCTACTCTCTGAATGATTGCTGCCCCAAAATGATGAGACAAAACCACTAGAAAGTGAGCTGTTGATCCAACTGGACACACTTTTAGTATTAATCTTCCTTTGAACCAATACTAAGTGGTCAGTAAAATGTCCCTGACATGTTTAAATTGTACATTGTTCGAAGTACCACATATTAAACCAATGCTATTGGAAGATTGATAGTGAAGTCAGAAGAGTTGGGTTCAAACTCATACACTTCATTTATTTGCTATGGTATCTTTCGCAAATTAGTTCATTGCTCTGTATGGTGCTTTCCCCACTAGTAAAACAATGGCAACAATGACACTTTTCTCATGGTAGAACTTGTCTCATTAAATTGACAGTCTATGTGAATTTCTTTAATAGTTCTGACACATAGTAAGTTTTAATCAATAAGTACTGTTACTATTTTTCTGAAGGCCTCCAAATACTCCTAGTCTTCATTTCCTAGTCTATTTTCTTTAGACATCTTCCAGTCCAGACTGTACAATGAGAAGACTCACTGGCCCCTTCTCTAATTTTAGAACACAGTATTATCATATTTCCTCTTGGCTCTCAATTTTATGGCTTTGCTCTTAATCTGTTTGACTCCTATTCCAGTACCTCTGACCTATGCTTGATGTATTTTAAGTAGAGGCAGCCTCAAACTTAGGAATGAGTTATGTCCAAAAGCTAACTCATAAGTCATCAGCATGGAACTCAGAGAACGTTTTCCCACTGAGATGAGGCAGTTACATTCCAAGGGTAGTTCACCCACACTTACTAAAGTCGTCAACCTTTCACTAACACTACTAAGACCCTAAAATAATTCCTTAAAGTATATTTATTGCAAAATAGATTTTATGTTTGTTCCTAATTAAGATGGTAATACGCAAAAATAAATAAAAAAATTAAAAGATGCTAATAAGCAAACTTAGATGAGATTACTTCTCCAAAAATGTAATAATAATATTCAGTGTTGAGCATGGTGGCTCAAGACTATAATCCAAGTCCTTGGGAGGCTGAGGCAAGACCTGAAATCCGGGGCCAGCCAATTTTACATAGTGAATTTCATGATAGGCATGGCAACACAGCAAGATACTGGTTTTTTAATAATGTCAGTTATACAGAGCAATGGCTTATGTAAAGTCAACTTCATACAAATATATCATGTACTTTGGCCATATTCACCCTCCACTTTCTTCTATTCCCCCCCCTCCTAATATAGCCGTACATTCTCCCAGATAATCTTGCTCCTGCTCCTCACATCCTTCATCCTGATAAGATTTAATGAGCCTGTATAAAATCTAATATACTAAAATGACAGAAAACATGTGATATTTACCTTCCTGAGTCTGATGTATTTTACTTACTATAAAAATGTCTCATTTGCAAGTGATAAAATCATCCAGTGTCATAAAGCTAGCTAAACATAGAGTCATAATGAGTATCTGTGTTTGCAGTTTCAACTGAACAGATCTTTCAAATAATCCTCATCGAGTATGCTAGGCTGCCTTGAGGGTCTGTTCCACTCCTTATACGCTCTGGTGAGCTTATACAGAAAAAAATCTCAACGTATCAGGGTGAAAGCCAGAGAACTTCTTTACAGACTAAGATAATAACTTGCTTGTGAAGTATCGGTCAGAGAAACTGAAATTTTGATACAAACCTAGGCTCCATACCAGTTTCAAAGTCAGCCTGAGTTACCAAGTAACATCTTGTCACAAAACCTCAGGAACAGTTATAGGGGAGGGGAATAAGGGGAAAATGGGAGGGAGGGAAGAATGGGAGGATACAAGGGATGGGATAACCATTGAGATGTAACAAGAATAAATTAATAAAGGAGAAAATAAATAAATAAATAAACCGGAAGACGAAAAAAAAAACACAGGCAAAATCTTCCTTCTGAGCACCAGTTACTTGCAATGGCAACTCAAAAGACTGCAGACCATTATTTCTTTTCTTTTTCTTTTATTGCTGATGTTGAAGGATTTGATGACACTATTTTTTTTTATCTGAAACTCTCTCTGCATACCATGATGGTCTTGAACTCACAGAGATCCACCTGTCTATGTCTCCTGAGTGCTTGAATTAAAAGCATGTGTCAATATGTCCAGTACAATTTGATAACTCTATATCTGAGATTATTTATGTCTTAAGATTTTGCTCAACAGCTACTGTATGTTAAGAATTCAATTATAAATAAAATATCTTGAGAGAGACAGAGAGGAGGGTGGAAATAAACCCAGGAAAATAGTCTAATACAAAGAGCCACATTTGAGAGACCAATTCTAACTGAGGCAGTTAGAAAACCTTTAATAGAAGAGATGATAGTTGTAGTAGACGCTTTGAGAGTTTTCCAGTAGACTAAAGAAGATAGTTTCAGTGATGTGTTGTAAAAAAAGTAAAAGTACAAAAAATTTATTTGGTGTTCTTCTAGATACTTCCCATCAATTCATCACAACTGTAGAAAAGGGTGTGGGGAATTACTGTGGTAATTTTAAAGTTTTGAAAAGCACCACAAGTCTCGAGACTGTTGCACTGTAGTAAGGAACTTGCATTTGTTTATTCTCTAGGTCAGCAAGCTATAACCTGAAACACCAAATCCAGCCCTTAGCATGTACAGGCCACAAGCTACAAAAGCCTTTCAAAAATTTTATTATCTCTGATCCCATTTCTTTTTTATATATACATTTATATTATTGCACATATATACAATAAGCTACCTACAGCGAGAAGAGCCACAAAACAATCAGGAATTATATAAATGTTACATTAATAGTGCTTTGGCTATTTGTATTTAGCAACCTTGAAGAAAACATCTTTTCTATCTTGGTGCATCTAAAATTCTGTATGTAAATCAATATCTCTCAACTTTGAACATCTATCTAGACCTAAAACATCTTAGCCCCTAAACACTAAGCTTAACTGTAAAACTAAACAATCTGGTCTTCAACCCCATCAGAGACTTGAGAAGGAAGAAAATTAATTATTTGAGTAGACAGGAAGTACAGGTTAGCAACTTCCAAAATGAGAAAATGACAGTGACAGTTTGCTACGTGAACAGTCACAGAAAACTCTCTATAACATTGGAGCATTGTCTTCAGCCTTCTGACCCAATATATCGGTCACACATAGTTGTGAGGCAGGAACTATTGGAGACTTGCTTACCCTGTCTTGGCAGACTTTGGCTGTCAACTCTGCCAAGCTTGCCAATTTTTAGGCAGAATTTTGTCTGTGGCAGAAGCGAGGACATTTTGGCCAGTGGCTTGTTTGCCACATTTGAAGCCATCTCCATAAGGAGGTTCTTTGATGCTCATCATCTTCTTTGAGGTAGGCTAAGTGTTGCCAGGAATTAACCTGTCTTGTTGTCAAAGAATCTTAATAATAAAAAACATCTTTAAATGCCATATTCTGTAGGTCTCTGAGGTTTTTGAAGACCTTATCTAACTATTGTACCTTTAAGCAGTAAATAAAAAGAGCCAAGAAACAGTTTATACCAATTTAATATATCTTAAAGTGTCTAAGCTATTTACTATCTGGCCTTTATAGAAAAAAAGTTAACTCCTCCTATAGGTTACCTCTAAAGGTTTGCACAAGATGATTATCATTTTTTAGAAAGATCATGTTTACAAACAAATGTGAAGAACTAGTTGAGAGTGCCTAAGGTTTGACACCTTACCCATTAGGAAGCCCGTTCCCTAATCTAACAGCACTGCTTAGCACTACAGCAGGAAGGATTTGGCAAAGACCGAACTGCAGCATTCTGGGTCTGTCCTTTCTTTCTCTCTTTCTCTCTCCTTATTTCTTTCTTCTTCTTGATTTTTTTTTTACAATGCAGTTTCACTCACATTTAACATGTAGGTTCTCAGATGCAGCATCTCTGTTACAGATATAAATATGGGCTCCAAACGATAAAAATATCTTGCACTCAACATCATTCATCTCTTTCTAACATTGAATGAACAAAGACAGCCACAGACAAGAACATATTCAAGGGCTCATTGTTGTCCTCCACTCATATACCACAGGCGCATCTCTGACCAGAATAGAATTTGGTGGTACGTGACATTGCATTTTGTTCAAATAAAATGCTTTTATTTAAAGACGCTAAGTATCCTCTGCCTTCTTGCGTGGTCTCTGAGGTTCACTGATCACCTGTCACTCCTTTCGACAGCCTTTAGATGTGTCTCATGCATCATGAATCATGCTATCATGAGACCTAACAGGAAGACTGTGAAAAACATTGCTCAGAAATATCAGTGACATCAGTTTCTATATTAGAACAAATAAAGAGCAGATAAGCGTTCGCTCAGCTCTTCCCAAAAACACCCTAGAATAATAATATCTATGTTTTGTTCAAGACACTTCATGAATGTATTCTTATTTGAGCCTCACAGAAATGTAAAGGCCACAGAAATGTAAAGATGAAAATTACAAGGATGCAGAGTCTGAAATGGTCAGCCCACAGTTTCATAGCTGGCTAGATGGTAATGAGAGGACTAAATCCTAGCTGGACCCTAAAGCTGAGAGATTTACCACTGTAATGTGTCCACTAAGAAACCAGATCCAGGTTTGCTCATCAACACCTTGCTCTTGGCTTTCACTCTCTTTCTGAGCTGTGAAGTCTGTTGCTGAGTCACTCTCAGTTTTCTGCTTGGTTTGATGTAGCGTGTATTCGCCTGAATCTTTCCCTGTCTTCTAGCTTCATGGAGAACTCTCCTAACTGACTTGACTTGAGGTGACTACAGCCTACGTGCCTATACTCTCTCAAGCACATAGCAACCCTCCTCTCTTCCTGTGTAGGAGACGGTGGCATTTGCCTTTGCCGCTTTCTCATATTACCCTGACTCAAGCAATTAGAGACATTTGTCATTTGCTCTTTGATTGTTTCTCTATTTCTAGTCTAATTTCTTTATTCTTTTTCTGTGCTCCCCATTAATTGGTTCTAAAATGGAAGATATCTATTTTTCTCATCAAAGCATTTGGCTTCATTTCTTTTCTTGAGAGCTTTCTTTAAATTATTTTTTCATCTGTACCAATACTCTCTGACAGTTTAAAATAAAAGCTGGACTTCTCCTTGCTTGACCATTTCTCATTGTTTTCAGTCTCTTCACTTATAAGAATTTGCTCATCCTCTGGTTACTTCTGCCAAATTTCCAAGCTTTTAAGAAATTAATTTCAGCTATTACCATTTCATGGCCAGAGTAAGTGCTAGCTTTAATTTTATATGCTGGGCCTCTACTGTCTCTTGCACATAAATCCTGTCAGTTCCACTGGATCACTTCTTTTTATGTAAGGATATTGCAAAGTGTCAGCAAAAGCATACAAATATTCTTCATTCTAGTGTATATTTGTGCACAGAATTTTCTAAATGTTCAGCTCTGCTGGTCACTTTCCAGTGATCTCTGCCTCTGCTCCCTTTCCTGAAATGTAATTGAAATGTCCCTTTACTCCAAGCCTACTTTTTTATGAAGAGTGTAGAACAGGCATCACATTTTATTTCACATAGCCAAGCTATTGTCTTCCCTATCCAGCATCCTTGAGTGTGTCTTCCATTTGATATCTCCTACCTTTCATGTACTGGCATGATAACATTAGTGCTCAGATTCCACCCCTCTTTTGAAGTGTCACCCACCTCTTTAGTAATAAGAACCTGAACCCCAATTACTAAATAAATGACAAGTGTTATAAGCAAGCAACATTGTCTATTGATATAGAAGAAATAGATGGAGTTCCCATTGGTAAAGAATATGTAGAATGTTTCTTTAAGATAGGTATGGTGAGGATATATTGTAAAGTACATTGCTAATTAAAGAAGTTAGACCATTGGAAGTTTTGAAAGCAAGAACAACATCACAGCTGTCTAGATCTTCACTGACAGACCGGATGAGAGGGTCAAGGATAAACCCATAAAGAGTCGTTACTATCATGGAAGGAATGAAGAAAAAGGAAGAAGGGAGGAAAAGAAAGAGGGAAGAGAGAATAATGGCTTTGGTCAAAAGCAATAGATTCAGTTTTAGATATAACCGAATATAAGGTGTGTGAAAAGCATTTTGTAGAGACTGTAGTAGAGCACAAAGGCTAAAATAGTGTTGAAGCCAAAGGAAGAGATAGTTTAAAGGATATGTCAGATAAATGGAAGACTTCAGTTTCTGAGAAGCATTTAGTTTGCTCAATAGAAACCTCCAAACAAGATGTTACAGCAAATTGTAGCCACAGAAGCTAGAGAGTAGCAAGTGAGAAAGAAAAGGCAACAGCATACACTATGTTTTAGTGAAGTTTCCTGATGACAGAGGGAAAGGCAAAGAGACGGTTCATGAATTCACCAGGACTGAGGAACAGTAGCTTTAAGGATTAAAGTCTATTCTGTGGTTGTAAGCACAGGGACAAGTAGGAAACATATATTTCCATTAGAAATGGAATGTAGTGAGGCAGGAAAGGAAAAAAGGGAATACCAGAGGGACTGGAAAGTGAGTACCAAGGAAAATTGGAAGCATGGAATGTTCTATTAAGTGAACTCCTGACAAATCAGGAAGAGGTAGCCACGCTCTTGCAGCTGTCAATTTTGGAACAAAAGAAGGGAGGTACTTCTTCCTCAGAGATAAGAAAAAGCAGAGGTCCAGATACAGAAAAGAATTACAGTTGAGAAGGAGAGAAAACAAATAAGAGAGCCTTATCCCTCTCTGATCAGAATAAATTTCCCTTATCAGGGTCTCAATTCCTCCTAATTCTGTGACTAGGGCGCCATCTGCAGGACACCTTGGTACTGCTGTCTTATGTGTTATCTCATTCCCTTCCCTTCTTGCTTTGCAGATGTTCTTTTGTTTTCTTTTCTCTTTCATTAAACACTACCTTTGCACCACAGCTGTTTCCTGTGGGTCTTACACTTTTTTCCCATCAGTCTTTTCTCCTTACCAAACAGGTATTTTTAATTCTTCCTCTCAGTACAAGCCCGTCTTTCCCACATTCTTTCTGAATCTTCACCTGCTTTTTGTACAAACTTCTCATGATTAATGGAGACTATACCCAACTATAATAAGAAATGAGAGTCAAAGAAGGGAGCGCTTCCTAGAAGGGGCAACATCTAAAGTGAATTTTGAAAGGTGAATGGAATGGTCCTGACAGTTAGGTTGTAACTGGAATTGCACGTGGACAGAAACATAGCCTGACCAGGTGTGGAGGTACCAGAGAGAGAGAGAGAGAGAGAGAGAGAGAGAGAGAGAGAGAGAGAGAGAGAGAGAGAGAGAAGTACATGCAAAATATCTCTGTTGGCTGAGTTGTGGTCTAAAGGAGTGGCGAGGAACAGCTAAGGAGGAGAGGGAGAGGGACAGTAAACAGAAAGCACACTGGGAACGGCCCTCTGTGATGCTATCTTACATACTCTGACCCTAGTAGCTAAGTTCCACGAAAGCATAGAATATATATATGCTCCGTTTATAGGTTCATCCCCAGGTTCTCTAAAGTGGTCCATAACACAGACGTAGATACCCTGACGGGAGAATAAATAAATTCCATAATGTGTTATTTGAACATCATTCTGAAAGCTAAGAAATCCCTTTAAAAGTTTCACACACAAAAAAAGTAACAAATTTAGCTAGAATCTGGGAAATGAATGCGAGAACTCAGCATTGGACATAAAAAAGATATCTCTTAGGGTTAGTACAGGAATCTAAGCTAGACAAGGTGGTGGCCAGGGGTGAGCACTTGTTTTTAATTGGGTAACTTTGGGAGATATTTGGGAAACAGAACAAATAGGGCAGTGTAATTCCATAACTTGATGAGAAAGAAAATAAAAGTAAGAAGGTCGTGTCAAAGATGGTTCCGCTAGTTTGATGACTTGAACACGGAGAAATTCTTTACTGAGATGAGAAATGCTCAAAAATGAGTAATCTGTTCTACAGAGAAGGTATATCATCAGAGGAGTTGTGCCATGGAATGAACTTGGGAAGAATATGTATGGAAAGGAATGAAAGAAAAATATTGGGGATTTTATTTATTCTTTCACAATTTCACACAGACACATGTAATTTTACTTTGTTCACTTTATCCCCCATTATTTTCTTCTACCTTTACTTCGCTCCATTGAATCCCCTTTACTTCCCATGAGGACTCCCTCTGGCTTTCACGTCTTTTTAAAAAGAAATATTAGTTCTTTTAAAAAAGAAAGAACGAAAGAAAAGAAAAGAAAACCTCGTTTCACTTGGATATTCAACAAATAGCCAGCTGGATATGCACATGAATATCAGAAGAAAATGTAGAAATTTTGATTTTCGGAGTCTGCATACAGATGGTACCTGAGAAAAACCTCTGTGCTGCTTGTTGCTTTAGTAGCTCCTCTTATAGTTATGGTTCAGTGCCCTCTGCTAGGCCACTATAGGCTGAATTCATACTGAGTTGTCTTCTTCTCCATGTTCTCTATCACATCCCAGACACCAGAAGAGAAACCTGATGAATCCCTCCAGAAACTCAGCAAAATTATCTGTATTTTATTATTACTTTGGTTTGTACTTTCATTTAAGAAAAAAAATCAACTTCTAATGGTATGAGGGTGCCATCTGGTGTCCATAGGGGGAAAATTCAGATACTCCTACACTGATAAAGATATAACCATATATGTAAAAACTCATACATATAATTGTATATGTTGCATAAAGGATGTATGCGTACATTCATATATAACTTTTAATAACCAGGCCAGTTATGTGGCAGCCTGTGATGCCATTTGTTGAATAGAAAAACAAAGCCCTGTGGTCTAAGTTCTCAGAAGCTTCATAGAGACGTGACAAGATAATTTATTAAATTCTTATTGTTGTACAAGTAACAACCTCTAAGCTATGAATGCAGTGCGTGTGTAAAATTAGAGAAACAGAGTCAGAATAGCTATGATGCCAACATCACTGAAAACCACTTTGCTTTCAAATAATGAACTATTCAAAGAGACGTGTATGCCCTGTTATTATCCAAAATTCCTACTCAAACTTTAAGACTTTTTCTCTGTAGTATTTCCTTTACTTCTGAGATTATATAAATCAGATCATGTCTTCCTTCCCTCCTTCCAAACTCTCCAACATACCCTCTGTGTTCTCTTTCAAATTCATGGCTTCTATTTTCATTAACTGTTATTACACTCATATATGTATGTGTATATCCATATATATTTCTACATATAGCCTGTTCAATCTGAATGATGTTATTCAAGTGTATGTTTTCTGAGCTGACCATTTGGATTAGACAATTAATGAATATGCTCTTCCCTGGAGGAGACTATTTGTCCCCAGTGTTTTGTTTTTGTTTTTGAGACAGGGTTTCTCTGTGTAACAGCCCTCAGACTGGCCTCAAACTCACAGATCTGCCTGCCTCTATCTCCTGAGTGCTGGGATTAAAGGCGTGCTGCACCACCCTGGCTCCCCAGTGGTTATTATTGTAGGCTTGAGGCCTCCTGGGCTTTCCCCTGGCCACGTTGGCATGTCTCCTGATGATGTCCTTATTCCACTTTAATAAAAGAACTATGTGTTTCCGTGGTCTTTGATGTTTCTGATATGATATGAACCTTGAGAAATAATTAATATTCAAGGCCATCTACCACCGTGCTTAGTGTTCATTGGTAAGCAGAGTGCAAGCAATATTTTGAGGAATACCTTCTGATGGTCTCTGCCTTCTCACAACTCAATAATACTTCAACCCATTTCGTGGAAATGGTTCTGACAAAAAAAATTCTTTCACATAAGAGAAGTCAAGATGATATTTGAAAACTTGTATTCTGTGAAATAGTAATAGAAGAAAACTTCTTTAGCTTGATAAATAGTATCATGACAACAATAACAAATATTATTATAAAAGTTGAAAGATGTGATACTTTGCTCCTAAGAGTGGGAACAAAGCAAGGCTATCCATTCTTACGATATTGGTTCAACATAATCTTACAAATTTTAGTTTTTCACCATAAGTCAAGATTTGAAAAGAAATATATATGTAATATTATAAAGAAATAAGTTAAACACAATATTTTCAGATAATATCATCGTCTACATCCTATAAGAAAACATAGGTACAGGTGGTTGCAAAAAAAATCAACATACAAAAACAAAATAAATCTTTTTATATACTTGCAAGAATGAGTGCAAGCAAAAATTGAATAATACCATAAAATTTATAATTGCTTTAAAAATGAAGGTCTTGGGCTGGTAACGTGGCTCATCTAGTAAAGGATCTTGTCACAAAACCTGAGCACCTTTGCTCAATCCCCAAACCTATATGATGTATGGAAGAAGAGCATGACACCTGCAGTTTGAGTTCATACACACACAAGCACACTTTTTGGATGTTAAAAAAAAAATTCTGGGAAGGATTTAAATATAAGCCTAACAAAATACTTAAAACTGCATAATGTTGATGACAGAAATAAAGAGCATCTAAATAAATGCAGTGACATAGGATGTTTGTGAACGTGTTAAGTGATACATCTGTAAAATTTAGAATTCCCAATAATAAAGACGTTAAACCTGCTTGAATAAATATACACATTTAATACAATGTCTATACAATAAAAACAACATATTACATAATATACACAATATTATACGGAGTATATAATATATGTGCCATATATCTGTACCACTAAATATATGTAAGATTGGTAGATTTTTTTTAAAGATATAAGTATGATATAGAAAAATTGTGCTCAGACTTTGATAGATTATTACTGAAATTTTATGTGAAAAGTCTAAGGAAATAGAAGGCCTACAAACAGTTTGGAAAAGTATAATGTGAGAAGAAGAAATCTACCTAATTTTAAGCCTTATTATGTACCTACAGTCTGGTAATCAAAAGTGTGTGATACCGGCAGAATAATAGACGTATGGATCAATAAAGCATAACAAAAAAGCAGAAATAGACACATACAAACCCACCCATTGTCTTGGGGGTGAGGGTGGGGAGGAGACGTGCAAAAACAACTTAGTGTAGAGAAATTATCATTTTCAAAAAATAAAAGAATTGGAAATTCTTAAAACAAAAAATGAACTTTGACCAATAATTGACACTTTGATACACACATGCACTCAAAGTGCATCAAAAACACGTCCATAAAATGTTATAGCTTTTAGAAAGAAACATATAAGAAAAAATATTCAGGATATAGGGTTACTCAAAGATTTTTCAGATTTACTTGATACAAAACCATTAAAAAACTGATAAATTACATTTCATCAATTAACATATTTTGCTTTGTGAAAGAGTCAACAAAAGAGTGGAAATACAGTTAGATCACAGAGGAAGAAAAATATCTGTAAGTGAGGTATCTGACCAAAACTTAGCATCTGTAATATACTTCTGTCAAAAAAAGAAAAAAGAAAAGAAAAGAAAGAAAAAGAAAAAAGAAAAAAAGATGGCCATTTTTACAATATTAATTCTTTTGAACAAGAGCTAGATGCTGAGACCCTATTGCCGAAGGCATGGCATACTTCAAATGCAGGGCACAGATAAATCAAGCTGGAACTGATCTGCATCATTTCTGTTTGCTTACACTATTCATAATAGAAGAAAGTATTACATAACCGAGAACATCAGTGTTCACACACAGCTGTAGACCCTGTGTGCTACAATTTTGAGCTGCCTGGAAACACACACCCATTGGTACAACAGAAACATGAATGTTTTGGGGTACCCAACCATAACCCATTGAATTTGAGGTGCTCGCCTTGGAAGGGAATACATGTCTGGAACCGTAGACTTGGCCGAAAGTCTATATCTACGAAAGACACAGGCCATTTACAGAACTGAAAATGGCTTATGTTCTGATAAATAAACATGTGCTCAAACCACCTTCCAAAGACTAACGCTTATGGCTATAGAACAGTGCAGCTCTCAGCCTTGGTAAGAACGGTCCCTTTAAAAAACAAAAAAGAATAAGGAAAAATGATCCTGGTGGCGGTGGTGGGGGCACACACATTTAATCCCAGCACCCAGGAGGCAGAGGTAGGTGGACCGCTGTGAGTTTTAGGCCAGCCTGGTTTACAGAGTGAGCTCTAGGACAGCCAGGGCTACACAAAGAAACCCTGTCTCAAAAAAAAAAAACAGGAAAGAAAGAAAGAAAGAAAGAAAGAAAGAAAGAAGAGAAGAGAAGAGAAGAGAAGAGAAGAGAAGAGAAGAGAAAATGTCTCTTTTGGCACTGGGAGACAGCCAAAGCAGGAGCTCATAACTACTCAAGTCGTTGGGGATATGTGACCACTGCATGCTCTGCTCTAAACAGAGGATTTGTTTTACTCTGTCTGAGTCCCAAGGAATGCAGTGGAAGATAGGGAGGAAGGACAGAGGGGATCTTGGGAAGTAACACACTGTCCTCTAGGTGCTTTAATCCAATGCCTTCATGAACACACGGCAGCTGTGACCACCTGCATAAGAAATGCACACACACAAGGAGAGAGAGAGAGAGAGAGAGAGAGAGAGAGAGAGAGAGAGAGAGAGAGAGAGAGAGAGAGAGAGATGAAGGAAGGATGGAACGAAGGGAAGGAGGCAGGAGTGGAATTAGGTTGACAGGGCACTAAGGGTGAATGAGATCACAATGTAGTGTATATGAGTATTAAATTATCCAAAATTAACAAATTAGAAAAATAACCAAGTCCACTAATTGCTCTTCAGGGCATTTATTTCAGAGAAATTAAGGTTTATTGTACCATTGATTATTTCTAATAAGTGAATAAAACTTTTTCTTCAGATAGGGCACCAATGACAGTCCAAAGAAACAATTGTCACTAAATCCAGCTCGGGGGGACCAATGAGTTACCCAAGGTTATTCGCAAGAGTGTGCTTAAGGGGCCATCTGCAAGGTTGCACCACAGAAACTTCCCCGTCATACATACAGCAACACTTAATCACTTAAACATTAAGGAAAGGGCATAGCACACATCTTGTGCTAACTGCTGAACCCCCTGTGCACCTCATGATCCCTTTTTAGGGGGGAACGTTAGTTTTCCCAATCTTGTGATGGTCTTTTGTATACAATAAGGCTGTTCTAATTTCAAGACATCGTTGACCATATCGTACCCAGAGACTAGCACTCTACAACCCTCTCTCTCCTCTCTCCAAATATTTGTAGCAACTTTATTCATATAGATAAGAACTAGGAACAACTCAAATGTCCATGAGTGGCTCAATGTAACAGGCAATGTAGTGGCTTATGAGCCATGATATACTAGGGAACATATGTAAGTAATAAAGTAAAGCAAGCTATGAATACTGTTCATTGAACCTGAATGAGTCTCCAGACAACTGTGCTGTATAAAATAACTATTGCCTAAATGTTAACATGCAATATGATTCGATGTATGTAACATTTTTTAAATTATATAAAATGGAAAACAGACTAGTGATTGGCAGCGGTTAAAGTGACGTGGAGAACCAGAGCCTGGTGGTGTATTCCTTAATACCAGCACAATTTTTACAGACCTTGAAAGAACAATTCTAATTTTCATATGGAAAAAAACAGAATAGCTAAAACTATCCTACACAATAAAGGAACTTCTGGAGTTATCTCCACCCCTGACTTCAAGCTATACTACAGAGCAATAGCAATAAAATTGATCAATGGAATCAAATAGAAGATGCAGAAATAAATCCACATACCTACCGACACTTGGTTACTAAGAAAGGAGCCAAATCCATACAATTAAAAGAGACACGATCTTCAACAAATGGTGCTGGTCTAATTGGATGGCTACTTGCAGAAAATGTACATAGATCCATATTTATCACCCTGCACAAAACTAAAGTACAAGTGGATCACAGACTTCAACATAACACCAGATACACTAAATCTATTAGAAGAGAGGGTAGTGAAGAGCTTTGAACTAGTTGGCACAGGAGACACTTCCTGAACAGAATATCAGGCTCTAAGATCAACAATTAATGAATAGCACCTCATGAAACGGAAAAGCTTCTGTAAGGCAAAGGAGACTGTCAACAGTACAAAATGGCAGCCTCCAGATTGGGAAAAGGTCTTCACCTACAGCTGACAAAGCGCTAATTCCAAAATATGTAAACAACTCAAATCATTAAACACCAACAAACAAAATAGCCTCTTGGGGGGATAGGGACAGTCCCTGGGCATCTTGGGAAGAAGTAGAAGATCCCAGCGCTCCTTGGTTAGATAGGGAATGCCTTAGGCACCCTTGAATATGTGGGGAAATTACCAATCCACATTGGTCTGGTAAGAGTTAGCAGAAAATGGAGCAGGCACTGTTTCATCTTGGAAATTTACACTGGCGTCCCCAGAACTGTGTTTTGAAGGTGTTGTGGGGACTCTGGTGCTCACCTGGTGAAAGTCCATGGGTTCTTCAAACACAATAGGCATAGGCCAGCTTCTTTTCACCCTCTCAGGTACGGGCACAAAAAAAATGAGTCCACTTTTTTCTTTTTCCGGTGGCAGGCCCTAAGGCAGATGGCCTGGTTTCCCTGCAGTCCAGAACCTTGAAAGGAAGTGGAACATTCATTTCCTTGATCTTTTTCAGTTCCTTCATGGGGTCTGGAGCCTTCTTACTGGCTGCAGTCTTTATAGGAGCTTTGAGTCTTCACAGGGTGTCTGCAGTAAGAGTCAGACCTTTGGAATCTCTGGTCTTCATAGGGCTTTGAGCACCTGAACTTGGGCCAAGTCAGTGTAAGGAACCCTGGAGGTGCTGGTCAAGTACTTCCTCCATTAAAGTGGAGTGCCAGACTCTGGTTGGGGGACCCTGAAGAGAGAGTCCCAGGCTGTGGAGGCTGGAAATACTGTGGTCTAAGGTCAGAGGGTAACATCCAGTCTAAGGCTCGCTGGCCTCTCTCTACACATCAGGCCATTTATTCAATAAAGTAATTGAGCAAGAAATAGGATAATGGCCTCCTACCCCTCACAAGGAGCAGGCAATGTACTTGCCAATAGTGACTCTCAGCAAGCAGTAGGGAAATGGGCTAGTACCCTTTTCCAGGGGCAGCGAATGCATTTGCCAATAGTGACACACAGCAAGCAAGCAGCAGTTAAGCTGTAGTAGCTGAGAGCAGCTCTCCTTCAGGAGATCAATGGACACTTCCAGAGGACAAAGTGTACAGAACTGGAGTGATGGTTGGCCTCAGGAATCAAGCAAAGCTCAAGAAGGGAAGTTGGCATGGTTGTCCTTGGTTCTGCATGGGCCAGTCCCAAACTGCCTCATCTGGTGGTTCTGTATGCAGTAGCTGGGCAAACATCCAAGCTTTCTGAATGAGGAGAGGTGTTGAGGTTGAGGACGCACTTCTTTAGGGTCAAGAGTGCTAGCTATTCTGACTCCCACTCTCAGAGACCACCACAAGGGCTTGAAGGAGCACCATGACTGGGAATGACAGGGGTTGCTTAGGAAACTGCTCTCAAGTCCTTCTTGCACCAGGTCAGGACCCACTGTCACGAGGCCGTCATCAGTGTTGCAGTGATGACTGCTGGTGGAGCCTCTATTTTTTCTTTTTTAAAAATATTTTTATTAATTTATTCTTGTTACATCTCAATGGTTATCCCATCCCTTGTATCCTCCCATTCCTCCCTCCCTCCCATTTTCCCCTTACTCCCCTCCCCTATGACTGTTCCTGAGGGGGATTACCTCCCCCTGTATATGCTCATAGGGTATCAAGTCTCTTCTTGGTAACCTGCTGTCCTTCCTCTGAGTGTCACCAGGTCTCCCCATCCAGGGGACATGGTCAGATATGGGGCTCAGAACTAAACAGAGAATTCTCAACAGAGGAATATCAAATGGCTGAGAAACACTTAAAGAAATGCTCAACCTCCTTAATCATCAGGGAAATGCAAATCAAAACAACTCTGAGATTCCATCTTACACCCATCAGAATGGCTAAGATCAAAAATTCAAGCGACACCACATGCTGGCGAGGATGTGGGGAGAGAGGAACACTCCTTCATGGCTGGTGGGAATGCAAACTAGTACAGCCACTTTGGAAATCTGTGTGGCGCTATCTCAGAAAATTGGGAATAGGGCTTCCTCAAGACCCAGCTATTCCACTCCTTGGAATATACCCAGAAAATGCTCCAGCACACAACAAGAACATTTGCTCAACCATGTTCATAGCAGCCTTATTCATAACAGCCAGAACCTGGAAACAGCCTAAGTGTCCCTCAGTAGAAGAATGGATAAAGAAACTGTGGTACATTTACACTATGGAATACTACTCAGCTATTAAAAACAAGGAATTCCCGAAATTTGTGTTGGAGCCTCTTAACTGAATGAGAAAGGTTGATTGAGACCTGCAATTCTTGGGCAATCCTTGCTTATTGTGCTAGGGAAAGAATAAGTAGTAGTGTTTGAATAGAGCATAGAATGCATAGGATTTATATTATAAATATTATTCTATCTTCTACAGATGACCTAGAATTTCCTCCGTAAGTTTGTGACAACTTCTGTGAATGGCTTACATCTTCCTGAATGATGAAAGACATCTTTAGATTACTTAATAGTACTTACTGCAATCTTATCATCATGTAAATACTTATTATATGTATTGTTCAGAAAGTAAAAACAAAAATCTCCTTATAGTACAGATGCAAGTTGTTTTTCAAGTACTTTTATCTGCATTTGGTTAAGTTCACAGATTGAGAACACAGACATGGTTGACTCCTGAATGGTGATCTTATGGCCTTAAACAGTTGCTTTGTCTACCATGGTTTACATGTTAGGTCCCTATAGCATTTACATATTTGGATTGCTTTTAGATGGTCATATAATTCTCCTGAAGGCACAATATGGCTAATAGCTCATATTACTGGCTCTGCATGGGCCATTTACTTTCATTCCAAATGACACAGCTGTAGCATAGTTGTACAGAATGATTTTTGAAACCCTTAGTCAAGTTGATTCTTTGAAAGGTCATGTTTATAGAGCAGTTGATAAACCAAGAAAGTGTAAAATTGAGGATACGAATGAAGATGTTATCTTACTGACAGAGAAACTTGGTTCACTTGTTGAACACTTTGCTAGTTTTCTGTGAGCTGTTTTAGTTCTCGCTGGGAAAAAAAGGTGTTTGTTTGTTTGTTTCGGTGCTATATTAAGTTTCTGTTCCGGATTTCTGTTTGCTTTGGCTACACAGACCATAAAACCTTGCATCATTCAGAGCCATAGGGGTACTTTTCTTTCGCTTAGTTATTTTCCTGTGCCATTGCCTTAGTAATTGAGCACATACTCTTTCTCCTTGGAGTTCCTGAATTCTTCATCAACCCCTTTCTTTGTTTAACCCCAGTTTATCCCACTAATTTCCATGTTAAAGGTATCTGCCTCTAGGAAACCAAGTCTTTCCCTACAACCTGGGAGAAATTATCGTCTTCGCTAATTTTATAGATCACTATGCTTACCCCCATACTAACACATATTGTAACTCCCATATACCCTTCGGCTTAGTCATCGGAATTTCCTGTCTGTCTTTAGAGATCCTTGAAAAACATTGGATCTACACACCAAAATAATTCTGCTAAGTCTGAAGAACTTACTGTAAGCCCAAATGAACAAAAGATCATGAATATCAGTTAGATAATATACACCTTTTGAAAATTAGCTTGGCAATTCTAATGAGAACAGAATAGCTTTCTCAATTTTGGTTACAATTAATATGTTTATCTCAGATAATCTATTAAAGGCAAATTGAGTAGCAGTTTGTATATACACAAACGACTGCTTTAAACATTGTAATATTTAAAAGAATTTTCAATTTTTCACTTTAACATTAAATGTCTGAATATAATTACTTGATATATGATTAGCTAAGATATCTGTATGCTCTTCTACATGCTTAAGAATATTTCATAAATAATATCTACATTATAAAGTTGTTAAAATATAATATTTTTATGAATAGTAAATTTTATAATGAAAATAACTGAATAGTATACTTTTGTAGCATTTAACTAAGTAATTCATATTATTTTCTCTACATTTTAAAATTTATTCATTTTCGTGCTCACTTCAGCAGCACATATACTAAAATTGGACCGATACAGAGAAGATTAGCATGGCCCCTGGGCAAGGATGACACGCAAATTCATGAAGCGTTCCATATTTTTTTATACATTTGAAGCAGGGGTAGCTGTGATTTTTTTCCAGGAAGATGTAATAGAAACGTGATTAAGAGACAAGCACAGCTAGGTCTAGAGGAATTCAATTCTGTACAGATTAGGTGAAAGAGAGTTACATTTGAGTAGATGGAGGAGAATCTTGAGTGCCTGGCATGGGGAATATTGACCATCTTGCCTGATGATGCCCCCAATAAACACCATATAAGTTACATTTAACAGTGATGGCTGTAGAGGACAATATAGATTCATCTTAGTAGATAATGCATGTTCATATGTGTGTTGTGCCAAATATTAAAGAATGTCATATATCCAAGTTGTTAAGAAAAAAAATAAACTTCCAACCTACAAGAGGTACTAAGTGAAGTGATTATTTCACAACAGAAAGTGGAATGTATTTTAGCTAATTGCTCTTATGTTTTTCCACTAAATAACTACTGGACAATGTGAGAATTTAGTTTCCCGATTGAAGATTGCTTAAAAAACCAATAATGCAGCAATGTTCAAAAATGTCCTACACTTGTTTTCTTTATTACACATGTTGCTTTTTGTTTCAGTTTATAGTATTTCTTATTTGAGATAAAGATGTCAGTGTAGAATGTTCTTCAACACAGTTGAGTGGAGAGTGGGGTATGACTTTCACACGAACTCTGGTGCCTCATATTTGACCATGTCCCCTGGAGGGGGAGACTTGGTGGCACTCAGAGGAAGGACAGTAGGTTACCAAAAAGAGACTTGATACCCTATGAGCATATACAGGGGGATGAAATCCCCCTTAGGAACAGTCATAGGGGAGGGAAATAAAGGGAAAATGGGAGGGAGGGAAGAATGGGAGGATACAAGGGATGGGATAACCATTGAGATGTAACAAGAATAAATTAATAAAAAATTTTTAAAAATTATTCATTTTCTTTCTCAGAGTACAAAGAAATGAGTTTTATTACAACATTTTCATACATATGCTTTTATTATTGTGTGTGTGTGTGTGTGTGTGTGTGTGTGTGTGTGTGTGTGTGTGTGTGTATAATTAGAGTGACCATTGTTGTTGTGGCTCTGCATGGGTCACTTACTTTTATGATTGCTAAGTTCATTCCAGGACATGAACAAACAACTGGATGACTGGGAAAGACAGAAGATCAAGCTTCATATAAAACAAATTATTAACTTTATACATTCAGGATAGGATAAGCTTGAGACTGGAAGTCAGTTAAACAGATACTTAATAGGGCTCAAGAGGCCTTTCCTTTCCAGTATTGGTGCTTACCCATGTGCCTTCCTGCTGTTTTTCCTGGCGTTCTTCTGGGAACAAGAAGCCACTATCTCAGGGAGACTGCCTTAGTTTTTCCTTCCTACTTATGTTCCTCTAACCCTACCTCATGTATGTGTGTGTGTGTTTGTGTGTGTGTGTGTGTGTGTGTGTGTGTGTGTGTAGTGTGTTCTCGCACACATAGGTGCACATATGTATGGGTATATGTGCATCTGTGTCATGTAGAGACCACATGTTGATACTGGTGTCTTTGGTGACTCACACTTTATTGCAGGGTTAGGCTTGTCTTAACTAGGCAGCTTGTCCTTGTAGATCCCCAGTCTCCAACTCTCCAGAGAATAGGTGGGCAGCCACACTCACTCACCATTTATTTGGGTAGATGAGAGCTGAACTCTTGTCCTCACATTTGAACTATCCCCCAGCCCCTATTATTTTGTAAATTTTATAAGCAATTGGTTTTTATTTTCACTATTTCTTTCTCAGCAAGTTCATTGTTGGCATATAGAAAAGCTACTGAGTTTTAAATGTTGATTTTGTATCTTCCTGCTTTGCTGAAAGTGGTTACATATGAGTTTTCTGCTGAAGACTTTTAAGTACAGGATTACAGTTTCTGCAAATAGGGATAATTTGACTTCGTTCTTTCCTATTTGCATCCTTGATGGAATATAAAGTGGTGCACCGTTTGTAAATTGGTGTATATGGTTTTTTTTTATACATAGCTGGTGAGGTTTTTATTTATTTATTTTTTTGTTTTGTTTTGTTTTGTTTTCATTTCCCCTTTTTTATTTTTTATTTTTTTATTTTTTCTTTTTTTTTTCATTTTTTTTCTCCTTTATTAATTTATCCTTGTTACATCTCAATGGTTATCCCATCCCTTGTATCCTCCCATTCTTCCCTCCCTCCCATTTTCCCCTTATTCCCCTCCCCTATGACTGTTCCTGAGGGGGATTACCTCCCCCTCTATATGATCATAGGGTATCAAGTCTCTTCTTGGTAACCTGCTGTCCTTCCGCTGAGTGCCACCAGGTCACCCCCTCCAGGGGACATGGTCAAAGGTGAGGCACCAGAGTATGTGAGAAAGTCATATCCCACTCTCCACTCTACTGTGGAGAGTGTTCTGTCCATTGGCTAGATCTGGGTAGGGGTTTAAGGTTTACCGCCTGTATTGTCCTTGGCTGGTGCCTTAGTTTGAGCGGGACCCCTGTGCCCAAATCTGCCTATCATAATGTTCTACTTGTAGGCTTCTAGGACCCTCTGGATCCTTCTACTTTGCCTTTCTCCCATGCTTCTCTCATCTAAAGTCCCACTAGAATGTCCTCTCCTCTGTCGCAGTTTCCTGGTAAGTGAAGGTTTTCGTGGGACATGCCCCTTGGGCTAATATGCAGATATAAGTGAGTATATACCATTTGAGTCTTTCTGCTTCTGGGTTAACTCACTCATTATGATCATTTCTAGCTCAATCCATTTATCCACAAATTTCAGGAATTCCTTGTTTTTAATAGCTGAATAGTATTTCATAGTGTATATGTACCACAGTTTCTTTATCCATTCTTCTATTGAGGGACACTTAGGCTGTTTCCATGTTCTGGCTATTATGAATAAGGCTGCTATGAACATGGTTGAGCAAATTTTCTTGTTTTGTGCTGGAGCATCTTCTGGGTATATTCCAAGGAGTGGAATAGCTGGGTCTTGAGGAAGCCCTATTCCCGTTTTTCTGAGATAGCACCAGATAGATTTCCAAAGTGGTTGTACTAGTTTGCATTCCCACCAGCCATGAAGGAGTGTTCCTCTCTCCCCACATCCTCGCCAGCATGTGGTGTCGCTTGAATTTTTGATCTTAGCCATTCTGATGGGTGTAAGATGGAATCTCAGAGTTGTTTTGATTTGCATTTCCCTGATGATTAAGGAGGTTGAGCATTTCTTTAAGTGTTTCTCAGCCATTTGATATTCCTCTGTTGAGAATTCTCTGTTTAGTTCCAAGCCCCATTTCTCAATTGGGTTATTTGGTTTGGTGGTGTTTAATTTCTTGAGTTCTTTATATATTTTGGATATTAGACCTTTGTCAGATGTGGGGTTGGTGAAGATCTTTTCCCAGTCTGTAGGCTGTCGCTTTGTTCTCTTGACAGTGTCTCCTGCCTTACAGAAGCTTCTCAGCCTCATGAGGTCCCATTTATTAATTGTTGACATTAATGCCTGGGCTGTTGGTGTTCTGTTCAGGAAGTTGTCTCCGGTGCCAATATGTTCCAGGCTCTTTCCCATTTTTTCTTCTAAGTGACTTAGTGTCTCTGGTTTTATGTTGAGGTCTTTAATCCACTTGGATTTGAGTTTTGTACAAGGTGACAAATATGGGTCCAGTTGCATTTTTTTACACATAGACATCCAGTTAGACCAGCAATTGGTGTATATGTTATCCAAAAAGTAGAATAATTGTAGGACCTAGCTATTATACTCTTGGACAAATGTTCAATGGACCCTAATTACTACTACAGACATAACTGCACATACATGTTTATGGCTACAATATCCCGATAGATAAGAAATGGAACCATTTTTCCATTATGAGCTGAACAAATAAAATATAGTATGTAAACACAATGGAATTTTGTGCAAGTCAAAAGATAGCTGAAATCATGGCATTTGGAGGAAAATGGACAAAACTGGAGATTGTTATGCTTGATGACGTAACACAGATTTAGAAAGGGAGAATTAACATAGATTTTTCTCTCATATGTGAAATTGAGATTTAATTTTTATATATTTGCATGCATACTTTTCTCTTCAGGGGAAAAGCTAGAAAATCATAATAGACTATATATGACCTAAAAACATAAAGAGGGCTCCATTCTAACGAGGCCTGTGTTGGGCCCAGCAACATTCAGCCTTTTCCACTACTGACTCCATCTGCATGACCCACAGGGACACAGACAGCAGAGAGCCAGAAGAGCCAGCATAGGTGAGCTGTTTGCAGGACCCAAAACCTATCATCCTCCATCCCGAGGAGGCTTGTGGCAGGCCCCAGCAACATTCAGCTTAGAGCCCTCTCCACTGCCAGTTTAAAAAATGGTATACAGAGCTAAACAGAGAACTCTCAACTGGGGACACTCAAATGGCCAAGAAGCACTTAAAGAAATGCTCCAAGTCCTTGTCATCAGGGAAATACAAAATGAAAGGACACTGAGATTCCATCTTACACCTGTAAGAATGGCTAAGATCAAAAATTCAAGTGACAACGCATGCTGGCAAGGATGTGGAGTAAGGGGAACACGTTTCCATTGCTGGTGGGAGTGCAAACTTGTACAGCCACTTTGGATATCAGTCTGGCACTTTCTTAGAAAATTGAGAATAGTGCTACCCCCTGGTGTGGTGGCACACGCTTTTAATCCCAGCACTTGGGAGACAGAGGCAGGTGGATCTCTGTGAGTTTGAGGCCAGCTTGGTCTACAGAGTCCAGGATAGCCAGGGCTCTGTATAACATAGAAACCCAGTCTTAAAAAAAAAAAAGACACATATTCCACCTGGGCATATACCGGAAAGATGCCCCACCATACAACAAGGACATTTGCTCAACTATGTTCATATAAGGTTTATTGATGATAGCCAGAATCTGGAAACAACCTAGATGTCCCTCAACAGAAGAATGGATAAAGAAGCTGTGGTACATTTACACAATGGAATACTACTCAGCTAATAAAAACAATGAAATCTTGAAAATTTCAGGCAAATGGATGGAACAAGAAAAGATCATCCTGAGTGAGGTAACCTACACCCAGAAAGACATGCATGGTATATATTCACTCATAAGTAGATATTAGCCATATAATACAGGATAACCATGCTACAGTACAGAGACTGATGTACCAACCAAGGACCATGTATGATGTGGACCTAGATACTCTTCTCAGATGTAGGAGATAGGCAGCACAGTCTCCTTGTGGGTCCCATAATATGTGGAGTAGGGACTATTTCTGACATGTACTCTTCCACCCTCGCCCCCCACCACGTTGATCACTTCTCCCTGGCAGGGAGGCCTTGCCAGACCACAGAGGAAGAGGATACAGGCAGTCCAGGTGAGACTGGATAGGCTGAGGTCAAATGTTAGGGGAGGAGGGCTCCCCTTTCTGAGGACTAGGGAGGGAGGGAGCGGAGATGAGGGAGGAAGGGTGGGATCAGGAGGCAATGAGGAAGAGGGCTACAATCTGGATGTGAAGAATTCAAACTGCAGAAGAAGCAGGTAACTTACTATGTCTAATCCCATGACATAGGAATAGCTCTGAGACTGGCTGAGACATGAATGTCTATGCATAGACAAGGCTTCTTATTGGTTACAGAATCTCTGTAACGTATTATTAGATGCCATTCTTCGTATGACACGAATGAAGATTTACAGATGTCTTTCTTCTGCTCATACAAAGGGCAGAGAACCAGCCTTAAATTTTCTGTGCATCCCCCACACCTCATACAATTATAATTTTAGGACTGTATAATGTTTGTGAGAAATTATGTGTTTTCAGAACAAAACAACTGACACTGGATCAGACCTGACAGGATTCACTCCTCTCAGCATGCTGGACACTGACATCTGCATCCTTCATGTTCCAATACCAAGTGCTTCACTGGCTGTTCCTCATCAGAACAGGACAGCTCCCAAGACAGCCTCAAAGAAAACTTCCAATCCCAATTGGTGCAGCATTTCAGATTGTCCCACACAGGACTCTAATTAAACATGGAATTTCTCAACATTTAGAAACTGGACTGCAAATGCTATTCCTAGCTTGTTTAACCATTTTCCCCAATTTTATTTGGGCCCCTACAAAGGCATTATTTGTTCCAAATCAGCCTGAAGAAACCTTAAGAGAATGAAACCCCATTTCTTTAAGAGGTTCCAGTAGTTTATGGTTGCTTTCTTGGGCTACAGATGCTTATATTCACTGGGAGTTAGTTACAGGTTATTATTGGTCTTATTCAAAGAAAAAATGAGGTTGGACTCAGCAATGTCTCTCTTTTCCTTTATGTTTCATTTTTAGGTATGGAGATAGTGGTTGAAAAGAAAGAAGGGGGAATATAGAAGTATATGGGGATGATAGGACAAAAAGTAGATTATTGAATATACTCCTCAACTTAAGGCCTTAATTATTACTTACAAATAAGATTATTTTTAATTCATTAGTAATTTTGATACATTGGTATAGAGTTCAAATTTAAGATTATGCTTCACACACATTATATATATTTCTACTTTAATATGAGGTATTGTACCCATACAACTCAATTAAAATACAAGGTTTACTTCCAATAATTTGAAAGTGCTATTGCAGGCTGTTTAGGATAATTAAGTAATACAAGTTAACTGTTAATTGATCAACTTATGGTCATGTCAGTTACTAATTCATATATCCTAGGTCTTACAGATAGATATGATTTATAGATAGGTAAGATAAAATAGATAAGGTCTTCAAAATTTCAGAAACCTACAGAATGTGACATTTAAAGATGTTCTTATTATTTTAAAAATTCTTTGACAATAAGACAGGTTAACTCCTGGCAACACCCAGCCTACCTCAAAGAAGATGAGGAGCATCAAACAATCTCTTTATGGAGATGGCTTCAAATGTGGCAAACAAGCCACTGGGCAAATGTCCTCACTTCTGCCACAGACAGAATTCTGCCTAAAAATGTGTAAGGCTTTGATGCAGGCAGAGTTGATGGCCAAACTCTACCAAGACAGGGTAAGCAAGTCCTCAATAGTTCCTGCCTCATAAATATGTCTGTCAGATATACTGGACCAGAAGGCTGCAGATGATGCTCCAATGTAATAGAGAGTTTTGAGTGACTGTTCAGGCAGCAAACTGTCTATGACATTTTTTAAAAATTCATTTTGTAAGCTGCTAACTTGTACTTCCTGTCTACTCAGGTAATTAATTTTCTTCCTTCTCAAATCTCATGTGGTTGAAGACCAGATAGTTTAGTTTTACAATTAAGCTTAGTTGTTTAGGGGTTAAGATGTTTTAGGTCTAGATAGATGTTCTAAGTTGACAGAGATGAGATATGATAGATATTGATTTACATTCAGAATTTTAGACTCCCCAAGATAGGAAAGATATTTTCTTCAATGTTGCCAAATACAAATACAAAACACTATTAATGTAACATTTATATAATTCCGGATTGTTCCATGGTTCTTCTTGTGGTATGTAGTTTATTGTGTATGTATAGTAATATAAATGTACATGTAAAAAAAAGAAAAATTAAAAATAAAAAAATCTTCATTTAAAGAAGAAGCTAAATAACAAGGAGGACCCTCTAGAGGATTCTTAATTCTCATTCAGAAGGGCAAATAGAACAGACACAGGAAGCAGTTGAAGAGAAGGAACAGGAAGGGAACCTGTCATATGGGTCCTTTGAAAAGACTCCACCCAGCAGGGCATCAAAGCAGATGCTGAGACTGAGAGCCAATCTTTGGGGTGGAACAAAGGGAGTGGGGATGTAGGGGGACCTGGAGGGATGTAGGGTGTCCACAAGACACCAATGGAGCCAACAAATCTGGGCCTGAGGAGTGAGAGGGTGTGGGTGTTGGGAGACTGCAGAGACTGATGCACCAATCAAGGACCATGCATGGTGAGGGCCTAAGCCTCCTGTTCAGATATTGTCGATAAGCAGCACAGTCTCCTTGTGGGACCCATAATATGGGCAGTAGGGGCTACCTCTGACGTAGACTCTGGTGCCCACTTGTTGATAACTTTCCCCTGGTGGGACGGCTATGCTAGCCCACAGAAGAAGGTGCGGGCTATCCTAGTGAGAGTTGATATGCACTGTTAGATGACAGGAGAGGAGGGCTTCCGTTTTCTGAGAGCAGGTAGGGAGTATGAGGGAGGGAGGGTGAGGTTGCTAGGAGACAAGTGAGAGGCTAAAATTGAAATGTAAAGTGAATAAATTTTTAAAAACCCTCAAGTGACACCACATGCAGGTAGGAGTTCAAACTTGTACAACCAACATGGAAATCAATCTGGAGGTTTCTGAGAAAACTGGAAATAGACATACCTTAGGATCCAGCTTTTTTGGGGGAGGAAGAGGACATGGAGAATTTAATGACAACTTTATTTTCTTGGGAGTTATAGGTCTATTTAAATTATTCACCTGATCTTGATTTAACTTTGGTACATGGTATAAAAACGTTGTCCATTTATTTTAGATTTCTGTCCATCCATCTGTCTGCCCATCCTTCCGTCCCACCCTGCCTCTCTGTCTCTTTCTTGCAGTCTGTCATCATGCGGAGCTGATTTCATAAATTCCTTGTGCCTAGTGTTGTTATATGTCTGGTTGATATTGTGTGGCTTGCTCTTTTCTGGGGAAAAGATGAAGGGGGTGGGTGGTGGGGCAGTGGCAGACTAGGAGGAATGAAGAGAGAGGAAACTGTGGTTGGGTACGATGTATGAAAGAAGAATTTTTTAAAACTCTAGATTTGAGTTAGCAACAGACTACTTCATCTGAGCGTTGCTAATTCCAGAGCTAGCAAATGTACTACATTGATTTTGCAGCAGCCCTGTGCATTGTACTCAGAAGACATGAACAAATCAAAATGTAGTAATCAAACCAAAGCCCTCTCCAGTCCTTGTTCCAAGAGCCCCAGAACACCTGCGCTGGAATTTAACAGGATTCCTCTGGGATGGTTCATAGGATTAAAACTGCAGATCCCACCACACAACTTCCTGAGCCACATGCAACAGCCTGTCCACTCTAGGTACCTCACTTTCTAGGTCTGAATCAAGAAAACACACACCAGTCCAGGTCTCTCATGAAGTTTTGGGAGAAGTCAAGAAAGCCCTGGCAAGAAGTTCCTGGTAGTTCCTCCTCTATTGCTAGGAATCATGGGAAAGTAGCTTAATGATGCCAGTAGTTTTGAAGTTCTTTCCGCATGATGGTAGTAATGTTCAAAAAGATGTGTACATTGTGAGCATTTGTCTCCAGCTTTTCATATCTGAGAAATTTATTTGTATATTAGCTACTGGTGCTGAGAGACAAGAAGTAAAGGCAAAAGAGGAGTTGATGGGGAGGGGGACTGGAGAGATGGCTTTAGTGGTTCAGAGCACGGCTATTCTTCTAGGGGATTTGATTCCCAGCACCCATATGGTAGTTCACAGCTGTGTGTAACTCTAGTCTGAAAGGATCTGCTACCTTCTTCCAGTGTCTACAAGCATCAGACCTACACACAGAGAAAACACACACACACATAAAAATGTAAATAAATAAAGTTTAACTTTGAAAAAGGTGTCAGAGAGGGAAGGAAAATTGGAGATCTCCGAGCAGAGGAAAGATTCTGTCCCAGCAGGATCAGCCATGCGTTTCCATTACAGCCCAGCATTACAAGCCCAGGCAGAGTACCAGAAGCCAGAACGAGAGAAAATGTGGAAAATGAAAATATTCCATCAAAGTCCATTAGAATCAGGGCTGGAGAGACGGCTCAGTATTTAAGAGCACTGTCTGCTTTTCCAAAGAACCGGGTTCAATTCCCAGCAACCACATGGCAGCTCACAACTGCAGTTCCAGGTGATCTGACACCCTCACACCAATGCACATAAAATTAAATTATTTTTTAAAGTTCATTAGAATCACTCTGTAGGCTCACAACAACTTCCGTCCTATGGCTCCACAGGTCCCCCCAACTCTTATTCTCCAAGACTGACGAGCCTAGTATCTGCTATCAGATACTTGGATAGCTGTTGGGATAGCTCAGATTTTGCTGAGGTCACCCTCAGCTGGCTTCTAGAGTGAGAAGATATTTAACTAGCACACGTACTTTAGGTTAGAACAGTGGGTCTTTCTGTCTTAATTAGTTTCCCATGGAGGTACTACACTGTTGAATGTCCTAAGGTTTTAAGCATTAAAAATCATTAGTCAGAAATGGTTTTCTAAAACACCTCACATAGATATATGTTAAAATTTATAATGTTTAACTATTGATTATACTTTCTTGCTGCTTTAAGACTATGAAGGTGGCTAAAACTATTTTTCTGTCAAGGTCAGTTGATATTTGGTCCTGGGGGTCATTTGAGTTTGGGAAGACCCTGATTCCTTTAGCCTTTTTTCCTTTCTTTTCCCCTCTTTATAAGCTGTGCCATCTGTTGCGAATGAATCACAAGACATTGTTGACAACATTCTCTTGAAACACTTAAGGCATTTGTAGAACATACAAATGCTAATGTACATTAGAGTCTGCCCTGTGTGGGGCATAGCTTCTCTGATTAGGAAGACAGGTGACTTGCTAGAGCTGTAGGACCTTTAAGGCCAAGGGCCATAATAAATCACATTTAATCCTTCTGACAACATTAGTAGGCCTCTAAGTGTGGTTATTAAATACCCAGAAGGTCAGTTCACCAATCTGACATCTTTAACTCTGTGTAACATTTGGATGAAGTTTGCCAAAAATCAAACATTATTCAATTCATCTTTATTAAACAGTTTTGATTCTTCAAGTGAGCATTACCTTGAAAACATTACCAAAAGCAGATCTTTAACTTAAGAGAATGCCTTGATTCAAATAGGCTTAACTGGACTTTGATATTAGAAATCTTAATCTTACATATATCATACTTTCCCATACTTTACTCAGACCTTTGGTGATTTCTTCAGGCTTTCCAGCTGTGTCTTTTCTCTTTTCCATTTTAGAAACATCCAAGCTTTTTTTTTTTTTTTTTTTTTTTTTTTTTGGTTTTTCAAGACAGAGTTTCTCAGTGTGTCCTTGGCTGCCCTGGACTCACATTGTAGACCAAGCTGGCCTTGAACTAACAGTGATCCACCTACCTCTGCCTCCTTGGGACAGTTTCTATATCCTAATATTTCTTAGGTCATACTTATGAGTTCCTTTTTATTTTTTTCTTTACGATTGCAGTAACAATAACACCTTATTTAATGATAAATAAATCTAAGATATATGCATCACATAAGGTAATAAATTAAGATTACCTGCATGCATACTGGTAACAATAAGGCTTTGTAAATTCCCAGGCAAACCTCATTAAAAAAACACAAGATAGCCAAAGATCTTTTTATATTCCATATGGTCCAGAGAAAGATCTACCATACCTGTACCTTTGGTTTTCTATGAGTACGAGCACCATACAGAAAAAGGCAACAGGTAAGAAACCATCCTCAAATCCTGCAGAAATGAACTGAAGAAGCCCTGCCCAGAAGTCCTCTATATGGACTTCTGTGGTAACTGTATTCATTACAGGCGACCTCCTGTTAGAGAACTAGCAATAGAAACCTCTGTTGGAAATAAATTTACCCTGAGCTGCTCCTAAGGGCACAGTGCCTTTCTTCTTGGGCAGTTTTCCCTGAAGCAGGGGTCTAGACTAACCCAGGACAGGAGATTTAGGAGCACACTTTAGAGCATTCTTGGGTGTCAAGTAGGAAGGCCAAGCCCCATTTCCTGAGCCATCTTCTTGGTGAACCCAAACAGCACAAGATGGTATACCAATACAATGTGTACACAAAAGCCATTTGCTCCCCTGGAAAACCGAAGAAGCCAGGTATCAGAGAAGGAATCCAACGGTGTATGATGGACAAAAGACCTGCTGTTGAGGCCAGTGATGACAGGCTGAATCCAGAGCACCTGTCCTCATAACCAGTACAGATTCGTCTGTTGAGTCATGCTTTGGGAATGGGGATTGACATGAGATTAAAACATTTTTTTCCTTTAGAATGATTATTAGAGAGAGAACACCTGGTTTTGAAGGGTCACTCTCTGGTATCTTTAATTTTTATAAGTGTGCGGCAGCCCACACCCATGATCACACCAACATAAGTATATGTCTCTAGCCTTTCTAACTTGAGATCCTCCCTGGAAGAGTCTGGAGTGAGGAACCACTTGAAAGCCTATACCCACCATCAGCGTCTGCCACTGGATGCACACAGACTGAAATACTTAACTTCAGGACCCCATGCCTTCTCCTCCACGTCCTAAGAGAGGCCTAAGGGCCAGTTAGTTGTACCTTGGTGTGGAAAATCAAGTGTGCAGAGTCTGAATAGGGGGCCTTGGTTGCGCTTACTTTAAGGGTGACAAAAGCCTATGGAAAGACAAATTCAGGCTCAGGTGGGCAATTCTTTCCTGCCCTGCCCCCTGGAGCATGAGTTAGCAGGCTTTTAACTAATATGTCCTTGCTAAGCCAAATGGCTAAGTTACTGCAAGAATGTAGAAACAGCAAGCACAGGTGAGTTCCAGAAGTCAAGCAGAAGGAGAAGACGTGTTTGCAAAGGTGATGGGTGTGCACACGTGTCTGGAGAGTTTAGTAGGAACTGTGATTCTTCTAGTCACAGGCATGTGGAGAAGCTCCTCGTAGATAAACAGCATTCAGCCAGAGAGGGTGGAGGAAGAATACTAGTATCCAACAGTAACCAAAGGAACACTTGAATTTGTGAGGGTTTTTTGTTTTTTTGGGTTTTTTGTTGTTGTTGTTGTTGTTTTGTTTTTGGCTAGGATGTCTTGAAACATTTGACAAACTCCCTCAAGGCAGAGGCTGAGGCACTGCTCCTCTGGAATACACAGCCAGATCTTGGCTCTCAAAACAAAAAATGGAAAACAAAGGTGTTCTCTGGGCTTCAAGCACTTTCTTCTTGCTCTGTCTTTATTCACCAAGTCAATCTATGATGGAGACAACATGATACTCTAGCAAATTAGATGATATAACACTGACAAAAGCGAATGCCAACAACAAGGCCAAAGGGACTGGCAAATGTATGCCCTGGCTTCCTTTTCTCTGGGAAAGGTGGGGAAGAGTAAGATGCTGGTTCAGGGATGATGTAACCCATTCTGAGGATGGAGGAAGTACCTGTTAAAATACCAGGTTCTTTTCCATGGTCCAGCTGAAGGGGAAAGACTGGCCTTTAAGGTGGTGGAAGTTGATTAGGCTCTAAGCTGGGCCAACATGTCACGGTCAAAGGATTTAGGAGACACTAGAGAGGCTTCAGTTCTCAACTGGTTCTCAACTTGTGGGTTCGACCTCTTCGGCAAACCTCTCTTTCTGAAAGTATTTACATTAAAGTTCATAACAGTAGCAAAACTACAGTTATGAAGTAGCAACGAAAATAACTTTATGGTTGGGGGGTCACCACAACATAAGGAACTGAAGCAAAGGGTCACAGCATTAGGAAGGTTGAGAACCGCTGGTCTAGAACCTGAAGGAGGAACAAGAATAGATTACCTCTCTCAAAGACAGTGAATGGTACAGGAAGGCATTAGGTAGGACCACAAAGCGGGATCCTCACGTTTGGAAGTCACACAGAGCCCCTCTAAGACATAACTAGATGGTCTTGGGGCCTTTGTCCACTAGGCAGTTCCCTTGAAGCAGTAGTTTGCGAGCTTTCCCGTGGAATTACTATGTCCTTGGAGCTTTGTGGCCCTCATAGCTTCTTCTGTCCTGCTAAATCAGCCAGTCATTTCCAATGGAAATTGAGTGGTCATGGATGAGCTTGCTAAGACACTCTTCAGAATTTTTATTGAGACTCCATGCTGGGGCTGGGGACTGGGCTCTGCTTTATTTATGTGCTGCTCTTGTGGAGGGCCTGAGATTATTCCTAACAACCAACACAGGTAGCAGGCACTTAATTACCTTACACAGACATGTACACATAAGTAAAACAGCAAAAACAGTAATCAGTACAAAATATATAATTTTTTAATTAAAAAAACTTGAAGCTACACACACACATACATACACACACACTTCTTCCTGTGCACTAGATTCTGGTAACTTTTCCACTAGTACATGGCTCCAAGCTATTCAGAGGAACATACTGTAATATTTAACATGGTCTGAGACCATTTAACCTTTCACAGGCCCAGCTATCCTAGGGACTTCTAGGACTTTAAAGAAGAACTTATCTGTACGTCAGAGGTTTGTCAAAGTCCCTGCAAGATGGCAGCATTGGACCATAACCATCAAGGAGCCTGTTCTGCTACTGTGCTTCTAATTTGTATGTAGTGGCACAAGACTGTAATCCCAGCACTTGGGAGGCAGAGGGCAGCCTGGTCTACAAAGAGAGTCCAGGACAGCCAAGTCTACACAGAGAAACCATAACTCAACAAAACGATAAATAAATTAATTAATTAAAAACATATATATTGCCAGAAGAGAACCAGTCTTCAGCCATTTTTACTCAATCTGAACAGTAAGCCTATATAAGAGCATACATAGGAGATTCTGGTTTCCCTCTGCTATCAATAGCAGATATATTGGGAAGGGTTGGAATTTCATCCAGCACCAAAAATAAGCAAAAAGAAAGAAATAGAAGTGAGTTCTAAAGCACCCACTGTCATCTACTATGAGTAATCTTTTGGAAGAAGTCAGTATCCGTGTGACCAAGTCCTCTGATTCCTCCCTCTCTTTTCCCAGGAGCTTTCTCTCTCCAGTGCTTCTATATGGGATCAGATTTTCTGGAAGTCCTGGTGGCAAAGCTGCAGGATCCAGACCTAGAGGGAAAAAAGAAAATGCTTAAGCATCAGGACTAGAGAAGAGCAAGTCTTGGTTCACATCGAGATTCACCTCCAAGTGTTCGCCATATTGTGACCTAGGCACTGGGCCTTTTGTGCATTTTATCTCTAACAAGTTCAACTTTCTGGGCAGTTTTTGAGATTTTTAAATAACAGAAGGTCTGGAATGTAGAAACTAAAACATTCATATGTTGATGTACAAACCACAGGTTTCATCTTAAAGGGGATACGGGATAGTTTATTCTGGAGCTATTTGAATGACCAAGGCCTGGGAATACATGTTTAAGTTACCCCAAATTCCATGTGCCAACATGGAAACAGTTTCATGGGTTTTTTATAGCTTTACACAACAAATAAAATCATAAATCAAAACACTTTTAAAATACAGAAAGGTGGGTGTAACGAGATGGGTAAGTTAGTCTGTAGGCCCAAGATGCTACCCGCTGCTAGTCATAGCTCTTGGGTTGGTGGAAGCTAGTGTTCTGCTAAATTCATAGCGTTTTAGAGGTTTTTATTCATTGCCATGAGGTGCTAGTTCAGGCATGAGTGCGGCAAGGAATGGCTGTTCCAGAAGGTAAAACTAGCCAAAAATAAAGGAATTGGCCTCTGAACTTGCAAAATTCCAATGCCTCCATAGTAGGGAGACTACAGCAGCCTCTGCAGTCACAGAGTCCTTCTAGGAGTTTTGGTTCACAACCAGATACAGGGTCTTTTTAGGAATTTTTGTTTATAAGTATTTTTAATTAGATTTATTCAGTTTTACTTTTTGAGTGTTTTACCAGTATGTATGTATGTATAAATACCACTTGTGTGCTTGGTGCTCTCAATGGTTAAAAAGGGGCACTGGATCCCTGGAAACTGTTCTTACGAGCAGTAGTAAAGCACTATGTCGGTGCTGGGAATTGAACCAGGGTTCTTGTGTAGGAGCAACCAGAGCTCTTAACTGCTGAGCCCTCTCTCTAGCACCTGAGAAAAGTCTTCTTTTAGCTTACTTATGAGAAAATGTTAAGGGATTTTTATTCATAGTTATTTAACTACATACATATATACTTAAATGCATTTCATTCATAATACATATCAAATTCATTTATATTAGGGAAACTCAAGATTATTTCACTACAAGTGAATTTTTGTTCGTTTTGTTCTTTGATCTCTACGTAGTCTTTGTTGTTTAATGCTTAACTCTTTATACATCTATAATGCCAGACTGATAGAGAATTGCCCCAAATAGAAAAAGCAAACCATATCCTCAAAAACCATTAAAAAAAAAAAAAAAACTTCAACTCTGACATCGCCAATTCAGTCCCCAAGCTGTGTGCTGTGAGCACCTTCAGAGCACCTATCTGTTCCATCCGCATACACTCAGGCTTTCATTAACATTTACAAAATAGATATGAATGCTGCCCAGACATACAATCAAGCAAATAATCTTTGACCAGACATCATGAAGGCAGCTTTACCCAAAGTTTTTGGCATCACTTTAAACTGTGGTTATATGTCCCTATTAACATGTACACTGAATATATGGACTTCTGTATTTTACTTGAAAATACATTTAAGAGATGATAAAAAAAAAAAAAGTACAGGGCTTACCACACTCTTATATGAAATTCAGTACTGTATCAATTACTAGTTTTCAAATTCCAATTAAGTTTAGGATTAGCTATTCTATTCCTTTCTTTCTTTTTTGTTTTTGTTTCTGTTTTTGTTTTTCAAGACAGGGTCTCTCTATGCAACCTTGGCTGTCCTGGACTCACTTTGTAGACCAGGCTGGCCTCAAACTCACAGAGATCTGCCTGCCTCTGACTCCCTAATGCTGGGATTAAAAGTGTGCGCCACCACGCCCGGCCTATTTCTGTTTGTTTGTTTGTTTATTCTATTTATGTTTATTGGGATTGTAGGGGTCATACCGAATCTATAGTCTCTGTCTGTCTGTCTGTCTGTCTGTCTCTCTCCCTCCCTCCCTCCCACTTATGTTTGATTCCACACTTTCTTATATGAAACTCACTGTATCAGTTTCCCACTTAAGTTTGCTCTCCTAGATAGAAGCATAATTCTTTGCCCTGTGTTTTGGGTCCTCCAATCCTTTAGAGAATTGGGTACACCTCAGGCATTTTCTAACTACCCTCTGCCACCTGGAACTGGCTTGCCCTTGCTGGTCTTACACTGCTGCAATCTAGACTTCACCAGGTATAGTACAATTGTAGTAAGTAATGGTACATGTCTTTCCGCTTACAGTAGGAGCAAGAGCAATGAACATACACACATACATACAACCCTTCCTATACTGCATGCCCCTACCCCACAAGACTGAATTTAAAGCGTTTTTCCATTCTTAACTTCTTTGACACAAAGTCTTGCTCTCTAGCCCAGTCTGACAGCACTCCCTTCTTCCCATAGGCATCCTGGGATTACAAACAAGAGCCATCTTGACTTCAGAGAGTCTTTGAGTTGTTTCCTGTTCTCAAGTCGAAACTGGCAACAACACAGTTTCGGTATCCCAGACAGCTAGTGGACGACTTCCGGCCTCTGAGGAGTTACACTGGCTTCCAGGATACACCTGCTTTCTGGTGTCTCTCCAGTGTCTTGGAAGACAGAGAGCTTCAGTTCCTAGGCAGGTCCTCTCCCTTGCTGGGGGCTTATGGGAAAGCAGCTGTGCCTGTGCGCCATCTGTTGAAACTAATTCCTCTTGGGGGCAGTAGTGCTCTAGATAGTGTCAGCAGCGCCATCTTAGCCCCTCTTCTCCCGCCCATTTGGTATGAAAAAAACAATTTAAAAGCCTGCTTTCCATTTTGTGAAGTTAAGGAACCAGTTTGTAAGGCAGCCATTTTACTTCTGTTTTCACAATACAAGACAATGATCGAAAACTACCCTCCTTCTTCAGAACCCTTGTCTTTTGCCTAAATTCTCTCTGAACTGTGTGCATTCGGGCATGATTTACTCAGTGGTGCTTGTCCAGTAGGTGAAGGGGAAGTAGAAGGAAAGCGCTTGAAGCTTTGGGGAAATCTGTAGTAAATCACAAATCCATTTGCTTGTCACTCATTTGTTTATGTATACATTTAAGCACAGGGGCCTCCAGTCGCTGTGCCCCCCCCCCCCCACCACACTACAACTCTTTTATGGTGCTGGGGCTGCATGTACACCTAGGGACCTATATTCCATCTCCTGGGCCCTCTTTGAAGAGTCCTAAAGAGCATGGGAAGGAAACTGTAAAGGTTACATGGCTGTTGAAACTATGTCCTCATGGGGGGCAGTCGTGCTCTAAGAGTCTCCACTGTGTCACCCTCCTCTCCCGCCCATCTTGTCTGAAAAAAAAAAAAATCATTTCCTATGTATAAAGAGGTCAAGAAGTAAGCCTGCCTTCCATTTTGTCTGGAATTGGAGCCAGTGCGTAAGATGGCCATTTTGTTTTATTCAAGGCAAACAGATGCATATAACTACACTCCATCCGCACTCTTGACCTTTCTCTTTTGGATCTGATGATGGTAATTGTCCAATTAGTTGCTGTTATATCATCATACCTCCTTAATGGGGTGGCTTGGATGAAGGCAGAAAGGGGAAATTGCTTGAAGCCTAAGAAACACTTTCTCAAGCAAATAATTAATAGAATTTGGGGTCATGTACTTCAAGTTAGTTCATGACCTACTCACCTACCAAATTTTTATCTTCTGAATACCATTAACTCCTGACTGGAAAGTTATTTTCCTAGGAAGCCATTCTGAAGGACACACATCCATATAGAATCATCTCTAAAATTTCAAGCAAAACAACTGAGTGTCTACTTTTCTAAAGCACTGTTTTACAGTATATTAAATTTTACCTTTACTTGTGGTAGAGGCCTAAAATGTGACAAACACAAGGTTTAAGAGTCTTAATACTCAGCCGGGCAGTGGTGGCGCACGGCTTTAATCCCAGCACTTGGGAGGCAGAGGCAGGCGGATCGCTGTGAGTTCGAGGCCAGCCTGGTCTACAAAGTGAGTCTAGGACAGCCAAGGCTACACAGAGAGACCCTGTCTCGAAAAAGAGTCTTAATACTCACTGCTGAGACAAAAACAAAACTTTTGCCTCCTACGATTAGAGATACTCGATTCTAGAGCAAAATATAAATGGCCATGACTTAGGAAAACATATCTAGGTTTCCCCAACTTCCATGTTCCAATGAGGCACCACTTCAATGAACTGTTTATAGTAACAGAACAAAGAAAGTCACACTATAGGTCCAAGGCCTGTATTGTAAAGCCAGGTTTGGAGACACAAGACCTCTAATACAAGCACTTCTGAGACTGCCAAGTGGGATTATCTCAAATTCAGCACAGTAAGGGCTGCATAACGAGACTATCTAAAAAATAATAATAATTAGCAGGACATGGTGGCACATGCCTGTAATCCCAGCACTCTGAGAGGCCAAGGCTACACAGAGAAACACTATCTCAAAAAAGCAAACAAACAAACAACAACAACAAAAATATATAGATTAAATGAAAAATCTAAACTACAGGTATTATTAAGATTGGCCTAATCTTGACAAAATAGTAAATTTTCACTTTTTAAACATCTAGGCCAAATGTGTTCTCTCATAGTGTTAATCCTTCAATAAAGAAGGAAAGACAGGGCCTGCATGGTGGCACACACCTTTAATCCCAGCACTTGGGAGGCAGAGGCAGACTGATCGCTGTGAATTCCAGGCCAGCCTGGCCCACAAAGTTAGTCCAGGACAGTCAAGGCTACACAGAGAAACTCTGTCTCAAAAAAACCAGACAAAGAAGAAGAAGAAGAAGAAGAAGAAGAAGAAGAGGAGGAGGAGGAGGAGGAGGAGGAGGAGGAGGAGGAGGAGGAGGAGGAGGAGGAGGAGGAGGAGGAGGAGGCAGCACAGGATAGCCAAGAGTTTAAGATAAGCCTGGACTACTACATTATGTGCTGCTGATGGAAGGAAAAAAAAATTAAGCTGCATTATGGAATAAATGTGAACTGTGTATTCTGATACAATATATACTTTTAAAATGTTAAAGTGGGTTTTTAAATTCTCTCTTTTTATTTTATGTGTAGTTATGTGTGCAAGTGAATGTGTACTATGTGTGTGCAGTTATCCAGAGGCCAAATGGGTGTGTCAGATCTCCTGGAGCTAGAGCTATCAGGCAGCTATGAGTCTACTGACTTGGGTGCCCAAACCAAAGTCAGGTGCTTCTGGAAGAGCAGGAAATGCTCTTAATGAGCCATTTCTGCAGTCCTTCCTCTCATGTTCTTGTCCTAAATTCTGACCATAAAATTTGATATTTCGTGCTGTGCATGCAGCAGCTTACCTGTGGTCCCCACAGTAGAGATATTAAGGCAGGAGGATCAAGGGTGGCTGACCTGAAGGGACACAGCAAATTGACAGCCAATGTATGACACATGATACATGGAGACACCATGAGCTATGGCAGGAAAGAATAAAATACAAAACCATCACGTCCTGATACTGTAGCACAGTCAGTGAATAAACATCATATATTAAAAATAATCTTACAACTTAATTATGTATACTATAAAGTTTATAAGCCAAACTCAAGTTGAAGCTATAGGTACATATACTATTTTATTACTCTCTAACACATGACTGCAATATATGAGATTGTGGTACCAATTATTAGATGCAGGCTTCTGAGTTCTTCCCAGAGTCCCTACAATTGTAGAATCTGATGTAGGAAGTAATATCACATCACTGAATATTTTATTTTTAGATGAATTCACTTGGTCTCCAGAATAGAAAACATACAGTTAAAAAATATTTTTTATGTGATTACAATAAAATGTCAATCTCACATTTCTGTAAAGTAAATATTTTATGAATGAATACAAACAACTCATCTCGGGTCAGCAAAAGTCGGTATGTCCTGGAAAGGTTACTTAAAGTAAAGGAACAGAAAAAAAAAGTGCCACATAAACTAGGCTTTAACTCAGAAGGAGCACATGATGAAGACAGGACCATGGGACATGTTTTGGTTAGATGCATAAAAATTTGGGACTGAAGAAAAGCTAAGAAACTTTCCATTTTCTAATTGAAGTCACCTGACTATCCATATATATTTAAAAAATAAGGACCTTATTTTCAATGTTCAATTAACTAAATACAGATTATTAATTCCATGAGGTCACTAACACATTTTGAAGCAATTTTTTGTATGTTTTAGTAAACACAGATTCTCAAATTAAGGATATTTTTGGCCAGGCGACAGAGGTACCTTTAATCCAAGCATGTGGGAGACAGAGACAAGTAGATCTCTGGGTTTGAGGCCAGCCTGGTCTACAGAGTGAGTTTCAGGACAGCCTGGGCTACACAGAGAACCTTGTCTCAAGAAGAAGAAAAAAAAAAGTTTATCATAGAACTCACTGTGTATGTAGGCCAAATTGTCCTAGGTCTCACAGCTAGTCTCATCCTCCAGCCTTGAGAGTACTGGGATTGCAGATGTGAGTCAATAAAAGCCCCGACAACCAGCTTCTTGACTTGTCTTTTCCATATACATATCTACAAAGAAGAAATATAAACTTTACTGTAGTATCAGTACCCAAAACCCTCTTAGCTTCTAATATGAATGAAATAAGATTGTTCACAAGAGCTAACGCTTTTGAACTAAATATAGGCTAGTCAATGCAGTACTGTATTTGTACCTTGAGTTGTACACACAAAGGGAGAGGAAGAGAGAGGGAGAATAGGGAAGAGTAGCAGGGAAGAAGATAAGGAGAGGGAGGAGGAAGTGGAAACTAAGGGCGAGAAGAGAGAAGGAGAAAGTTCCATTAACATCATTAATTCTTTTCTACAATTCCATCCTGATCATAAGTAAGACTTATTGTTATGGATATTTTTCAAAAAAGAATTAGGACTCAGTAATACCCTGTAGCATAAACCATGTATGAGAAAGAGTCTCCATTCCAGTCCTGGGGAAGAAACCCAGGATCTAGGGTGTGTTAGGCAAGGGTTGATACCCCTTAGCAATACCCACTGCCCGGCATGGGTAAACAAAACCTTCTAAATATCTTTGTTAAGTGAAAATTATAACAAATAAATTCTACAAGACTTTTAAGGACATCATTATATAGTTGAAAGCTGGGAAAAGGAACAGTCATAAAGGAAATGGAAAATGTCCTACATAAGAGAAGGACAAGAAGCTCATGACATTGGCTATAGTTAGGACTCAGACTGGCTTCACACAGAAAAGAAGACAAAATGAAAATACTTTTGAAAGTACTCAGACCAGAGAAAAACACAGGGCAGCCATCTTCCTTGCTGCCTTGGGCTCTGGGTAGCGTTTTTTTCAGACAGGAAGGGCGGGAGACAAATGCGCACAAGCTCATCGCTGGAGCTCTACTGCCATCAAGCGGATGGATTTTCAAAAGACACAGCGCATGGAGCTTCCTTCCCATGATTCTCAGCAATGGCGGAAGGTGGACAGTACAGACAACTAGGAACAACTGCTGGTGCCCAGTTGGGCTTCCTAGAGTTCTCCTCAGTCCCCAACAGAAAAGCAGACTGCAGTGCTTTCTCATGAGAACCTGGAGAGGGCTCCTGCCCTAGGACACCAGCTGGTACAGTAACACTGCAAGCTGAGCAGGGGGAAATCCCGCCCCTCTGCTTCCTGTTCCTGGACCTCAGGACAGCTCTGAGCTTGCAGCATTTAACAGGGAGCATTCTTGTCAGAATGTGGATAATGAAGCACCCAGAGTGGATGAACAGCTGCCTGTACATACTAACACCAGAAGTTAAAGAAGAGCCTTCAGCCTGGACAGAACCAGATGAACCAAGTCACACAGGAATGCAGGTGTTGGAGCCCGGAGTCTTGTTGCACCCTGAAACAAGAGTTCGCAGGCTTTCCTTTGCCAGCACTTCACTTTGAGTCCTTAGTGGCTTCAGTTGTAGCATAATGTGTACTCCTATCCCAAAGAAATGCTTCAGAGAAAGGGGAACTTATTAAACAGCGAAGTCCTGCTAAAGAAAATCAACAAGGGAGAAGGGCTTGGGCCTTAGTCACAGTCTTGTCATAGATATTTTATGAAGTTTTTACTCTTGATTCTGTTGCTGACTTTCACATGGTTGGAGGTGGCTGTGAAATAATGTTGTTTGCCTTTTTTCTTCTTTTTACAAATTTTTAATGAAAAGAATCTTCCTGTGACCTAACCCTATATACTGTATATACTAACCTATATACTGTGCTTGAGACTACCATGAATGCTAAAAGCAGCGGCTAGCAGTAGCATCTCTGCCAACAATCTTACCTTTGGGGCTTTGTCAAGATTATTCTATGTTCTCTATCACAACAGATATGTTTGCAAATGATCTTTTTTTCTAGATTCAATAATCCTTACACATCAACAGAACCCTTCAATATCATTAAAGTATTTTCTATCTCTTCATTAAGAGGTTTTTTTGGGGGAAGGGGCTGGAGAGACGGCTCAACAGTTAAGAGCAGTGACTGTTCTTCCAGAGGTCCTGATTTCAACTCCCAGCAACCATATAGTGGCTCACAACCATCTATACCTTCTAAAGCCCTCTTCCGGCAGGCAAGTGTACATGCAGATAGAGCAGTCATATACATAAAATAAATAAAAATCTTTCTTTAAACAAAGGAGTTTTTTTGGGGGGTGGAGGAGGGAAACTCTCATCCCAGGTAGCCTAGCATGACCTTAAACTTCTGATGTTCCTATCTGCACCTTCTAGTTCTGGCACTGCAGGCTGGCTCCACTGTCTAGAGTGGGTAGGATCAAATGCAAGGCCTCAAGATTTCACTTTTATTATTTGTTGAACTGTGTTGCCTCTTTTTAAAATGACGTTTGTCCATAGATTCATAAAATAGGTGATTTTTATTGGAAGGAACACTAAAATTAAAGGATCATATGAAAGTAGCCACTCGCTCTCGTTATATGTACTTCTAATTCTTGTGATGTAGTCATGGCCAAGCATAAGATTCTTATAGAAAACAGCACCAGACTATTCCATCAGGATATACAACTGCTTCGGTAATTATAACATGTAGGGAACACTACCATGCAGGAAAGCACAGAATCCCAGCAGGAGCCCCAGGCCTTGTCAAAGTCTGTATGATTTACCCTAAGAAGGGGAGGGAAGGTGGAAGGGCAGCATCAGGGACTTTATTTATTATAGCTCAATAACTTCATTACTTCTTAGACATTCTTAAGGATTTTTCATAGATATTCTCTGACTTGGTGGCTGAGGGTTTGGTAGTACAGCACAAAGCCATTTGTGGTGTGTTAGTAGGAAAGCACTCTACCAACCAAGCTATTAAACAAGAACGAACAAATGCAAATTTAGTTTTAAGTTTTATAATGATCAGTGCTTTGCCTCTAGGAATGCACATGGACCACAGGAGTGATTTTATTCCAAGAAGCCAAGAGAAGGAATCCAATTCCCTAGACCTGGACATTAAGACAGGTGTGAGTCACCCTGTAAATGCTGGCTCTTGATTCTGGTCCTCTACAAGAGTAACAAGTGCTCTCAACCACTGTGCCATCTAACTAGACCCTCAAAGCTGTTTTTTCAAACACATCCCTTTTGTGGTATTTCTCAAATGCTTTCTGTTTCTGCAGTATATCTCTGGGCACTCCAACAACTTCTTGTGAGGTTTGCAGTGATGGACAGTTCTCACAGTATTTGAACTTAGAGAGCTCCCAGTTGCATAATGCTGCACTTGAGTTAACTTTCCACCTAAAATACCAGGGATCAAGCCCAGGGACTGGGGCATGCCACCAGAGCATTGTACCCCACAGCTATAGTCATTGCCCTGCTCCTAAATCTCATATTAAATGTAACCTGTTTATTAAATATAAAATTACAAGTAATAAATAGTACCAAAAATTTTAAAAACACTACCAAGGAGGACAAAGTGTAAAAAGAATAAATATAAATACCCTGAAAAAAAGACAGAAGAATCCTAAGACTTCCGCTAAACTCAGGCATAACTTGGTTAAATGTGTAAAAGATGACTGAAAAATAAAACACCACTGAAATACTCCAAGATGGGCAAAACACAGGGCAGCCATCTTCTCTGGTGCCTTGGTCTCTGCGTGGCGTTTTTTCAGACAGGAAGGGCGGGAGACAAATGCTCACAAACTCATCTCTGGAGCTCTACTGCCATCAAGCGGATGGACTTCCAAAAGGCACAGCGCCATTGAGCTTCCTTCCCATGATTTTCAGCAATGGCGGAAAGTGGAGAGCACAGACACTAAAGACAACTACTGCTGCCTACTTGGGCTTCCTTGGCTTCTCTGTCAGGCCCTAAACAGAAACAGGGACTGCAGAGCTTTCTCCTGAGGCCCTTGAGAAGGCTGAGCCTTCCCGTCCTAGGAATCAGGTAGTACAAGAATACAGCCTTCTGAGTGGAGTGAAGCCCCGCCCCTCAGCTTCCTGTTCCTGGACCTCAGGACAGCTCTGAACTTGCTACAGTGTCACAGTCAACAGAGTCTACTTTTATACACTGAGAGGTGCCTCCTTCCAATCTACCTAGAGGGCAGGAAAGAAAAGACAAGGAAAGGATTACAAAGACAAGTCTGTCAAATTAAGAGTCCTTTTAACTCTCATGTGTTTCAAAAATGGCTAGAAGCAGCACTGAGAGAGCAGCAGGAAGGTCTGTTCCAGCCTAGTTAGGAAAGAAAAGGGGGTAGGGGTACAAACATGGAAACATAATAACACAGCAGAGCACAGCCTTCCTCCACCATGGGGGTAAATATGGAGGAGGTTCCGCATGATGGCAGTGCTGCTCTAAGGAAGAGACAATGCTCAGCCTGCAGCTGCCTGCCCCCGACTTTCTGATGAGAAAAAAACCCAGTGCAGTTGGAGAGGCCAGTCCTGCTGGCAGCCTTGCCTCCCTCCTTCACAGTGAGGGAGAGAGACCCACTGCTCCAGTCTCCTTCCATTTTCACTGTAGAGCAAAGCCCCTGCAGTGGGTCCTGTCCTGGGTGGGAACTCCAAACACAAACACCCTGAGTTCCAATAAAGCAAGGAGGAAAGCAGCATCTGAGGCACCCACCTCCTCATCCATGTCCTTGATGAAGTCAGCATCCAGTCAGGGAGGGAATCCTGCATCCCTTCCCTTCTGCACCCAGCAGCCTTCAACCTCCAATGCTTCCTCATGGTACCTGACTGCCTTGAGGCCTCAGGATGTTGCTCTACAAAGAGAAAGGATGGAGGCACCTCAGTGACTGCAGTAGAGCAAATCAAGAGAACAGAAGACCTGATCCCACCATATTTACTTGTTCCTAGGGTTGAGGCCTGGGCCTTTTGGGTAGCATAACTATAGCCATTTTTGTTCCAGGCCTACCAGCCACATCATCTGATGCTGATACAGGGAAAAGCTCTCTGTGCAAGGTCAGGTTGACCAAAATGTTTGTGTTCACCATACTCTATGGCCTTGATATTTCTACAAATTCCCCAACATAAGTGCAGCTGCCTCTAACTATACTTGGGACCATTCCAATGAAAGGTGAGCTAGACCCTCTTTCTCTTCCATTACACAAACACAAATACAAACACACAGGAAAAGAATCATAAGATAATGCTAGAAACAAAAACATATGAGCAGAAGAGCAGTAAGTTGTAAAATATTCCCAAAGAAAGTGAGATGTGACTAACTAAAATAGCTACAAAAACAGCACTGTGATTGTTTTGGGGTGGCAATTGCCTGTTAGGTATGAGGCCTATCCTTACATGTGGTTTATATAAGCACTGAGAAGCCACTGCAGAACCCAAACACCCCTTGGCCAGTAGCTGTCAGCTGAAGCTAGTTCCTAGGCTAGGGATGGAGGTGTGTGCCCACTTTCCACTGTCTGCATGGGGTTCAAGTCTAGCTTCAGCCTGTGGGTCCCTACATATGTGGCACCCAGTCTCTGTGACTTCCAGTATGTGTCAGTCTTGCTGTGTCTGGAAGACACTGCCTTCTTGGCCACACCCACTGCCTCTGGATCTTACATTCTTCTTTCTTCCTCTTCCTCATACCTCCAGGGGCCCTGGGGGAGGCATATGAAGAGGACATTGCAATTCAGATTGAGCATTCAAAGTCTATAGCTCTCAGCACATTGTCCAGTAGTGAGTCTCCATGTTATAGCTGGCATCTGTAGCCACAGGTAGATTAGAAAGGAGTTTTCAATGTCTTTGATTCACTGGGCGGGGGGACTGAGAAGGGCGGAGGGCTATGTACCTGTGTGTGTGTTTGCGTATGTGTGTGTGTGTCTGAGTGCTTGTGTGCTCACCCCCCCCAAGGCACCCCAACCCCACCCCCGTTTTCTGCACCTTTAGAAAAGAATTTGTCTTTGGTATCAGCACTCCAACAGCTTCTTATAAGTAAGGCTTGCTGTGATGGACAGTTCTCACAATATCTGAAGTTTGAGAGCGCCCAGTTGCATAACCCTGCACATGAGATCGCTTCCCACCCACAATAGTGGGGATCAAACCCAGGGCCGGGGGCATGTACCAGAAAACTTTACCCCACAGCTATACTCATCGCCCTGCATGTCTGAACTCCATATTTATTTGTTCCTATACCGCATATTAAATGTAACATCCTTATTAAATGTAAAATTACAAGAAATAAATAGTACCAAAACTATAAAGAACGCTACCCAGGATTACAAAGTGTAAAAAGAATAAATATAAATACCCCGCAAAATAGACAGAAGAATCCTAAGACTTCCGATTAACTCAGCCTAACTTGGCTAAATGTGGAAAAGAAGACTGAAAAATAAAACACCACTGAAACTACTCCAAGATGGGCAAAACACAGGGCAGCCATCTTCCTTGGTGTCTTTGTCTTTAGGTGGCGTTTTTTCAGACAGGAAGGGCGGGAGACAAATGCTCACAAGCTCATCTATGGAGCTCTACTGCCATCAAGCGGATCGACTTTCAAAAGGCACAGCGCATGGAGCTTCCTTCCCATGATTCTCAGCAATGGCTGAAGACCGAGAGGACAGACACTGAAGACAACTACCAGCGCCCACTTGCCCTTCCTTGGCTCTCTGTTCAGGCCCTAAACAGAAACAGGGACTATAGAGCTTTCTCCTGAGACCCTTGAGAGAGTTGCGCCTTCCTGTCCTAGGACATCAGGTAGTACATGAATACTGCCTTCTGAGTGGAGTCAAGCCCCGCCCCTCTGCTTCTTCTTCCTGGATTACAGGAGCTGTGCATAGTTGCTATGGTCTCAGGTACCAGGGGCTACATTAATACACTGGGAGGCGCCCTCATTATAATAGACATATATAGGGAAAAATACATAATTAAAAATAGGAGGCGGAGCATGGCCACTGAAGAATTCCCTGACTCTCATATGCTTCAAAATGGCAAGAAGCAGCATTGAGGAAGTGGGTGGGTGCTGGTACCTTATGGATGAAACATTTTAGCAGGTGTGTCCCCAGAGCAGTCAAAGTACCCAGAGTGCAGTTCTCTGTTCCAGCCTTTCCACTCTGGAAAAAAAATACAAATACAAAAATGACATACTGTAGTTTAAGCTACAAGGAGAGACAAGGGATTGAGAGACCTAAGGCACCCACCTGCCACAAGCATCATCTTTTCCCAACAAGCCTGTGGCCAGTCAATGATCAAGACCTTAGAGCCTTATTCTCCCTGTAGCATCCTATAGGTGGTGCTCACTCCTGGCATGTTATTGTCTTGTGGTGCTGAGGATGAATCTCAGCATAAAATTTCTAGATAAAAAAGGAAAACGCTTCCAACTCAGGGACTGGAGAATATCAAATTACTGTAGGCCAGCCTGGTCTACAAACAGAGTCCAGGACAGCCAGGACTCCTCAGAGAAAAAGTGTATTCAAAGACAAACAAACAAACATGCGCTTTGACCAGTGGAATCTAACTGGAGACACAGACAATAATCCACACACCAACAGAAACCTGTCTTTTTACCAAAAAAAAAAAAAAAAAAAAAAGGAAGAAATACACACTGGGAAAGACAGCATCTTCAGCCCATGAATCTGGCCAAATCTGTAAGGCTCCAAGCAGAAGAATGCAAAGACCTCTATACGTCTCACCCTCTGTAAAACACAATTCCAAGTGGATCAAAAACCTCAGAGTAGCTCAAATACACTGAGAGAAGACAACACGGGGAATTATCTTCAACCCATTGACTAACTGAACACAACTCCCACAGCTCAGATTCTAAGATCAACACTTATTAAGTGGGACCTCATGAAACAAAAGCTTCTGCAAGCCAAGGACACCATCATTTGAGACGGAACCCATACCCAATCCTGCCTGGGGAGCCAAGAACCTCAGAGTGAGTAGACCAGGGATGGAAGGGAAAACCAAGTACTATGATATGCTAAAGGAACCCAACAATAACAGGACTCCTGTCAAGGCCTTGATCAGCCACCATCAGAGACACTTCCTCCTGCACCAGATAGGAACAAATCCAGAGTTCCACTGCCAGAAAATATGTACAAAGTGAGAAACCTTGATATACTAAACCATTTAAGAAAGGATGGAAGGAAGAAAAGAAAAGTGTCATTGAAATCCCTCCCTGCAGGGCCCAGGGAACTCTCAGAAGAGGAGGCTGAAGGAGTGTAAGTGCCAGAGAGAAATGGAGGACACCAAGAAGTTAAGGCCTTCTAAACACAAAGGCAGCAGCACAAATGACCTCCAGGAGACTGAGGCAACATGCACAAGGCCTGCATGTGTCTGCCTTACAAGGAATCCTCTGGCTGAAAGAAGTGGACACACAACCCCACAACTAAGCCAACCACCATTTCCCATTTGACAGTCACTTGTAAATGAAAGATTTCTTGTCTTAAAGGGAGACCTACCTGGGAAGCAAACCACTCTCAAGGCCAGGCCCCAAGCCCAGCACTAAAACAAAAACACAAAACAAATTCAGTGGCAAAAGGGGCATTAAATAAAAAAACAAGACCTTACAAGTCCTTTTCATACAATATGGCTTCTGATTTGGGGTTTCTATGGGTCCTGGGTATGCATTAATATATGTGTCTATTTCCTTCGTTTCCTTTTGGTTTGTTTTGGTTTGTTTGCTTTTTTGGGGTTTTTGAGACAGGGTTTCTCTGTGTAACATTGTCCTGGACTCACTTTTTAGAACAGGCTGGCCTCAAACTCATAGAGATCTAAGTGCCTCTGCCTCCCAAGTGCTGGGATTAAGGGCATCCACACACAGGCAGGCCTATGCATCTCTGTTTCTATCTTTTTATCTTTTTTATTTTTCCATTTTTTTTGGTTTTTCAAGAAACTGTCTTTCCGTATAGCCTTGGCTGTCCCGGACTTGTTTTGTAGACCAGGCTGGCCTCGAACTTACAGCAATCCACCTGCCTCTGCCTCCCAAGTGCTGGGATTAAAGGCGTGCACCACCACACCCAGCTTGTCTATTTTTAAGATTTATCTATTTATTGTGTATCAAATGTTTTGCATGCAAAAACACCTGCAAGCGAGAACAGGGCACCAGATCTCATTATAGATGGTTGTGAGGCACCTTGTGGTTGCTGGGAAGTGAACTTAGGACCTTTGGAAGAGTAGGCAGTGCTCTTTACTGTGGAGCCATCTCTCCAGCTGCAGTCTCTGTCTCTATATGTATCTCTTGTGCTTTTTCTTTGGCTCCTTTTCTCGTTTGGCTGCTTTTCCATATTCCAATTTCTTTAGTTTTTAATTTATATGATTACTATATTTCCCTAGATGTCTGTTTTCTAACAAGATTCTGTAGTTTATAAACTAACCTTAGGTGGGAATCCCGGGAGGATGTGTGGTTTTACTGCTCTTTAACATGTGAATGCAACATGGAACCTTTAGTACAGGAATTTCAAGCACCATTTAACAATGGTATTTATTTTCTTAGAAATTCAGGATCTTAAATATGCAGGGAACATAAGATCACTAAAATAGGACTTTATGAGGATAGGTAATATTTTTAGATTCAAGAATGGATTTCCAAACAGAGAAAACATTAAGAAAAATAAATGAAAAATTAGACAGAAAAACAATAGACATCACTATGGACATTAATTATTTTATACAATTCCATCCTCAAAGGTAAGACCAACTGTCATGGGAGCTTCTCACAACATGAGGAACTGGGGAGTTCCCAGGAGCACTAACTTAGCTACCCATACCTAGCACTAGTGACTCAAACTCAGGGCCTATGGTACTCTATGCAAGCAATGTAGCCCTCAGTAGTGTCCACTGTACTGCAAGGGCTGACACAGTCCTTGGCTTCTGAATCTCCCAGCATAGCCTCCAAAACACGAATGGTGCCATAATTTAAGAATAGCACTAAGTATCTTAAAAGAGTGAAAATGAACAGTTAAGAAAAGGAAATAGGAAGGACAAAAATCCCTTGGCCTTGGAGACACTTAGGACTCATTGGCTTCACATATAAAATAGGATAAAGTATAAAATACTTTTGAAAGTACTCAGACCAGAGAAAAACTCAGGGCAGCCATCTTCCTTGGTGCATTTTTGTCTCGGTGGCGTTTTTTCAGACAGGAAGGGCGGGGGACAAATGCGCACAGCTCATCTCTGGAGCTCTACTGCCATCAAGCGGATGGACTTTCAAAAGATACAGCGCCATGGAGCTTCCTTCCCATGATTCTTAGCAATGGCGGAAGGTGGACAGTACAGACAACTAGGAACAACTGCTGGTGCCCAGTTGGGCTTCCTAGAGTTCTCCTCAGTCCCCAACAGAAAAGCAGACTGCAGTGCTTTCTCATGAGAACCTGGAGAGGGCTGCTGCCCTAGGACAACAGCTGGTACAGTAACACTGCAAGCTGAGCAGGGGGAAACCCCGCCCCTCTGCTTCCTGTTCCTGGACCTCAGGACAGCTCTGAGCTTGCTATAGTCTCTCAGTCAACAGGGTCTACATCAATACACTGAGAGGCGCCCTCATTCCAATCTACCTAGAGGGCAGAAAAGAAACGAAAAGGAAAGGATTAGGAGACCAAGGTTCTCAATTTAAATCCCTTGACTCTCATGTGTTTCAAAATGGCAAGAAGCAGCACTGAGAGAGCAGCAGGAAGGTCTGTTCCAGCCCAGTTAGGAAAGAAAACGGGGGGGGGAGGAGTCCAAACATGGAAACTTAATAACCCAGCAGAGCACAGCTTTCCTCAACCTTCTTTCTCCAACATGGAGGAAGAGCCCTGTGTTCAGGTAAATATGGAAGAGGTTCTGCATGATGGCAGTGCTGCTCTAAGGAAGAGACAATGCTCAGCCTGCAGCTGCCTGCCCCCGCCTTTCTGATGAGAAAAAAACCCAGTGCAGTTGGAGAGGCCAGTCCTGCTGGCAGCCTTGCCTCCCTCCTTCACAGTGAGGGAGAGAGACCCACTGCTCCAGTCTCCTTCCATTTTCACTGTAGAGCAAAGCCCCTGCAGTGGGTCCTGTCCTGGGTGGGAACTCCAAACACAAACACCCTGAGTTCCAATAAAGCAAGGAGGGAAGCAGCATCTGAGGCACCCACCTCCTCATGCACATCCTTGATGAAGTCAGCATCCAGTCAGGGAGGGAATCCTGCATCCCTTCCCTTCAGCACCAGCAGCCTTCAACCTCCAATGCTTCCCCATGGTACCTGACTGCCTTGAGGCCTCAGGATGCTGCTCTACAAAGAGAAAGGAGGGAGGCACCTCAGTGACTGCAGTAGAGCAGCAAATCGGGAGACCAGAAGACCTGATCCCATCATATTCACTTGTTCCTTGGGTTGAGGCCTGGTCCTTTTGGGTAGCATAACTATAGCCATTTTTGTTCCAAGCCTACCAGCCACATCATCTGTTGCTAATACAGGGAAAACATCTCTGCACAAGGTCAGGGTGACCAAAATGTTTGTGTTCAGCATACTCTATAGCCTTGCTATTTCTACAAATTCCCCAACAGTAAGTGCAGCTGCCCCTAACTATACTTGGATCCATTCTAATTAAAGGTGAGTGAGCTAATTGGCTTTCTCTTCCATTACACAAGCACAAACAGAAAGAGAGGGGGAAAGAATCATAAAACAAAGCTAGAAACAAAAACATTGGAGCAGAAGAGCAGTAAGTTGTAAAAAATTTCCAAAAAAAAAGTGAGATGTGACTAATGAAAATAGCTACAAAAACAGCACTGTGATTGTTTTGAGGTGGCAATTGCCTGTTAGGTATGAGGCCTACCCTTACATGTGGTTTATATAAGCACTGAGAAGCCACTGCAGAACCCAAACTCTCCTTGGCCAGTAGCTGTCAGCTGAAGCTAGTTCCTAGGCTAGGGATGGAGGTGTGTGCCCACTTTCCACTGTCTGCACTGGGTTGAAGTCTAGCTTCAGCCTGTGAGTCCCTACATATGTGGCACCCAGTCTCTGTACTTACTGTACGTGTAAGCCTTGCTGTGTCTGGAAGACAGTGCCTTCTTGGTCACACCCACTGCCTCTGGCTCTTATAATCTTGTTTCTTCCTCTTCCTCTTACCTCCATGGGCCCTGAGGGGAGGCACATGAAGAGAACATTGCAATTCAGATTGAGCATTCAAAGTCTATAGCTCTCTGCACGTTGTTCAGTAGTGAGTCTCCATGTTATAGCTGGCATCTGTAGCCACAGGTAGATTCGAAAGCATTTTCCAATGTCTTTGATTGACTGGGCAGGGGGACTGAGAAGGGCGGAGGGCTATGTGCCTCTGTGTGTGTGTGTGTGTGTGTGTGTGTGTGTGTGTGTGTGTGTGTCTGTGTGTGTGTGTGCTTGTGTGCTCACTCCCCTCACCCCCATTCCCCGCATCTTTAGAAAAGAATTTGTCTTTGGTATCAGCACTCCAACAGCTTCTTATAAGTAAGGCTTGCTGTGATGGACAGTTCTCACAATATCTGAAGTTTGAGAGCGCCCAGTTGCATAATCCTGTACATGAGATAGCTTCCCACCCACAATAATGGGGATCAAACCCAGGGCCTGGGGCATGTACCAGAAAATTTTACCCCACAGCTATACTCATCTCCCTGCATGTCTGAACTCCATATTTATTTGATCCTACACAGCATATTACATGTAACATCTTTATTACATGTAAAATTTCAAGAAATGAATAGAACCAAAAATATAAAGAACGCTACCCAGGATGAAAAAGTGTAAAAAGAATAAATATAAATACCCTGCAAAACAGACAGAAGAATGCTAGACTTCCGATTAACTCAGTCTAACTTGGTTAAATGTGGAAAAGAAGACTGAAAAATAAAACACCACTGAAACTACTCCAAGATGGGCAAAACACAGGGCAGCCATCTTCCCTGGTGTCTTTGTCTTTAGGTGGCGTTTTTTCAGACAGGAAGGGCGGGAGACAAATGCTCACAAGCTCATCTATGGAGCTCTACTGCCATCAAGCGGATGGACTTTCAAAAGGCACAGCACATGGAGCTTCCTTCCCATGATTCTCAGCAATGGCTGAAGACCGAGAGGACAGACACTGAAGACAACTACCAGCGCCCACTTGCCCTTCCTTGGCTTCTCTGTTCAGGCCCTAAACAGAAACAGGGACTGTAGAGCTTTCTCCTGAGACCCTTGAGAGAGTTGCGCCTTCCTGTCCTAGGACATCAGGTAGTACATGAATACTGACTTCTGAGTGGAGTCAAGCCCCACCCCTCTGCTTCCTCTTCCTGGATTACAGGAGCTGTGCATAGTTGCTATGGTCTCAGGTACCAGGGTCTACATTAATACACTGGGAGGCGCCCTCATTACAATAGACATATATAGGGAAAAATACATAATTAAAAATAGGAGGCGGAGCATGGCCAGTTAAGAATTCCCTGACTCTCATATGCTTCAAAATGGCAAGAAGCAGCATTGAGGAAGTGGGTGGGTGCTGGTACCTTATGGATGAAACATTTTAGCAGGTGTGGCCCCAGAGCAGTCAAAGTACCCAGAGTGCAGTTCTCTGTTCCAGTCTTTCCACTCTGGAAAAAAAAAACAAAACAAATACAAAAATGACATACTGTAGTTTAAGCTACAAGGAGAGACAAGGGATTGAGAGACCTAAGGCACCCACCTGCCACAAGCATCATCTTTTCCCAACAAGCCTGTGGCCAGTCAATGATCAAGACCTTAGAGCCTTATTCTCCCTGTAGCATCCTACAGGTGGTGCTCACTCCTGGCATGTTATTGTCTTGTGGTGCTGAGGATGAATCTCAGCATAAAATTTCTAGATAGAAAAGGAAAACGCTGCCAACTCAGGGACTGGAGAATATCAAATCACTGTAGGCCAGCCTGGTCTACAAAAAGAGTCCAGGACAGCCAGGACTCCTCAGAGAAACAGTGTATTCAAAAAAAAAACAAACAAACATGCGCTTTGACCAGGGGAACGTAACTGGAGACACAGACAATAATCCACACACGGACAGAAACCTGTCTTTTTACAAAAAAAAAAAAAAAAAAAGGAAGAAATACACACTGGGAAAGACAGCATCTTCAGCCCATGAATCTGGCCAAATCTGTAAGACTTCAAATAGAGGAATACAAAGACATCCATACTTCTCAACTTCTGAAAAGCACAATTCCAAGTGGATCAAATACCTCAGAGTAGCACAAATACACTGAGAGAAGACAATACGGGGAATTATCTTGAACCCACTGACTAACTGAACACAACTCCAACTGCTCAGGCTCTAAGATCAACACATATTAAATGAGATCTCATGAAACAAAAGCTTCTGAAAGCCGTAGGACACCATCATTTGAGATGGAACCCATACCCAATCCTGCTTGGGGAGACAAATACATGAGACTACATGGGCCCTGGATGGAAGGGAAAACCAAGTACTCTGTTCTGCTAAAGGAACACAACAATAAAAGGACTCCTGTCAAGGCCTTGATCTGCCTCCATCAGAAACACTTCCTCCTGCAGCAGATGGGAACAAATCCAGAGACCCACAGCCAGACAAAATGTACAAAGTGAGAAAACTTGATATACCAAACCATTCAAGAAAGAAAGGAAGGATGAAAGGAAGGAAGGAAAGAAGGAAAGGAAGAAAGAAAGGATGGAAGGAAGAAAAGGAAAGTCTCATTGAAATCCCTCCCTGCAGGGCCCAGGGAACTCTCAGAAGAGAAGGCTAAAGGAGTGTAAGTGCCAGAGAGAAATGGAGGACACCAAGAAGTTAAGGCCTTCTAAACACAAAGGCAGCAGCACAAATGACCTCCAGGAGACTGAGGCAACATGCAAAAGGCCTGCATGTGTCTGCTTTACAAGGAATCCTCTGGCTGAAAGAAGTGGACACACAACCCCACAACTAAGCCAAGAAACATTTCCCAAGTGACAGTCACTTGAAAATGAAAGATTTCTTGTTTTGAAGGGAGACCTACCTGGGAAACAAACCACTCTCACGGCCAGGCCCCATGCCCAGTACTAGAAGAAAGGCAGAAAACAAATTTAGTGGCAATAGGTGTATTACATAACATAACAAGGCTTTACATGTCCTTTTCATACAATATGGCTTCTGATTTGGGGTTTCTTTTGGTCCTGGGTATGCAATAATATGTCTCTGTTCCTTCCCCCCTCTTTTTGAGAAGGGGGCAAATTGGAGAAAGGCAAATTGGTACCCCTGGCTCTCCTGGACTCACTTTGTAGACCAGGTTGGCCTCAAACTCAGAGATCTGCTGCCTCTGCTTCCATGAGAGCTGGGATAAAGGGAATGCGCCACCATGCAGGCCTATGTGCCTCTGTTTCTATATGTGCCTTTAGTGCTTTTCCTTTGGCTCCTTTTTACATTGGGCTGCTTGTCCATATTCCTATTTCTTTAGTTTTTACTTTATTTTATTATTATTTTCCCTTAGATGTCTGTTTTCTAACAAGATTCTGTAGTTTATAAACTAACCTTAGGTGGGAATCCCGGGAGGATGTGTGGTTTTGCTGCTATTTAACATATGAATGCAACATGGAACCTTTAGTACAGGAATTTCAAGCACCATTGAACAATGGTATTTATTTTCTTATAAATTCAGGATCTTAAATACGCAGGGAACATAATATCACTAAAATAAGACTTTATATTGATAGGTAATATGTTTAGATTCAAGAATGAATTTCCAAACAGAGAAAACATTCAGAAAAATAAATGAAAAATTAGGCAGAAAAACAATAGACATCACTATGGACATTAATTATTTTGTACAATTCCATCCTCAAAGGTAAGACCAACTGTCATGGGTGCTTCTCACAACATGAAGAACTGGGGAGTTCCCAGGAGCACTGTGTATACCTTAGCTCCCCATCCCTAGCAGTAGTGACTCAAACTCAGGACCTACGGTACTCTATGCAAGCAATGTAGCCCTCAGTAGTGTCCACTGAGCTGCAAGGGCTGACACAGTCCTTGGCTTCTGAATCTCCCAGCATAGCCTCCAAAACACGAATGGTGCCATAATTTAAGAACAGCACTAAGTATCTTAAAAGAGTAAAAATGAACAGTTGAGAAAAGGAAATAGAAGGGATAGCATCTTCAACAAATTGTGCTGGACTAACTGGATGTCTATGTGTAAAAAAATGCAACTGGACCCATATTTGTCACCTTGTACAAAACTCAAATCCAAGTGGATTAAAGACCTCAACATAAAACCAGAGACACTAAGTCACTTAGAAGAAAAAATGGGAAAGAGCCTGGAACATATTGGCACAGGAGACAACTTCCTGAACAGAACACCAACAGCCCAGGCATTAATGTCAACAATTAATAAATGGGACCTCATGAGGCTGAGAAGCTTCTGTAAGGCAGGAGACACTGTCAAGAGAACAAAGCGACAGCCTACAGACTGGGAAAAGATCTTCACCAACCCCACATCTGACAAAGGTCTAATATCCAAAATATATAAAGAACTCAAGAAATTAAACACCACCAAACCAAATAACCCAATTGAGAAATGGGGCTTGGAACTAAACAGAGAATTCTCAACAGAGGAATATCAAATGGCTGAGAAACACTTAAAGAAATGCTCAACCTCCTTAGTCATCAGAGAAATGCAAATCAAAACAACTCTGAGATTCCATCTTACACCCATCAGAATGGCTAAGATCAAAAATTCAAGTGAAACCACATGCTGGCAAGGATGTGGGGAGAGAGGAACACTCCTTCATTGCTGGTGGGAATGCAAACTAGTACAACCACTTTGGAAATCTATCTGGTGCTATCTCAGAAAAATGGGAATAGGGCTTCCTCAAGACCCAGCTATTCCACTCCTTGGAATATACCCAGAAGATGCTCCAGCACACAACAAGAACCATGTTCATAGGAGCCTTATTCATAATAGCCAGAACATGGAAACAGCCTAAGTGTCCCTCAATAGAAGAATGGATAAAGAAACTGTGGTACATTTACACTATGGAATACTACTCAGCTATTAAAAACAAGGAATTCCCGAAATTTGTGGATAAATGGATTGAGCTAGAAATGATCATAATGAATGAGTTAACCCAGAAGCAGAAAGACTCAAATGGTATATACTCACTTATATCTGCACATTAGCCCAAGAAGCATGTCCCACCAAAGCCTTCACTTACCAGGAAACTGCGACAGAGGGGAGGACATTCTAGTGGGACTCTAGATGAGAGAAGCATGGGAGAATGGTAAAGTAGAAGGATCCAGAGGGTCCTAGAAACCTACAAATAGAACATTATGATAGGCAGATTTGGGCCCAGGGGTCCCGCTCAAACTAAGGCACCAGCCAAGGACAATACAGGCGGTAAACCTTAAACCCCTACCCAGATCTAGCCAATGGACAGAACACTCTCCACAGTAGAGTGGAGAGTGGGATATGACTTTCTCACATACTCTGGTGCCTCACCTTTGACCATGTCCCCTGGAGGGGGAGACCTGGTGACACTCAGAGGAAGGACAGCAGGTTACCAAGAAGAGACTTGATACCCTATGAACATATACAGGGGGAGGTAATCCCCCTCAGGAACAGTCATAGGGGAGGGGAATAAGGGGAAAATGGGAGGGAGGGAAGAATGGGAGGATACAAGGGATAGGATAACCATTGAGATGTAACAAGAATAAATTAATAAGGAGAAAAAAATAAATAAAAAATTAAAAAAAAAAAAAAAAAGAAAAACCAAGAAAGAAAGAAAGAAAGAAAGAAAGAAAAAAAAAGATAATCCTTCCTACTCATGGTCAGAAGCTTGTCTCTTAGGTGATTCTAATTAAGCACTACATAGACTAGTTCATATCTGAGTTTTTAAAAATTAATTCAATTTAATGTCTTTTTCTGAACAACCAGAATATATCTATGGGCATGGGTACTAGCATATGATGTCGATATTTTATTTTATTTTATTTTATTTTCATATTATAGCCTTAATAAAGAATTTTTAAAATTGAAAAAAAAAAGAAAGAAAAGAAGGAAGGATGTAAGGAAGGAAGGAAAGAAGGAAAGGAAGAAAGAAAGGATGGAAGGAAGAAATGTCTCATTGAAATCCCTCCCTGCAGGGCCCAGGGAACTCTCATAAGAGAAGGCTGAAAGAGTCTAAGTGCCAGAGAGAAATGGAGAACACCAAGAAATTAAGGCCTTCTAAACACAAGGGCAGCAGCACAAATGACCTCCAGGAGACTGAGGCAACATGCACAAGGTCTACATGTATCTGATTTACAAGAAATCCTCAGGCTGAAAGAAGTGGACACACAACCCCACAATTAAACCAACAACCATTTCCCATTGACAGTCACTTGACAATAAAAAATTTATTGACTTAAAGGGAGACCTACCTGGGAAGCAAACCACTCTCAAGGCCAGGCCCCATCCCCAGTACTAGAAGAAAAAAAAGAATTCAAATTCAGTGGCAATAGGGGCATTAAAATAACAAAACAAGATGTTACAGTTCCTTTTCATACAATATGGCTTCTGATTTGAGGTTTCTATGGGCCCTGGGTATACATTAATATATGTCTATGTTTCTTCCTAAGTTTTTGCGGGGGGTGGGGGGAGTAGGGGGACAGATTGGAGACAGGGTTTCTCTGTGTAGCCTTGGCTCTCCTGGACTCACTTTGTAGACCAGGCTGGCCTCAAACTCACAGATATCTGCTGCCTCTGCCTCCCAAGTGCTGGGGTAAAGGGAACACCCCACCATGCACACCTATGTGCCTCTGTTTCTATATGTGCCTGTTGCTTTTACTTAGTCTCCTTTTTACATTTGGCTGCTTGTCCATATTCCTATTTCTTTAGTTTTTACTTTATTTTATTATTATTTTTCCTTAGATGTCTGTTTTCTAACAAGATCCTGTAGTTTATAGACTAACCTCAGGCGGGGATTCTGGGGGGATGTGTGGACTTACTGGTATTTAACATGTGAATGCAACATGGAACCTTTAGTACAGGAATTTCAAGCACCATCAAACAATGGGAATAATTTTCTTATAAATTCAGGATCTGAAGTATGCAGGGAACATAAGATCACTAAAATAAAACCTTATGATGATAGGTAATATTTTTAGCTTCAAGAATGGATTTGCAAACAGAGAAAACATTCAGAAAAATAAATAAAAAAATTATTGGAGAAAAATAATAGACATCACTATGGACATTAATTATTTTATGCAATTCCATCCTCACAAGTAAGACCAACTTTCATGGGTGCTTCTCACAACATGAGGAACTGGGGAGTTCCAAGGAGCACTAACTGTGTATACCTTAGCTCCCCATCCCTAGCAGTAGTGACTCAAACTCGGGGCCTAGGGCACGCTATGCAAGCGATGTAGCCCTCAGAAATGTCCACTGTGCTACAAGGGCTGACACAAACCTTGGCCTCTGAATCTCCCAGCATAGCCTACAAAATATGAATGGGGCCATAATTTAAGAATAGTACTGAGCATCTTAAGAGAGTAAAAATGAACACTTAAGAAGAAGGAAATAGGTAGGACAAAATCCCTTGGCCTTGGCTACACTAAGGACACACTGTCATCACATAGAAAACAAGAGAAAATATAAAATATTTTAAAAGTACTCAGACCACAGAAAAACTCATGGTAGCCATCTTCCTTGGTGCCTTTTCTCTGGATGTCGTTTTTTCAGACAGGAAGGGCGGGAGACAAATGCTCACAAGCTCATCTATGGAGCTCTACTGCCATCAAGCGGATGGACTTTCAAAAGGCACAGCGCATGGAGCTTCCTTCCCATGATTCTTAGCAATGGCGGAAGGTGGACAGTACAGACAACTAGGAACAACTGCTGGTGCCCAGTTGGGCTTCCTAGAGTTCTCCTCAGTCCCCAACAGAAAAGCAGACTGCAGTGCTTTCTCATGAGAACCTGGAGAAGGCTCCTGCCCTAGGACACCAGCTGGTACAGTAACACTACAAGCTGAGCAGGGGGAAACCCCCGCTCCTCTGCTTCCTGTTCCTGGACCTCAGGACAGCTCTGAGCTTGCTATAATCTCTCAGTCAACAGGGTCTACATCAATACACTGAGAGGCGCCCTCATTCCAATTACCTGGAGGGCAAAAAGAAACCAAAAGGAAAGGATTAGGAGACCTAAGTTCTCAATTTAAATCCCTTGACTCTCATGTGTTTCAAAATGGCGAGAAGCAGCACTGAGAGAGCAGCAGGAAGGTCAGTTCCAGTGCAGTTAGGAATGGAAAGGGGGGAGGAGTCCAAACATGGAAACTTAATAACCCAGCAGAGCACAGCTTTCCTCAACCTTCTTTCTCCAACATGGAGGAAGAGCCCTGTGTTCAGGTAAATATGGAAGAGGTTCCGCAAGATGGCAGTGCTGCTCTAAGGAAGAGACAATGCTCAGCCTGCAGCTGCCTGCCCCCGCCTTTCTGATGAGAAAAAAACCCAGTGCAGTTGGAGAGGCCAGTCCTGCTGGCAGCCTTGCCTCCCTCCTTCACAGTGAGGGAGAGAGACCCACTGCTCCAGTCTCCTTCCATTTTCACTGTAGAGCAAAGCCCCTGCAGTGGGTCCTGTCCTGGGTGGGAACTCCAAACACAAACACCCTGAGTTCCAATAAAGCAAGGAGGAAAGCAGCATCTGAGGCACCCACCTCCTCATGCATGTCCTTGATGAAGTCAGCATCCAGTCAGGGAGGGAATCCTGCATCCCTTCCCTTCTGCGCCCAGCAGCCTTCAACCTCCAATGCTTCCTCATGGTATCTGACTGCCTTGAGGCCTCAGGATGCTGCTCTACAAAGAGAAAGGAGGGAGGCACCTCAGTGACTGCAGTAGAGCAAATCAGGAGACCAAAAGACCTGATCCCACCATATTCACTTGTTCCTTGGGTTGAGGCCTGGGCCTTTTGTGTAGCATTATTAGTGCGGTTTTTATTCCAGGCCTACCAGACCCATCATCTGTTGCTGATGAAGGGGAACCTCTCTGTGCATGATATGGTTTACCAAAATGTTTGTTTGTGTTCAGCATATTCTATGGCCTTGCTATTTCTACAAATTCCTCAACAGTAAGTGCAGCTGCCCCTAACTATACTTGGGACCATTACACAAACACAAGTACAAACACACAGGAAAAGAATCATAAGACAGAGCCAGAAATGAAAACAAATAAGCAAAAGACTAGTAAGTTGTCAAATATCCCCAAAGAAAGTGAGATGTAACTAATGAAAATAGCTAAAAAAAACAGCACTGTGATTGTTTTGAGGTGGCAATTGCCTGTTAGGTATGAAGCCTACCCTTATATGTGGTTTATATAAGCGCTGAGAAGCCACTGCAGAACCCAAACTCTCCTTGGCCAGTAGCTGTCAGCTGAAGCTAGTTCCTAGGCTAGGGATGGAGGTGTGTGCCCACTTTCCACTGTCTGCATGGGGTTCAAGTCTAGCTTCAGCCTGTGGGTCCCTACTTATGTGGCACCCAGTCTCTGTGACTTCCAGTATGTGTCAATCTTGCTGTGTCTGGGAGACACTGCCTTCTTGGCCACACCCACTGCCTCTGGCTCTTACAATCTTGTTTCTTCCTCTTCCTCTTACCTCCTTGGGCCCTGAGGGGAGGCACATGAAGAGGACATTGGTATTCAGATTGAGCATTCAAAGTCTATAGCTCTCTGCACATTGTTCAGTAGTGAGTCTCCATGTTATAGCTGGCATCTGTAGCCACAGGTAGATTAGAAAGGAGTTTCCAATGTCTTTGACTCACTGGGCGGGGGGACTGAGATGGGCAGAGGGCTATATACCTGTGTGTGTGTCTGTGTGTGTGTGTGCTTGGGTGCTCACCCCCCCACCCCCGTTCCCCGCATCTTTAGAAAGAATTTGTCTTTGGTATCAGCACTCCAACAGCTTCTTATAAGTAAGGCTTGCTGTGATGGACAGTTCTCACAATATCTGAAGTTTGAGAGCGCCCAGTTGCATAACCCTGCACATGAGATAGCTTCCCACCCACAATAGTGGGGATCAAACCCAGGGCCGGGGGCATGTACCAGAAAATTTTACCCCACAGCTATACTCATCGCCCTGCATGTCTGAACTCCATATTTATTTGATCCTACACCGCATATTAAACGTAACATCCTTATTAAATGTAAACTTACAAGAAATAAATACTACCAAAAATATAAAGAACGCTACCCAGGATTACAAAGTGTAAAGAGAATAAATATAAATACCCTGCAAAACAGACAGAAAAATCCTAAGACTTCTGATTAACTCAGCCTAACTTGGCTAAATATGGAAAAGATGACTGAAAAATAAAACACCACTGAAACTACTCCAAGATGGGCAAAACAAAGGGCAGCCATCTTCCTTGGTGTCTTTGTCTTTAGGTGGCGTTTTTTCAGACAGGAAGGGCGGGAGACAAATGCTCACAAGCTCATCTATGGAGCTCTACTGCCATCAAGCGGATGGACTTTCAAAAGGCACAGCGCATGGAGCTTCCTTCCCATGATTCTCAGCAATGGCGGAAGACCGAGAGGACAGACACTGAAGACAACTACCAGCGCCCACTTGCCCTTCCTTGCCTTCTCTGTTCAGGCCCTAAACAGAAACAGGGACTGTAGAACTTTCTCCTGAGACCCTTGAGAGAGTTGCGCCTTCCTGTCCTAGGACATCAGGTAGTACATGAATACTGCCTTCTGAGTGGAGTCAAGCCCCGCCCCTCTGCTTCCTCTTCCTGGATTACAGGAGCTGTGCATAGTTGCTATGGTCTCAGGTACCAGGGTCTACATTAATACACTGGGAGGTGCCCTCATTTCAATAGACATATATAGGGAAAAATACATAATTAAAAATAGGAGGCGGAGCATGGCCAGTTAAGAATTCCCTGACTCTCATATGCTTCAAAATGGCAAGAAGCAGCATTGAGGAAGTGGGTGGGTGCTGGTACCTTATGGATGAAACATTTTAGCAGGTGTGTCCCCAGAGCAGTCAAAGTACCCAGAGTGCAGTTCTCTGTTCCAGTCTTTCCACTCTGGAAAAAAAAAAAAACAAATACAAAAATGACATACTGTAGTTTAAGCTACAAGGAGAGACAAGGGATTGAGAGACCTAAGGCACCGACCTGCCACAAGCATCATCTTTTCCCAACAAGCCTGTGGCCAGTCAATGATCAAGACCTTAGAGCCTTATTCTCCCTGTAGCATCCTATAGGTGGTGCTCACTCCTGGCATGTTATTGTCTTGTGGTGCTGAGGATGAATCTCAGCATAAAATTTCTAGATAGAAAAGGAAAACGCTGCCAACTCAGGGACTGGAGAATATCAAATTACTGTAGGCCAGCCTGGTCTACAAACAGAGTCCAGGACAGCCAGGACTCCTCAGAGAAAAAGTGTATTCAAAGACAAACAAACAAACATGCGCTTTGACCAGTGGAATCTAACTGGAGACACAGACAATAATCCACACACCGACAGAAACCTGTCTTTTTACCAAAAAAACCAAAAAACAAAAAACAAAAAAAGGAAGAAATACACACTGGGAAAGACAGCATCTTCAGCCCATGAATCTGGCCAAATCTGTAAGGCTACAAGCAGAAGAATGCAAAGACATCTATATGTCTCACCCTCTGTAAAACACAATTCCAAGTAGATCAAAAACCTCAGAGTAGCTCAAATACACTGAGAGAAGACAACACGGGGAATTATCTTGAACCCACTGACTAACTGAGCACAACTCCCACAGCTCAGATTCTAAGATCAACACTTATTAAGTGGGACCTCATGAAACAAAAGCTTCTGCAAGCCAAGGACACCATCATTTGAGACGAAACCCATACCCAATCCTGCTTGGGGAGCCAAGAACCTCAGAGTGAGTAGACCAGGGATGGAAGGGAAAACCAAGTACTACATTATGCTAAAGGAACACAACAATAAAAGGACTCCTGTCAAGGCCTTGATCAGCCACCATCAGAGACACTTCCTCCTGCACCAGATAGGAACAAATCCAGAGTTCCACAGCCAGAAAATATGTACAAAGTGAGAAACCTTGATATACTAAACCGTTTAAGAAAGGATGGAAGGAAGAAAAGAAAAGTTTCATTGAAATCCCTCCCTGCAGGGCCCAGGGAACTCTCAGAAGAGGAGGCTGAAGGAGTGTAAGTGCCAGAGAGAAATGGAGGACACCAAGAAGTTAAGGCCTTCTAAACACAAAGGCAGCAGCACAAATGACCTCCAGGAGACTGAGGCAACATGCACAAGGCCTGCATGTGTCTGCCTTACAAGGAATCCTCTGGCTGAAAGAAGTGGACACACAACCCCACAACTAAGCCAACAACCATTTCCCATTTGGCAGTCACTTGTAAATGAAAGATTTCTTGTCTTAAAGGGAGACCACTCCCTTTAGCAAACCACTCCCAAGGCCAGGCCCCATGCCTAGCACTAAAACAAAAGCAGAACACAAATTCAGTGGCAAAAGGGGCATTAAAATAATAAAACAAGACCTTATAGGTCCTTTTCATACAATATGGCTTTTGATTTGGGGTTTCTATGGGTCCTGGGTATGCATTAATATATGTGTCTATTTCTTTTGTTTCCTTTTGTTTTGTTTTGTTTGCTTTTTTGGGTTTTTGACACAGGGTTTCTCTGTGTAACCTTGTCCTGGACTCACTTTTTAGAACAGGCTGGCCTGGAACTCATAGAGATATAAGTGCCTCTGCCTCCCAAGTGCTGGGATTAAGGGCATGCACACACAGGCAGGCCTATGCATCTCCGTTTCTATCTTTTAGTCTTTCTATTTTTAAGATTTATCTATTTATTGTGTATCAAATGTTTTGCATGCAAATACACCTGCAAGCAAGAACAGGGCATCAGATCTCATTATAGATGGTTTTGAGCCACCTTGGGTTGCTGGGAATTGAACTTGGGACCTTTGGAAGAACAGGCAGTGCTCTTAACTGCTGAGCCACCTCTCTAGCCCCAGTCTCTGTTTCTGTATATATATCTTGTGCTTTTTCTTTGGTTCCTTTTCTCATTTGGTTGCTTTTCCATATTCTAATTTCTTTAGTTTTTAATTTATATTATTACTATTTTTCCATAGATGTCTTTTTTTTTTCAATCCTGTAGTTTATAACCTAACCTCAGGTTGGAATATGGGGAGCATGTGTGATTTTACTAGTATTTGAAATGTGAATGCAAGAAGGAGCATTTAGCACAAGTACATCAAACAGTATTGAACAATGTTGTTCATTTTCATATAAATTCTGGATCTGAAGTAAGCAAGGAACATCAAATCACTAAGAAAAGATTGATGATAATAGGTAATAAATTTAGCATCAAGAATAGATTTGCAAACAGGGAAACATTCAGGAAATTAAAGAAAAAATTATTGCAGAAAAATAACAGATATCACTATGGACCTTAATTATTTTATACAATTCATCCCTCACAAGTAAGATCGACCTTCATGGATGCTTCTCACAACATGAGGAACTGGGGAGTTCCCAGGAGCACTAACTGTGTATACCTTAGCTCCCCATCCCTAGCACTAGTGATTCTAACTGGGGTCCTAGGGCACGATATGCAAGCTATGTAGCCCTCAGCAGTGTCTACTGTGCTGCAATGGCTGACACAGTCCTTGGCTTCTGAATCTCCCAGCATAGCCTCCAAAACATGGATGGTGCCATAATTTAAGAACAGCACTAAGTATCTTAAAAGAGTAAAAATGAACAGTTAAGAAAAGGAAATAGGAAGGACAAAAATCCCTTGGCCTTGGAGACACTTAGGACAAAGTATAAAATACTTTTAAAAGTACTCAGACCAGAGAAAAACTCAGGGCAGCCATCTTCCTTGGTGCATTTTTGTCTCTCGGTGGCGTTTTTTCAGACAGGAAGGGCGGGGGACAAATGCGCACAAACTCATCTCTGGAGCTCTACTGCCATCAAGCGGATGGACTTTCAAAAGATACAGCGCATCTCCTGGAGCTTCTTTCCCATGATTCTTAGCAATGGCGGAAGGTGGACAGTACAGACAACTAGGAACAACTGCTGGTGCCCAGTTGGGCTTCCTAGAGTTCTCCTCAGTTCCCAACAGAAAAGCAGACTGCAGTGCTTTCTCATGAGAACCTGGAGAGGGCTCCTGCCCTAGGACACCAGCTGGTACAGTAACACTGCAAGCTGAGCAGGGGGAAACCCCGCCCCTCTGCTTCCTGTTCCTGGACCTCAGGACAGCTCTGAGCTTGCTACAGTCTCTCAGTCAACAGGGTCTACATCAATACACTGAGAGGCGCCCTCATTCCTCTACCTGGAGGGCAGAAATGAAACCAAAAGGGAAGGATTAGGAGACCAAGGTTCTTAATTTGAATCCCTTGACTCTCATGTGCTTCAAAACGGCAAGAAGCAGCACTGAGAGAGCAGCAGGAAGGTCTGTTCCAGCCCAGTTAGGAAAGAAAACGGGGGAGGAGTCCAAACATGGAAACTTAATAACCCAGCAGAGCACAGCTTTCCTCAAACCTTCTATTCCTCCAGCATGGAGGAAGAGCCCTGTGTTCAGGTAAATATGGAAGAGGTTCCTCAGGATGGCAGTGCTGCTCTAAGGCAGAGACAATGCTCAGCCTGCAGCTGCCTGCCCCCGCCTTTCTGATGAGAAAAAAACCCAGTGCAGTTGGAGAGGCCAGTCCTGCTGGCAGCCTTGCCTCCCTCCTTCACAGTGAGGGAGAGAGACCCACTGCTCCAGTCTCCTTCCATTTTCACTGTAGAGCAAAGCCCCTGCAGTGGGTCCTGTCCTGGGTGGGAACTCCAAACACAAACACCCTGAGTTCCAATAAAGCAAGGAGGAAAGCAGCATCTGAGGCACCCACCTCCTCATGCATGTCCTTGATGAAGTCAGCATCCAGTCAGGGAGGGAATCCTGCATCCCTTCCCTTCTGCACCCAGCAGCATTCAACCTCCAATGCTTCCCCATGGTACCTGACTGCCTTGAGGCCTCAGGATGCTGCTCTACAAAGAGAAAGGAGGGAGGCACCTCAGTGACTGCAGTAGAGCAGCAAATCAGGAGACCAGAAGACCTGATCCCACCATATTCACTTGTTCCTTGGGTTGAGGCCTGGGCCTTTTGTGTAGCATTATTAGTGCGGTTTTTATTCCAGGCCTACCAGACCCATCATCTTTTGCTGATGAAGGGGAAACCTCTCTGTGCATGTTAGGGTTGACCAAAATCTTTGTGTTTGTTCAGCATACTCTATGGCCTTGCTATTTCTACAAATTCCTCAACAGTAAGTGCAGCTGCCCCTAACTATACTTGGGACCATTACACAAACACAAGTACAAACACACAGGAAAAGAATCATAAGACAGAGTCAGAAATGAAAACAAATAAGCAAAAGACTAGTAAGTTGTCAAATATCCCCAAAGAAAGTGAGATGTAACTAATGAAAATAGCTAAAAAAAAAAAAAAAACAGCACTGTGATTGTTTTGAGGTGGCAATTGCCTGTTAGGTATGAAGCCTACCCTTACATGTGGTTTATATAAGCATTGAGAAGCCACTGCAGAACCCAAACTCTCCTTGGCCAGTAGCTGTCAGCTGAAGCTAGTTCCTAGGCTAGGGATGGAGGTGTGTGCCCACTTTCCACTGTCTGCACTGGGTTGAAGTCTAGCTTCAGCCTGTGGGTCCCTACATATGTGGCACCCAGTCTCTGTACTTACTGTACGTGTAAGCCTTGCTGTGTCTGGAAGACAGTGTCTTCTTGGCCACACCCACTGCCTCTGGCTCTTATAATCTTGTTTCTTTCTCTTCCTCATACCTCTAGGGGCCCTGAGGGGAGGCACATGAAGAGGACATTGCAATTCACATTGAACATTCAAAGTCTATAGCTCTCTGCACTTTGTCCAGTAGTGAGTCTCCAGGTTATAGCTCACATCTGTAGCCACAGGTAGATTAGAAAGGAGTTTCCAATGTCTTTGATTCACTGGGCGGGGGGACTGAGAAGGGCAGAGGGCTATGTACCTGTGTGTGTGTTTGTGTGTGTGTGTGTGCTTGTGTGCTCACCCCCTTCACCCCCTTTCCCCGCATCTTTAGAAAAGAATTTGTCTTTGGTATCAGCACTCCAACAGCTTCTTATAAGTAAGGCTTGCTGTGATGGACAGTTCTCACAATATCTGAAGTTTGAGAGCGCCCAGTTGCATAACCCTGCACATGAGATAGCTTCCCACCCACAATAGTGGGGATCAAACCCAGGGCCTGGGTCATGTACCAGAAAACTTTACCCCACAGCTATACTCATCGCCCTGCATGTCTGAACTCCATATTTACTTGTTCCTACATCGCATATTAAATGTAACCTCTTTATTAAATGTAAAATTACAAGAAATAAATAGTACCAAAAATGTAAAGAACGCTACCCAGGAGTACAAAGTGTAAAAAGAATAAATATAAACACCCTGCAAAACAGACAGAAGAATCCTAAGACCTCCGATTAACTCAGCCTAACTTGGATAAATGTGGAAAAGAAGACTGAAGAATAAAACACCACTGAAACTACTCCAAGATGGGCAAAACACAGGGCAGCCATCTTCCTTGGTGTCTTTGTCTTTAGGTGGCGTTTTTTCAGACAGGAAGGGCGGGAGACGAACGCTCACAAGCTCATCTATGGAGCTCTACTGCCATCAAGCGGATGGAGTTTCAAAAGGCACAGCGCATGGAGCTTCCTTTCCATGATTCTCAGCAATGGCGGAAGACTGAGAGGACAGACACTGAAGACAACTACCAGCACCCACTTGAGCTTCCTTGGCTTCTCTGTTCAGGCCCTAAACAGAAACAGGGACTGTAGAACTTTCTCCTGAGACCCTTGAGAGAGTTGCGCCTTCCTGTCCTAGGACATCAGGTAGTACATGAATACTGCCTTCTGAGTGGAGTCAAGCCCCGCCCCTCTGCTTCCTCTTCCTGGATTACAGGAGCTGTGCATAGTTGCTATGGTCTCAGGTACCAGGGGCTACATTAATACACTGGGAGGCTCCCTCATTATAATAGACATATATAGGGAAAAATACATAATTAAAAATAGGAGGCGGAGCATGGCCAGTTAAGAATTCCCTGACTCTCATATGCTTCAAAATGGCAAGAAGCAGCATTGAGGAAGTGGGTGGGTGCTGGTACCTTATGGATGAAACATTTTAGCAGGTGTGTCCCCAGAGCAGTCAAAGTACCCAGAGTGCAGTTCTCTGTTCCAGCCTTTCCACACTCTGAAAAAAAAAAACAAAACAAATACAAAAATGACATACTGTAGTTTATTCTACAAGGAGAGATAAGGGATTGAGAGACCTAAGGCACCCACCTGCCACAAGCATCATCTTTTCCCAACAAGCCTGTGGCCAGTCAATGATCAAGACCTTAGAGCCTTATTCTCCCTGTAGCATCCTATAGGTGGTGCTCACTCCTGGCATGTTATTGTCTTGTGGTGCTGAGGGTGAATCTCAGCATAAAATTTCTAGATAGAAAAGGAAAACGCTGCCAACTCAGGGACTGGAGAATATCAAATCACTGTAGGCCAGCGTGGTCTACAGAGTCCAGGACAGCCAGGACTCCTCAGAGAAAAAGTGTATTCAAAGACTAACAAACAAACATGCGCTTTGACTAGTGGAATCTAACTGGAGACACAGACAATAATCCACACACGGACAGAAACCTGTCTTTTTACCAAAAAAAACAAAACAAAACAAAACAAAAAAAAAGGAAGAAATACACACTGGGAAAGACAGCATCTTCAGCCCATGAATCTGGCCAAATCTGTAAGGCTGCAAGCAGAAGAATGCAAAGACATCTATACGTCTCACCCTCTGTAAAACACAATTCCAAGTGGATCAAAAACCTCAGAGTAGCTCAAATACACTGAGAGAAGACAACACGGGAATTATCTTGAACCCATTGACTAACTGAACACAACTCCCACAGCTCACATTCTAAGATCAACACTTATTAAGTGGGACCTCATGAAACAAAAGCTTCTGCAAGCCAAGGACACCATCATTTGAGACGGAACCCATACCCAATCCTGCTTGGGGAGCCAAGAACCTCAGAGTGAGTAGACCAGGGATGGAAGGGAAAACCAAGTACTACGATATGCTAAAGGAACCCAACAATAACAGGACTCCTGTCAAGGCCTTGATCAGCCACCATCAGAGACACTTCCTCCTGCACCAGATAGGAACAAATCCAGAGTTCCACTGCCAGAAAATATGTACAAAGTGAGAAACCTTGATATACTAAACCATTTAAGAAAGGATGGAAGGAAGGAAAGAAAAGTCTCATTGAAATCCCTCCCTGCAGGGCCCAGGGAACTCTCAGAAGAGGAGGCTGAAGGAGTGTAAGTGCCAGAGAGAAATGGAGGACACTAAGAAGTTAAGGCCTTCTAAACACAAAGGCAGCAGCACAAACGACCTCCAGGAGACTGAGGCAACATGCAAAAGGCCTGCATGTGTTTGCCTTACAAGGAATCCTCTGGCTGAAAGAAGTGGACACACAACCCCACAACTAAGCCAACCACCATTTCCCATTTGACAGTCACTTGTAAATGAAAGATTTCTTGTCTTAAAGGGAGACCTACCTGGGAAGCAAACCACTCTCAAGGCCAGGCCCCAAGCCCAGCACTAAAACAAAAACAGAAAACAAATTCAGTGGCAAAAGGGGCATTAAATAAAAAAACAAGACCTTACAAGTCCTTTTCATACAATATGGCTTCTGATTTGGGGTTTCTATGGGTCCTGGGTATGCATTAATATATGTGTCTATTTCCTTCGTTTCCTTTTGGTTTGTTTTGGTTTGTTTGCTTTTTGGGGGTTTTTGAGACAGGGTTTCTCTGTGTAACATTGTCCTGGACTCACTTTTTAGAACAGGCTGGCCTCAAACTCATAGAGATCTAAGTGTCTCTGCCTCCCAAGTGCTGGGATTAAGGGCATCCACACACAGGCAGGCCTATACATCTCTCTTTCTATCTTTTTATCTTCTTTATTTTTCCTTTTTTTTTTGGTTTTTCAAGACAGTGTCTTTCCGTATAGCCTTGGCTGTCCCGGACTTGCTTTGTAGACCAGGCTGGCCTCGAACTTACAGCAATCCACCTGCCTCTGCCTCCCAAGTGCTGGGATTAAAGGCGTGCACCACCACACCCAGCTTGTCTATTTTTAAGATTTATCTATTTATTTTGTATCAAATGTTTTGCATGCAAAAACACCTGCAAGCAAGAACAGGGCACCAGATCTCATTATAGATGGTTGTGAGGCACCTTGTGGTTGCTGGGAAGTGAACTTGGGACCTTTGGAAGAGTAGGCAGTGGTCTTTACTGTGGAGCCATCTCTCCAGCTGCAGTCTCTGTCTCTATATGTATCTCTTGTGCTTTTTCTTTGGCTCCTTTTCTCGTTTGGCTGCTTTTCCATATTCCAATTTCTTTAGTTTTTAATTTATATGATTACTATATTTCTCGAGATGTCTGTTCTCTAGCAAGATTCTGTAGTTTATAAACTAACCTTAGGTGGGAATCCCGGGAGGATGTGTGGTTTTACTGCTCTTTAACATGTGAATGCAACATGGAATCTTTAGTACAGGAATTTCAAGCACCATTTAACAATGGTATTTATTTTCTTAGAAATTCAGGATCTTAAATATGCAGGGAACATAAGATCACTAAAATAGGACTTTATGAGGATAGGGAATATTTTTAGATTCAAGAATGGATTTCCAAACAGAGAAAACATTCAGAAAAATAAATAAAAAATTAGACAGGAAAACAATAGACATCACTATGGACATTAATTATTTTATACAATTCCATCCTCAAAGGTAAGACCAACTGTCATGGGAGCTTCTCACAACATGAGGAACTGGGTAGTTCCCAGGAGCACTAACTTAGCTACCCATACCTAGCACTAGTGACTCAAACACAGGGCCTATGGTACTCTATGCAAGCAATGTAGCCCTCAGTAGTGTCCACTGTACTGCAAGGGCTGACACAGTCCTTGGCTTCTGAATCTCCCAGCATAGCCTCCAAAACACGAATGGTGCCATAATTTAAGAATAGCACTAAGTATCTTAAAAGAGTAAAAATGAACAGTTAAGAAAAGGAAATAGGAAGGACAAAAATCCCTTGGCCTTGGAGACACTTAGGACTCATTGGCTTCACATATAAAATAGGACAAAGTATAAAATACTTTTGAAAGTACTCAGACCAGAGAAAAACTCAGGGCAGCCATATTCCTTGGTGCATTTTTGTCTCTGGGTGCCGTTTTTTCAGACAGGAAGGGCGGGGGACAAATGCGCACAGCTCATCTCTGGAGCTCTACTGCCATCAAGCGGATGGACTTTCAAAAGATACAGCGCCATGGAGCTTCCTTCCCATGATTCTTAGCAATGGCGGAAGGTGGACAGTACAGACAACTAGGAACAACTGCTGGTGCCCAGTTGGGCTTCCTAGAGTTCTCCTCAGTCCCCAACAGAAAAGCAGACTGCAGTGCTTTCTCATGAGAACCTGGAGAGGGCTCCTGCCCTAGGACACCAGCTGGTACAGTAACACTGCAAGCTGAGCACGGGGAAACCCCGCCCCTCTGCTTCCTGTTCCTGGACCTCAGGACAGCTCTGAGCTTGCTACAGTCTCTCAGTCAACAGGGTCTACATCAATACACTGAGAGGCACCCTCATTCCAATCTCCCTAGAGGGCAGAAAAGAAACGAAAAGGAAAGGATTAGGAGACCAAGGTTCTCAATTTAAATCCCTTGACTCTCATGTGTTTCAAAATGGCAAGAAGCGGCACTGAGAGAGCAGCAGGAAGGTCTGTTCCAGCCCAGTTAGGAAAGAAAACGGGGGAGGAGTCCAAACATGGAAACTTAATAACCCAGCAGAGCACAGCTTTCCTCAACCTTCTTTCTCCAACATGGAGGAAGAGCCCTGTGTTCAGGTAAATATGGAAGAGGTTCCACATGATGGCAGTGCTGCTCTAAGGAAGAGACAATGCTCAGCCTGCAGCTGCCTGCCCCCGCCTTTCTGATGAGAAAAAAACCCAGTGCAGTTGGAGAGGCCAGTCCTGCTGGCAGCCTTGCCTCCCTCCTTCACAGTGAGGGAGAGAGACCCACTGCTCCAGTCTCCTTCCATTTTCACTGTAGAGCAAAGCCCCTGCAGTGGGTCCTGTCCTGGGTGGGAACTCCAAACACAAACACCCTGAGTTCCAATAAAGCAAGGAGGGAAGCAGCATCTGAGGCACCCACCTCCTCATGCATGTCCTTGATGAAGTCAGCATCCAGTCAGGGAGGGAATCCTGCATCCCTTCCCTTCTGCACCCAGCAGCCTTCAACCTCCAATGCTTCCTCATGGTACTTGACCGCCTTGAGGCCCCAAGATGCTGCTCTACAAAGAGAAAGGAGGGAGGCACCTCAGTGACTGCAGTAGAGCAGCAAATCAGGAGACCAGAAGACCTGATCCCATCATATTCACTTGTTCCTTGGGTTGAGGCCTGGTCCTTTTGGGTAGCATAACTATAGCCATTTTTGTTCCAAGCCTACCAGCCACATCATCTGTTGCTAATACAGGGAAAACATCTCTGCACAAGGTCAGGGTGACCAAAATGTTTGTGTTCAGCATACTCTATGGCCTTGCTATTTCTACAAATTCCCCAACAGTAAGTGCAGCTGCCCCTAACTATACTTGGATCCATTCTAATTAAAGGTGAGTGAGCTAATTGGCTTTCTCTTCCATTACACAAGCACAAACAGAAAGAGGGGGGGAAAGAATCATAAAACAAAGCTAGAAACAAAAACATTGGAGCAGAAGAGCAGTAAGTTGTAAAAAATTTCCAAAAAAAAAGTGAGATGTGACTAATGAAAATAGCTACAAAAACAGCACTGAGTTTCTTTTGAGGTGGCAATTGCCTGTTAGGTATGAGGCCTACCCTTACATGTGGTTTATATAAGCACTGAGAAGCCACTGCAGAACCCAAACACCCCTTGGCCAGTAGCTGTCAGCTGAAGCTAGTTCCTAGGCTAGGGATGGAGGTGTGTGCCCACTTTCCACTGTCTGCATGGGGTTCAAGTCTAGCTTCAGCCTGTGGGTCCCTACATATGTGGCACCCAGTCTCTGTGACTTCCAGTATGTGTCAGTCTTGCTGTGTCTGGGAGACACTGCCTTCTTGGCCACACCCACTGCCTCTGGATCTTACAATCTTGTTTCTTCCTCTTCCTCATACGTCCATGGGCCCTAAGGGGAGGCATATGAAGAGGACATTGCAATTCAGATTGAACATTCAAAGTCTATAGCTCTCTGCACATTGTCCAGTGGTGAGTCTATATGTTATAGCTGGCATCTATAGCCACAGGTAGATTCGAAAGCATTTTCCAATGTCTTTGATTGACTGGGGATGGGGGAGGGGGAGGGCTATGTACCTCTGTGTGTGTGCGCGTGTGTTTGTGTGTGTGTGTGTGTCTGTGCAGGTGCCCTCAGGCAGTCCCCCTCCGGGGGGTATTTAGAAAAGAATTTGTCTTTGGTATCAGCATCCAACAGCTTCTTGTAAGTAAGGCTTGCTGTGATGCACAGTTCTCCCAATATTTGAACTTAGAGAGCTCCTAGTTGCATAACCCTGCACATGCAATAGGCTCCCACCCACAATAACAGATTTCCACCCCAAGGGCTGGGGCATGTCACCAGAGCATTGTACCCCACAGCTATAGTCATTGCCCTGCCACTAAACCTCATATTAATATAACCTCTTTATTAAATATAGAATTACAAGAAATAAATAGTACCAATAATTTAAAAACACTACCCAGGAGGACAGAGTGTAAACAAAATAAATATGAGTACCCTGCAAAAAAGACAGAAGAATCCTAAAACCTCCGCTAAATTCAGGCCTAACTTGGTTAAATGTGGCCAAGAAGACTGAAAAATAAAACACCACTGACACTACTCCAAGATGGGCAAAACACAGGACAGCCATCTTCCTTGGTGCCTTTTGTCTCTGGGTGGCGTTTTTTCAGACAGGAAGGGCGGGAGACAAATGCGCACAAACTCATCTATGGAGCTCTACTGCCATCAAGCGGATGGACTTTCAAAAGACACAGCGCCATTGAGCTTCCTTCCCATGATTCTCAGCAATGGCCGAAGGTGGAGAGGACAGACACTGAAGATAATTACTGGTGCCTACTTGGGCTTCCTTGGCTTCTCTGTTCAGAAACAGAAAGAAGAATTGTAGAGCTTTCTCCTGAGACACTTAAGAGGGCCGAGCCTTCTTGTCCTAGGACATCCGGTAATATAGGAATACTGCCTTCTGCGTGAAGTGAAGCCCCGCCCCTCAGACAGCTCTGAGCTTGCTATAGTCTCTCAGTCAACAGGGTCTACATCAATACACTGAGAGGCGCCCTCATTTCAGTCTACCTAGAGGGTAGAAAGGAAACGAAACAAAACGAAAAGGAAAGGATTACGAGACCACGGTTCTCAATTTGAATCCTTTGACTCTCATGTGTTTCAAAATGGCGAGAAGCAGCACTGAGAGAGCAGCAGGAAGGTCTGTTCCTGACCAGTTAGGAAAGAAATCGGGGGAGGAGTCCAAACATGGAAACTTAATAACCCAGCAGAGCACAGCCTTCCTCAAACCTTGTCTTCCTCCAGCATGGAGGAAGAGCCCTGTGTTCAGGTAAATATGGAAGAGGTTCCACATGATGGCAGTGCTGCTCTAAGGAAGAAACAATGCTCAGCCTGCAGCTGCCTGCCCCCGCCTTTCTGATGAGAAAAAAACCCAGTGCAGTTGGAGAGGCCAGTCCTGCTGGCAGCCTTGCCTCCCTCTTTCACAGTGAGGGAGAGAGACCCACTGCTCCAGTCTCCTTCCATTTTCACTGTAGAGCAAAGCCACTGCAGTGGGTCCTGTCCTGGGTGGGAACTCCAAACACAAACACCCTGAGTTCCAATAAAGCAAGGAGGGAAGCAGCATCTGAGGCACCCACCTCCTCATGCATGTCCTTGATGAAGTCAGCATCCAGTCAGGGAGGGAATCCTGCATCCCTTCCCTTCTGCACCAGCAGCATTCAACCTCCAATGCTTCCCCATGGTATCTGACTGCCTTGAGGCCTCAGGATGCTGCTCTACAAAGAGAAAGGATGGAGGCACCTCAGTGACTGCAGTAGAGCAAATCAGGAGACCAAAAGACCTGCTCTCAGCCATATTCACTTGTTCCTTGGGTACCACACATGAGGTCTTGATGGATGTTATAGGCCTTCTGTATGTAGTGGTTGGTTAACTACCATCCTCTAAGTAGATTAGAAGCAGTAATCAATTCTGAATGGTAATAATCCAAGAGTGACAAATGTATTGAATTGACTACACATTCTACTCTGTTACTGTTCTATTGCTGTGAAGAGCCACAGGGGTGGCATGTCATTGGGGGCTTGCTAACAGTTCCCAATGCTAAATCTATGTCCACCATGACAGGAAACCTGGCATCAGGGAGGCAGGCATGTTGCTGGAACACACTAGCTGAGAGTAAGGATTGTAGCAATTACTTTCACTGAATGCCCTCAAACTTACACTTCTGTTTCTTGTTGAACTGATGATTTTAAATATGTTTGTGCATGGATTCAGAGAAAAAAATGTAAGTCATTTTTAAAAGAGCCAATACGGATATTAAGGGAACATATTAATATAAGCAATTTCAAGACATCCGTTAATTGATCTGCTACCTCGTAACTCTAATGCCGTGGCTGTTATGAGTCATAATGTAAGTGTCCAATATGCAGGATATCTAAAATGTGACCCACAGGTTGAGAACCGCAACTGTAAGGACAATGCGGGAAGCAGGAATGGTGCTGTCTGTGTTGAGACTGTCTCCTTCTGGTGGTAATACTGTTCTACATACTTAGGAAAGCATCATTTGAGAGGCTTTCTGCCCTTATTGTATGAAAAAAAAAAAACAAGAAAAAAAACACATCAAGAAATATGGCTGCAAGCAACAATACTAAAGTGCTAAAAGTGCTATGCTCTTGGTCTTGTGTACTTTGTAAAACCAAACTGTGGCCTCAACCTTTGTTAGTATTTTCAGTTAAATCACCTCCCTCATGTAGTAAGTGACCGTGTTTCCTTTCTATCACCCAACATTTCATATCACATTGAATTCTCTGATTGGCCAGGCCAGGCAGACCTTGTCTGAAATGAAGAGCTACCAACTAAGAAGATACCTGGCTGCTGTCTGCGCAGGTCACCCTGTAGCTTGCTTCCAGTTTTTCTCCTGTCTGTTGAATGGTTGGCAAGACCTAAGAAGGGGCAGAGACAGCTCACATCAGACACTGGTTTGTGACCTGTGGTTCCTACAGAGAGTGTCAATTCCCACTAGGAGAGAGAGAGAGAGAGACCTTGTTTATCCTTCAGGCCTCTACTTAAAATGGAATGACTACACTTTCCTTTGCTATGATGTATACTCTATCCTTTTTAATTGAAAATAATTTTTATACACTATATTCTGATCATGCTTTCCCGTCCTCATCTCTTCCCAGATCCCAGCCAGTAACCTGCAGGCCTTCTTTCTCTTTCTCTTTAGAAAGCAAATAGGAGCTGAGCTGTAGGGTGACGCAGGCCTTTAATCCCAGCACCAGGACACAGAGCAGGCAGATCTTTGTGAGTTCTGGGTCAGTCAGTACTAGAGAGATCCTATCTTTAAATAAAAAGTCAAATGCACACAAAGAAACCAGAATTTTACAAAAAATAAGAAAATGCACAAGTATTACACACAGATACACACACACACACAGGCAAAAACAAAATCCATAAAAACACAAACTCAGATAATTCCTGATTGTTTCATGGGTCTTGCTGCTGTAGGTAGTTCACTGCATATATGTGTAATAATATAAATCTATATGTATAAAGAAAAATAATAAAAAAATAACAAAAGAAAAATAAATAAAATAAATCACCAGAAGGCAGTAAAACACACACACAGACACACACACACACACGGACACACAAAATCAGAAACTATAACATACAAATGACCAGTAAGATAAAGGAAAAAAAAAAGATATCTCCAAAAGAAAGGTCTACCCATAAGTGTGATTTATATATCCAATAAAGAGTCCATTAGAGAAACCTAAAATTTCCTCTGCAAGTGGCTGTCAGTTGACAATAGCTCCTTGGTAAGGAATGGGAGTTCATCTCCACATGCCAGTCTCAGTGCTGTGACCATGTCTAGCTTCAACCTGTGTAGACCCCATGCATGCTGCCAGTCTGTGAGTTCTACTGTGAGTTAGTTCTGTTTTTTTCTGAAAGACACTGTAACCCAAGCATTGTACCCCTCAGGTACAGTGAGCACATGTGGTAACTTCGTGTTACTTTATTTCTAAATACTATAGCACATTCTATTGTATAAAAATTACAAGAAAAAGAGGTACCAATTTTTTTTTAAATAAAACTAGGTACCCGGCCAATATGAAAACAAATAGCAAATACCTTCTATATCAGAAGGAAAAGAATCCCATGACCTCCACTAAAATTTAGGCCTCAGTTTGGCTTCATCTGAAAAACGAGACAAAAAATAAAAATAGCATTAAAACTATTCCAAGATGGGCAAAACTCAGGGCAGCCCCTTTTCTTGTCTTTTTGTTTTGGGTGGTGTATTTTTCCAGAAAGGTGCGACAAGAGACAAGCATGCACAAACTCCTTTCTTGAGATCTAATGCCATCAGGAGGATGGAGTTTCAAAACTCATAGCGCTGTGGAGCTTCTTTCCCAAGATTCTTAGAAACGGCAGAAGATGGCGACCACAGACTAGAACAGCCGTGGGTCCCTAGTTGGGTTTCCTTGACTTCTCAGGCCCCAAAGAAATGCAGAATGTAGTCATTTCTCATCAGAATCAGGAAAGTGAGGCACAATACTGCCCAAGTACACAAATTCTTAGATTAATACTGCAAGCTGAGCGCCGTGAAACCCCGCCCCTCTGCTTCCCGTTCCTGGACCTCTGGACAGGACAGCTATGTACTTTTACAGTCTCTCGGTCAACAGGGTCTACATTAATATGCTAAAACTTGTCATGATTCTAGTTTGCCTACAGAGAAAAATATAGGAGGAGGCCAACTTTGGGCCATTAAAAAAAAAAATCCCCCTTCTTCAAGATGGCGGAAAACAAGACTGAGGAAACTGTGTGTGGCGGGATACAGGAAACATTTTCCGCTGGATGGCAGTGTTGCTCCAGAGCAGAGCGGACTCTGTGCTTGCAGTTTTCTACTCCCGCCTTTCCAGCCTTAAAAAAATACTTCACTACAGATGCAGAGTCCAGGAACTGCTTGGGCTTGCCCTCTTTGTTCATTTGGAAGCATGTTCGTTTCTACTTTTATGTAATGGAGCTGGACCTGTGCTGGAACTCTAGCACCCACAGAAAGATTAGTAAATAAATAATCGGATTTAAAATACATCATAACAAGGCAAGCAAGAAGGAAAATGAGATCTGAGGCACCTACTTTCCTCATTCATCTTCTCTTTTTTAGAAGTCACTGTGCAGTTAATGATCAAATCTTGCATTTCTCACTGTCCCCACCCAGCAGCAGTCAACCTCCACTGTTTTTCTCGTGTCTGACTGTCTTCTGCTCTTGAGCAGCAAATCTCAAATCTCCAGCTGTAGGTAGGAAAAGAAAATGCTGCCAGCTCAGTGCCTGAAGCAAAGCAAACCTTGGCATCAGGACCTGGTTGCTACCTAGATTCACACTGCAAGTTCCCTGGGTATTAGGCTCCACTCCGTAGGTGATCTTGACAACAGGCCTCCGGTGTCCAGTGGGAGGCTAACTTTAGTGGCACTGTAAGGCAGGACCAGATAGCTGTCAAGATGGAGTGCTTTACAAATCCCTACTTGGAGAAACACGTGTATTAACATGACTGTGATTTCCAAATGGATAGGACACTGATTTTCTCTCAGGGTTTTATTTCACACTGGAGCATGGGCATAGGCAGTTTCCTGTATTAGTGGCCTAACTGTTTCCCATAGCTTAACTGCATCCATGTAATACTGTTTTTACAATTTATTATTGGACTTTCGATCTTACACTTTGACTTGACAACAAAAACATGGAACTGAGAGGAACTTGGGCTACATTATGCATTCCAGAGTAGCTTGGGCCAGATTGTGAAATGCTGCATCTCAGCCAGACTTAAAACCCTGCCACCTCATGCTACAAGGACCAGGCAACAGGCATCACCAACAAGAGCCTGCATTTTCTTTCTGTGGTTTCTACTTGTCACATCCCAATGAGAAGGAACCAAAGCACCACCCAGCAACTTCCTGTGTCTGTTTGTCCTGGCCCCTGCAGGCCTTCTGTTGGCCCTTCACTCTTCATTTTCAGCTCCCAGGTAGTACTGGTGTCCAGATTTCTCTTCCTGCCTCAGGGGAAAGGCACCAGGCCCCAAAAATGCAACCCCAGCATATGTTACCGGGAATTCTTTCCCCATTGCTAAGACTCATGGGAATAAGCCTAATGGTGCTGTATGTATCGTAACTACGCCCACACAATGGCAGTAGTGCTCCACATACCGCCACAAGGGCCATCCCTGACTGGATTTTTCCCACCCTCCAAGCCTAAAAAAGAAAAATAATAACAACCACCTCTACCTAGAGACCAAGGCCCAGGGACTTGAATGTCTAGCTTTTTTCTTTCCCAAGAAAGGGTGTCTCTATGTAGCCTTGGCTATCCTAGACTTACTTTGTAGACCAGGCTAGCCTCTTACAGCCTGCCTCTGACTCCCAAGTGCTGGGATTATAGGCAGGCACCACCCTGCCTGGCGAATATCTAGCATAAGTAATTTTCCACTGAATCTTGTCCATTCAGACCTGTTTTATTTCCCTTGGAGTGAGTTGTGCCTAAGGGGTAAATGTGGTGGATGAACGCAGAGAAAGGAGGAAGTTGTGAACCCTGGACATCTTCTTTAGGATAGGAGTAACAACTGCCATGTGTTCCTTTGTGATGTTATTGGACACAAGTTTAGCCAAACTACTTACTCCTGGTAGCTAGCTGGGCATGGCGGCATATACCTGGAAGTTCTAGAACTCCCAGGGGTCAGAGACAGGCATCTCACAGAAAGTTCCAGGCCAGCCTGGTCTATATAGTTCAATGCAACCAGGGCCTCATAGGAGATCTTGTCTCAAATAAAAAAGAACATTCTTCCCCCCAAACTCCATTTCTATCCAAATCTTACTGCACCGAAAGTAATTAAGCCCTTCATGAAATCAGAGCCCTCCTGATCCAATCACCGCCTCTATGCCTCGTCTCCACACACATACTTTGGGTGATTGTTTCCAACACGAGAATTCTGGGATACAAGTAATTAAGCCACAGCCTGGTTAAACAAACAAAGCATCTCCCAGGCCTGATTGGTTGCTCACCATCAGTAAGAATCCCAAGAAGGAAGTGCAGTGCAAATTTGCAAGCCAGCCAGGACTCAGATCAAAAGCACCTCGTGGAATCTCCCTTTGTTGCTAAAGGAACTTTTAGAGTGTATTTTGAACTTTTGCTTTTATACTTTAGACCACAGTTTTAATAAGCAAGATTGACAACTTTCACGTAAACTCATTTTCCTCATTTTTGTTAAATACAAACCTATCTAATCCAAACCATATTGTACCTAGGCCATCAAATTTTAATATAGATTTAGTTATTGTGTAGGATAAAAAATAGAGATACATATGCATATATGTACATATAAAATGAAGTGTACATAGATAAGCAAAAAGGCTGTTACTTGCTCTTGTACTTTATTTACAACCAGCATCAACATATCATTTTTGGAGTACTATGAAAGCTCATTCCTTTTTGTTTGGTTGGTTTTTGGTTTTTTGGGGGTTTTGGGGGGGGGGATGTTAAGACAAGGTTTCTCAGTGTAACAGCGCTGACTGTCCTAGACTTGCTTTGTAGACCAGGCTGGCCTCGAACTCACAGGGATCCACCTTCCTCAGCCTCCCTGAGTGCTGGGATTAAAGGCGTGCGCCACCACGCCCAGCTGAAAGCATTCTTCTTAAACTTAGTAATGAGAGATCATATAAGGTACTCTACCAAAGATTTAGTTGGCAGTCCCACACATGCACCGGCCTCCCATAAAAAGCACAGTCAAGTGGTGGAACTTAATTCATGGCACGGGAAAAATACTGAATTCTCATGGGAGGAAATGAGATAGAACTCAGTGTAATCTCTAATGGAAAGCGACAAGTACACAGGACAGCAGTCTAGAATATGACTGACATGTGGGATAGCTGTCATGCTTCTCTTAGGGCTCAGGCCAAACATTTTAATGCATTCCAATCCAAAACTAGAAAGAACTTCCGGCTTCGCTAAGAGAGTAGCCAGGCTAGTGACCATTTGGGTTGGCTATGAGGGAACAGACTCCTAATCTCAGGAAGAGCCTAAATAGGCAGGAACCCTAGGCTTGGAAGCTGGAGACTAGCCTGGGCCACAAAGTTAAGACCTTGACTGAGATAGCAGGGAAAAGAAAAAGGAAGACGGGGTATCCATGGTGGAAAAGATTTTTAATTCCACCTACTCCTGAGGCTAAGGATTTTACATTGGAGTAGCCTGGTCAACATAGGAAATTCCTGGCCAGCCTAAGCAACACTTGGAGGCTATGCTTAGAAAGAAAATGCCCTGCCTGTGTGGCGCTGTGGTAGAGTACTTACTTGTCCACCTTGCCTGAGGTCCCAAGTTCAATCTTCAATACAAATAAAATTTTATCTATAATTACATTTTATATATTATATAACTGCATATGTAAATATTTAATATACACATGCATATATATGATTTTACAGGTCTAAGGTTATAGGAAGTGAGCTTGCCTCGTGTGCTCATGGCTCTGGGTTCAATACACAGAACCTTAAAAATGTATCTAAAAGGAAACTTGACTGTGCATTGGTTGGTTGTAAGCAATTTCTTTTTTTTTTGACTTTGTCCACTACACTCACAGCACTAAAGAGGCAATGGCCACTGTACTGAACAAGTACCAGTAAGGGAAAGAAGTCACACTTTAGTGAACAAAACCCAATGAAAATATTCCTAGGGAGGAGAAAAGTTCCAAAGAAATAAAGTGGCTTTATTCCTTAACTTGGCTTGAGAAGGAAAGCAAAAGTAAAATGGCTGCTCTACTAACAGGATCCACAGGTTTTCACAAAATGGAGGGCAGCCTTTTTTTTTTTTTTTTTTTTTTTTTTTTTTTGGTCTTAGCGGTGGTTTGCTTTTTTTTGGATGAAGAAGGGCGGGAGGAAAGGCTGCAAAGATGGCGGTTCTAGCGCTACATGGAGCTCTACTGCCATCAAGCGGCCAGACTTTCGAAGAATGCAGCACAAGTACCAGCTTCTTTCCCGTGAATCTTAGCAGTATGCAAATTGGAAAAGCAATACAAAGCGAACTGGAAAAGGCCTAGGCTCTGAGCTTAGCATACTTCCTTAGGCGTGAACATTTCCAGGGACTAAGTATGATCTGAACCTAAGAACTATTTTTATGTAGAACTTGGAGCATGAGAGGCCTTGTGGTCACAGACCTGCAGCTTCCAGGACATAGAGACCCAGGAAGTCATGGAGGCAGACATTCAGTTCTCAGACCTGTGAACCTTTGAGAGACAAAGGCAGGTACATGTTGGAGATTCTCTACATCCTGTCTCTTGGTCCAAGAATGGTCTTTCATGCAGTAATACTGGGCTTTGATGTCCTTGTGATTTTTGTCAGCATCATGCACTGGACTGTTTCAAAACATCTGGCATGTATTTGATATGTGAATTTCCTAAGCCAGCCAAAGGTGGAGTGCTCTTCAAGAAAAAAAAAAAGTCTGATCCCGAGCAGTACCATAGAAAGCCTTACCTTCCTATGGCACTCACACTTTGTAGGTAGACTTCAGAACGAATCTGGGAAGAGTGGAGATCCTGCCCCTTGATTTCCTGTGTCAGAGTCTTCTGACCACTGCTGGTCCTCAGGGAGAATGTGTCATTGTCAAGATCCATCTTCAGAAAGAGGGCAACCCCCCAAAAGCAGGAATAGTTGTTGGAACTGTTGTGTTCATAGGAAAGGCATAGTTACGATTCTATTCTTTCTTGAGACAGAGACTCACTGTGCAGACCCAAACAGCCTGGAACTTGCTATGTGGAACAAGCCACCCTTGAACTCACCCAAATCTGCCAGACTCAGCTTCCCAATGGCTGAGATTAAATAATATTGTTATTAGGGAGGTGCACCGCCACACCAGGGGCCATGTCTTGTTTTTTTGTTGTTGTTGTTTGGTTTTTTTTTTTAAGAAGCTAACTCCGCAAGATGGCAGTAGAGTTCCAGATATGCGTACAAATGCCCTACTCCGCCCCCGCCCTTCCGATCTCAAAAAAATAAAATAAAGTAAAATGCTAATCACAGGCAAAGGCAGCAGGAAACGTGGCGGCTGCTCTATATTTGCCTTGCTGGGACAAGCTTACACAGTAAACTTCTAATTTCTGTCTGAAACCAAACTGAGTACTATTACTATTGTCACCACCATTCTCAGCAAGATTGATTTCTCAGGATTATGCACTACCCTGCTTTGCTTTGTTTCATACCTTTGGCAACCCAAATGAACTACCGCCCTGCTAAACTTTAAGTTTTATCTCTGTCCTTGGTGAGATTTCTCTTATGTATGTGCCTTCAATTACTAGAAATTATAAAGTCGTCATGATACTCATTAAAGAGATTATGCCCTTTAAAACTCAGATTTGAGACCCCTATTTTTATCATTCACTTTAGGGGTGTGTGTGTGTGCACATGCACTTTTCTGTTTCCTGGATCATTTAATAATGATCATTTTACAAGTTTTACCCTATGTGTGTTCATGGGTGATATTCATTTCTTTCTTTTTCTTTTTTTCTTTTTTTTTCCCTTTGGTTATTTTACCACCTCTGTCTTGTGGATTGAACCCAAGCACCTTGAGTGTCCTAGGCAAGCATTCTACCACCAAGCTTACATCCTTGCCTATTATCACAAATAAATAAAGGGGTTTTTTGCCAGGTGGTGGTGGCTAATGCCTTAATGCCTTTAATCCCAGCACTCGGGGAGACAGAGGCAGGTGGAGACCAGGCCAGCCTGGTCTACAAAGTGAATCCAGGACAACCAGGGCTGTTTGTTACACAGAGTAACCTTGTCTCTAAAAGAAAAAAAAAAGTTTTTTTTTAAGCCAGTAATTTTATTAATGTTTTCCTTTTAATACTAGAAATTATAACTTTTTTTTTAAAGCACAGCCTAAATAGTTAATTTGAGTATATCCCTTACACAGGGAGCTGCTGGTGGTAGCTGGTATCGCTTTCAATTATGCTGTAAGGCTGCTTCAGGAAAAGCGGCTCAAGGCCTCAGGAAAAGCGGCTCAAGTCCCGCCCCACAAGTATGGTTTAGCGAACTTCCGGAAAGGCAGCTCCTGCATTCTTCGGGGCTAATAAAATGTTTTCAGGTCAACATCAGGCTTTTGCCCAGAACTCCTGGACTAATTTAGACAAAAAGGGGGCAACCAGTTTGATGTTAGGGCCAGCTGGGCTTCCTTACAGACCGCACTTGTATAAACCATAAGTAAACTCCTCTTGAGAACTCAACAGTAATTCAAATCAACATGATTTGAAAGTACATTCTCACGATGGCAGTAATGCTCCATATAGGCTAACAATTCTCACTGCAAGCTTTCCTGCCTCTGCCCTTAGCAAGCAAACAAATAAACAAACCAAAAAACAAAAACAAAACTCCTCCTCACCAAAGAAAGTTCCAGGCATGGTGGCACAGGCCTTTAACCCCAGTACTCAGGAGGCAGAGGCAGGTGGATTGCTGTGAGCTCTAGGCCAGCCTGGTCAGTACAGGATGGCCAAGGCTAACACAGAGAGACCATGTCTTGAAAAACAAAAATAAAAAATAAAAAATAAAAATTCCAGGAAGTACAACCAATAGAATCATTTAGAAAAGAAAAAAATCCAGCCAGGCGTGGTAGCACATTCCTTTAATCCCAGCACTCAGGAGGCAGAGGCAGGCAGGTCTCTGTATACAAAGAGAGTTCAAGGCCAGCCTGGTCTACAAAGCAAGTCCAGGACAGCCAAGGCTACACTGAGAAAACCTGTCTTGAAAAGCCAAAAAGAAAAAAAGAAATCCTCCTTGTCTGTTTTTTCTGAACCTAATACCAAACAGAAGCTGAAAATCATTCTCATCATGCATTAAAAAAAGGGGAAAAAAAGTAATTTTAGGTTGGGCTTCATGGTGCAGGCCCTTATAATCTCAGCACTTGGGAGGCAGAGGCAGGTAGGTCTCTGTGAGTTCTAGGCCAGCTAGATCTATCTACAATGTGAGTTCTAGTACAGGCAGGGCTACGTTGAGAAATCCTGTCTCAAGTTAATTAATAAATAATTTAATTCCTCCAACTTTGGTACATAATTACCTGTAGTCTCAGCTGATACAGGAAAATAGCCTTAAGCTAAGAATTCCAGGCCAGTCTCCGGAAAGAACAAGAAATAATGCAATGGAACAAACTTCTCCCAGCTCCGCTTTTCTTCGCTCAGCAGCACATCCCTAGTATTTTTCCATGTTATGAACTCGTTAGCTTCTGGGGAAAAATAAAGGATCCAAGGATAAGAAAAGTATAAATTAAATTTTAAAAAAAAAGATGAAGAAAGAAAACCATGGGAACTCAAGACCAGGAAGTACCTCTCTAGGTAGCACATCATATGACTTTTTTTGGGGGGGGGGGATGTTCATCCTCACATCTCCATTTTCTGAAAAGACCCAGGCCACAGACTGTGTGTGTTGAATTGTTGGCAGCTTTTTGGCCAAGACTGTAAGGAGTGCGCAGAGTTCTCATCATTATGTGCAACATGTGGCAGGATTCCTGTGTGTGTGTGTGTGTGTGTTGTATAATAGTAAAAGATTACTCAAGTATATTCTTAGGCTTTTATGAACTAATTAAAGGTTTTAGAAGGAAGGACAGAAGCTGCTCCTGTGTTAAAGATTCTACAAGGTCAATAGACTGAACTGTAAGGTTGTATAGGTTGCGCAAGGCAGAGCTGAACACTCCTGGGCTATTTTTAATATTTCTGAAAGCCGTTACCAACTGATGCCTGGCCTAACATCCTTTTGACTATCAAAACCTTAAAATGTCTTCTTAGCAGACTACTGGCTTTCTCCAGTCCAAAAGGTTATCTATTTTGAAATCTACATCAGAATTCTTCCCTTGGCTGCTTAACTCACATACCTGTGACCCCTACCAATATATTTGAAAGATCCTTTGATTTATGACTTTGTTTGGTAACTAATAAAATACCTATCATGTAAGTACTTTGACTGTGGAACATAGCATTCTCTTACTCCCTTTGAAGAGAAACCTGTGCTTCTGCAGGATGCTTTTATTTACCATTTGAAAACACTTCCTATAACTGCTTTGGGCATTTAAGCACTATCGTTTGTGTTCTAGAGAAAAGTTTTAAAACTATGTCCTCACTAGATTTTACTACATAGTGCAAGTCAAGGATTCAGATAATAACCATGTGTTAAAAAGGAATACTCCCAAGCCGGGCGTGGTGGCGCACACCTTTAATCCCAGCACTTGGGAGGCGGAGGCAAGTGGATCAATGTGAGTTCGAGGCCAGCCTGGTCTAAAAAGCGAGTCCAGGACAGCCAAGGCTACACAGAGAGACCCTGTCTCGAAAAATCAAAAAAAAAAAAAAAAAAAAAAGGAATACTCCCACAAAGCCTATTAAGACCACTGATAGATAACCTACTGGATTATTTCCTTTAGACCATTTCAATATAGAGTCCAAAATTTACTTTCAGATATGACAATAAATTTGTATTATAATAGATGTTTTTACATCTATTGCACAGAAATGTCCACTCCTTGAGCCAAGTGCGGTGACACAGCTCAGTAATCCTAGTGCTCTGCAGGCTGAGGCAAGAGGAACACCACAGAGAGCTAACACAGAGGGCCAGACTACGCTAAAGTGTCACCAGGAGAAGCTAAGCTAATGTGTGGCCTTGCCTAAAAAACGGGAAAGAAAGAAAGAAAGAAAGAAAGAAAGAAAGAAAGAAAGAAAGAAAGAAAGAAAGAAAGAAAGGGGGAGGAGTTAAGAAACCAAATAATGAACAGATTTCACTCTTTGTTTCTAAGCCGTCTGACAAAATTACACATAAAATTTTCAAGTTCTTATTTTTAGTAAGTCATTATAAGATGCTTATTTCATTTAGCGTATTTATCCATGTGCTATATATTATGAACATATGTATATAAATGCAGTTCTGCCACCTTAATGACAATCTGAGTCACACTTGAGTAAAGTTTTCTCTACAGTCTTCTGAACCAAAGATATACCCATATATACCAACTATATCCATATTAATATATTTTTCCCTAGATGGAAATCCTTTCACACTTCTTGGAAGTAGATCCTCTTCCAAACTACAAACAATGGCCCTTTTGCTGGCAATTTGTTCTCAGTTTGAGAATTACAAAACCAAAGGCGGTGGGGAGGGGGGGCAGGCACCTTAATCAAAATTAGAAGAAACAACTTCATTATTTTCCCTCTCCACATACCACACACATCCCACACATGCATGTACGCACGCATGAACACATGCTTGTTTTAACCTAAAACCCTAGTTATTTTGTACCTGAAGTGTTCAGATAGGCTTTCCCCATCACTTTTTTTTACAGTTTGAGGTTGTACAATCATGCTAACTATTCTTTGGAAGATGTACTTTTCTTCTTGAGAGAAGTTCTCACTGTGTAGTCCAGGCTGGCCTTGAACGCAAATACATCCATCCACCTGCCTCTGCCGCCTCAGTGCTGGGATTAAAGTTAGTGCTACCATCCCTAGCCCTGGAATATCTAATATTTTAAATGTTTCCCCTTAACTTCGGTGGTTTTAGAACTAAACATTTCTAAGAATTACAAAGTAGTCATGGATAAGAAGTGCACAAGTCACCAGCATAATTTTTTTGGTGGGGAGAGGTATCTCATAGTATTTCCTCTTTTAAAAAATTTTTTCTTTGGTTTTTTTTTTTTTTTTGAGATAGGGGTTTTTTTTGTGCGTAGCTTTGGCTGGCCTGGACTCACGTTGTAGGCTAGGCTGGCCTTGATCTCACAGCAATCTGTCTGCCTCTGCCTCCCTGGGGGCCTCCATAGTGGTGTGAGCCACTATGCCCAGCTGGAGCGTGCATTTTTAAACTCCATTGGCTATGAGCCACACTGCTTTCTATTACTGACCTACAGGGCAGGCAGCTGTCTACAGCCCTGCAACACTTCTGCCAGATTCCCCATGAGTTTCTTCCCATGGGTCCCACCCCATCTTTGTCTCAAGCTCCAACTTTGAGGCTGAAGGTGGTCTGCCCAGTGCCTATGCCCACTTAACGATCCCAAAGAACCAACCTTTCTTAACTGCTAGACATGCTCACACCACAGGGTACTGGGAAACAACTTCCTCTGGAAAACCTGATTAGCCCTGCCCTGTCTATTCCCACTCGTTGGCTTAAACAAACAAACAAACAAACAAACAAAACAGAAACCAAAGACAAAAGATAACTGTTAGAGGAAGGATACAGGAAAGAAAGCTGCCTTGTAGCACCCAGTTTCATTAACTCTGCTTTGTTTTCAAGAAAGCCATTTCCACTCTAGCAAGGCTTGACAAACCTGCCCTTCATCCGTTTGGCAAAGGTTTCCGAACCTACTCTTACCAAAGAACCATCCCTCAACAGTCCAAAGCTAAGAAAACAAAGAGAACTCTGGAATTTAGCTACCAAAGAAATGCAAATCTAGGCACCAAGTCAGGTGACTTGGGTCTTGGGGATCAGATTCCCAAGGAATCCTCCATTTTCTCCCCAGGATCTTTGGCCTTTTGTGTTCAGTAGAAAGCACTGTGGCTGGCAATCTAAATGGAGGATACACGAAGTGCCACAGCCCAACTCCATATTATTATATCTCTTCTGGAGTGAATTTAAAAATTCTAGTCAAAAGGGACATGAGTTTGTCTTATAGGTTCATTTGGCACTGGAGCACCGTTAATGCTTCCTATGTCTTTCTTATATGTTCATTACGGCTTACAAGAGGTTTTTTTCCTAAGTACAATGCTTGCAAAGAATTTAGAAACTCACTCTATCTTGATCAGAAATAAAAGGAATGTCATAAACTCTTGGATTAAACACTGATAATTCTTTGCAAATTTACTCCCATTTTCTTTTTGGTATACACATATAGTTGTGCATTTATGGTCAGTTGATAAACTGCAACAGATTTATAACAAAATTAGATCTACACACAAATCTCATTTTAAATTCCAAACCTGTATTTCTGATTCTGGTTAGATTAAAATATCCTGAACTATTTCAAAGGCCTGGATTTTGGATAAATAAGAGATTTCCAAAGAGTTTCTTCATTGACCCTATTCATTAAAGAATATTAGTTTCTCCCTTAATATTAAAAAAATCTATATAGCACATAAAGTAGCTATAATATTACCATTCAAGGAATTTATCAAGACCTTCCTTACCTAACCTGCTATGTGAAAACAAAACAGGGACTACACATTAAAGGCTACTCTGTCTCGAACCCACCCCCACCCCCGGAAAAAAAAAAGAAACTTAGGAATTCAGCCAGGAGGTGGTGGCAGTGGCGCACACCTTTAATCCCAGCACTCCAAGGCGGAGGCAGATGAATCTGAGTTCGAGGCCAGCCTGGTCTACAAGAGCTAGTTCCAGGACAGCCAAGGCTACACAGAGAGAGAGGGGGGGGAGGGGGAGGGGGAGGGGGAGGGAGAGAGAGAGAGAGAGAGAGAGAGAGAGAGAGAGGGAGGGAGAGGGAGAGAGAGAGGGAGAGGGAGAGGGAGAGGGAGAGGGAGAGGGAGAGATCTTTAAAAATTGTAAAACAGAATTTACCAAGCTAAGTTCACCACTGGCATACCTCTTAATATTTTCAACAAATAAATTTCAAGCACTCTCACAGGTAGCTTGTGGTATTTAGCTTATTGTTTCAGAAAAAATAATCGTGTTGTATACCCTTAATCATTTTTTCAGCGAAGGCAGAAATTAAGAAGTTGCCATATTTGCTCAAGTATAGGCTCTAGATGGTTAAGGAACAGAATATTCGGTAGCTGTTTTGATCTTAAAGGCAAGTTTCTTTTTTAAAAACAGAAGGAACAGATTTTTGCAAAATTCAGTCACACAGACGTATATTCTACGAAAACTAGACATGAGATGCATTCACACCCTTTGGACTTCAGTTATGTCTTTGATAAAAATACAAATACAATATAGATACGAACGCACAACATTGGCTGATATACTCAAATTCACTAGCACAGTAATGCCTGCTTTAATACTGGCCAGGATTGAAAGTATAAACCTTCAAACAATGTCTACTAAAAAAAAAAATGGTTGTATATAACTTCGTACTTAGGCTTGCTTTTCCTTAAACACAGTCGGATGCATGCTGGGTATGGCTTTGCAGAAAGTGCTCAGTGCTACATAAACCATTTGTTCCCCCCCCCTGCAAATCACTGTAGAGTTCTAAGTGCTTGGAATAGCCATTACTATTTGTAGTTTACGCCAGAAGCCCTTCTATCCCCAGAATCTGTACAAGTTTACCCGCTGCTGGCAAAGTAGTACAAATTTGAGACATTACAAGGTAAAAAATGAATCGTGCCTTAATCACAGAAGCAAAAAAAAAAAAAAAAAAAAAAAAGACCTTGCCACACATTCTCATAAAATTTCACTTCACACGTGCTTTTTAAAAATGGGTAAATTCCCCCTGGACTTTGGGCATTAAATCACTAGCTTTCCTCTTTTGGAGCGTTAAAGCTTTAAAAATGTTAGTAAATCTTTAGAATATTTGCTGCTTTACAAATTTCTCCCCGCTTTTTCTGTTTTCTAGAAACCACCAGGCTCAGGCTTTCAACATACCGTCAGCTGTGTTTGTAAAAGCGAGGCAAAGTCACACCACCTCTAGCAGACGAGTTTTTTTTTTTTTTTCCTTGCTTCACCTTCAGTCCTCCCGTCGTCTTTTTGGTTTCCATCTAGCTGGCGTGGTCGACTTTCTCACAGAAGTCTGACTTCTCTGGGCTCGGCAGGGGTTTTCCACTCCTCTCCAAATCTCTAAAACAAAGCGGATGTGTGCACCTGAGATTTTTCAGCAAGCACACCAAGGCCTACTCTCAGCCACCTGATATGGTCCTGAGCTCTCCGCAGAACGACTCGGCTACCTAAGAGGGACCCTACAGCTCGGAGATGGCACGTGTTAGTCTCCTTCATGCCCTGAGGGGAAAGGGAGGACAGACGGACGGCTAGAAGCCCGGGCTTGCTCGCAGAAGGCCTCTCTAGTCCCGCCTAATCTCGGGAGAGCATCAACAGCTTCCCAGGACCGCCCCTGCCTGGACTTCCCCGATAGGCCAGCTCCCTACACGTGAGCCCCTGAGGGCGGGCTTGGGAACGGAAGCCGAGAGCAATCCACGGCTAGAGTGTGGATCCAAGTCTGATGAGGAAAATTTCGGAGAATTTCCCAGAAACACCCTCAAGGTGGCGGAGTCAGGCCAAGAACTGTATCAAATGGGGCGGGAGGAAGGGGGTGAAGGGGCGGGGAGAGGGGCGAGGGGAGGGACGACACAGATGTGACCTAGAAAGTATGGCTGCCTTGTCCTGGCCCAGTTTGAGAAGACTTGGCTTGCATCATGAGTTCCCGCTTCGTTTTCATCTAAAAGCAAACAGAGGCCTACCTAGTTCAAGAATTCAGTTTCGCCGGGCGGTGGTGGCGCACATCTTTAATGCCAGGACTCGGGACAGGTGGATCGCTGTGAGTTTGAGGCTAGCCTGGTCTACAAAGTGAGTTCTAGGACAGCCAAGGCTACACAGAGAAACCCTGTCTTGAAAAACAAAACAAAACAAAAAAGGAATTCCGTTTCTACCTGACCTGTCTCCACAAATCTTTTCCCCCTTAAAGCAACATTTTCTCATGAAACCAAATTGCCTTGGAGTATAGGGATAAACTCCAGGGACCTGCCCGAATCTCCTATGGAGAAGAAAATGTTTCGAGCTAAGGGGGGGTGGGAATGGAGAACAGCCACTCCAGGTGCCTACCAGTGCCTTTTCACTAGCTGTCTTCCCACATTCCCTAGGGATTCTGCACATATTCTGGCCAGAGTATCAAATCTGTATGTTGGGGGAAGAAACTGCTATTTGTCCACAACTCCAAACAATCAGTCTAGTTGACTAGGAGCACATATAATACAGCATGCTCTGTACTTAAGGAGAAAGGATTTTGTGGTGGGCTTTTGGTTTGATTCGTTGGGTTTTTTGTTTTGTTTTGTTTTGTTTTCTTGGTTGTTTTGTTTTGGGGTTGTTTGGTTTTGTTTGTTTCTGTTTGTTTTATTTTTTGAGACAGGCTTTTCTCTGTGTGGCCTTGGCTGTCCTGGAACTCACTCTGTAGACCAGACTAGCCTCGAACTCAGAGACCCACCTGCCTCTGCCTCTTGAGTGCTGAGATTAAAGGTGTGCATCATCACCGACTAACTGAGAAAGGTTTTTTTTTAATAATTATTTTACTCATTAAAATTAGAAGACAAAGTCCACATGTACAGTGCCACTTAGAATGATATACATACTCAAATACAGGCAAATTCCAGATGTGAAAAACATCGCCTTGTAGTTTCATTACAAGAGGCACTTGTTTCTCATGGCTTTATTATGGCTGTCAATGACTTCCCTGTGTTTCTATACTTCACTGAGGAACTAGTCTTCAGTATTTTCTTATAAGTAATATGGCATGGTATTTACTAAGAACTCAGAAAATTACTATGTGCTGCTGACTGAGCGGAAACCACTGTCAGAAACAGTTCATGGTGGAAACCACTGAGAAACATTCACATGATGCTTCAACACACGCATACAAACTCAGCTTCAATGTATTGAGCATGTACTTCATCAATACACAGCCGAGCCTTTATAATAAGCTTCCTATATGTTTATGTCTAACTTGGATATATTTTTGTTTCATATTTTTACCTATTTCCAGGACAGCTGATCATTATCGTGAATGGTTTACATAAGCTACACTTTTTTTTTCATAAAATGAGACACTGACAAAATAAAATCAGATTTTGCTGTTGCTGTTGTTTGAGACAAACATCACATGGTAGCCCAGGCTAGCTTGGGACTCATTATAGCTCGGGCTGGCCTCAAGCTCAGCATTCTACCTGCCTCAGCTTCTAGAGTGGGTGTGGGGTTGTTGCACATGGGTTCGACTACACCTGGAATACACAACTTTCTTTTTATGAAAGTATCCATTTTATTTTTACTTACATGTGCATATGAGTGTGTTTCTGGGTCTGGGTAGAGGCATGTAAGTGTGAGTGTGGGATGAGGCAGAGGCACCGGATCCTTTGCAGCTGGAGTTATAGGCAGTTGTGAACTGCAATATGTAGATGCTGGGAACTGATCTCAGGTCCTTTGCAAGAGCAATATGCACTATTAATTACTGAACCATCTCTCCAGCCTCCCTCTCCCCCCCAAACGACTTCTTGACTGGCATATTGACTAAAAAGGACTAACGTCTCTGGGAACGAATGTTCAGTTTATTTCCAGCATTCACAGAGTGGTTCACAAACATCTGGAACTCCAGTTCCAGAGGACCAGATGCCCTCTTCTGACCAGAAATGCATACGGCACACATACATCCAGGCGAGCAAAACACTCAGGTGCATAACATAAAAATGTAAATATAGGTACAAAAATAGAACTTATTTCAATTGGGAATGATGGCACACACGTTTAATCTCAGAACTGCAGAGGCAAAGGCAAGTGGTGACTTTGAGGCCAGCAGGAGTGTGACGGTTTGAATAAGAATGGCCCCACCCATACACACATCTGTTTAAATCCTTGGCCCTTAGAGAGTGGCACTATTAGGAGACGTGGCCTTATTGAAGTACATGTGGCCTTGTTGGAGGAAGTGTGTCACAGTGGGGGTGAGCTTTGAAGTCTCACGCTATTCCCAGTGTGGACAAGGTCTCCTTCTACTGCCTACAGATCAAGATGTAGAACTTTCCAGCCCCTTCTCCAGCACTACGTCTGCCTGTATGATGCCATACCCTCTACCAGAGCATCACAGTACAGCACCACCTATGACTATGACTTCATCAGGGTTTTTAAAAATATATATTTTACTTCCAAAAGATCAAGTCATGCATCTAACCATGACGATAAAGGACCAAACCTCTGCAACTGTAAGCCAGCCCCAATTATGTGTTTTCTTTTATAAGAGTTTCCACAGCCATGATGTCCCTTTACAGCAATAAAAGCATAACTAAAACAAGGAGGTACCCTGTCTTGAGAAAGCAAAACCTCAAATAGCAACTAGAAATTTAATTCTTTGGATGCCACTCACAAATATGACTTGAAGACTTGGGTTTCTAATCATCACCACGCTAACATGTACAGTATAATAACATGTACAAAATACTGAATTAGAACTGTACATGTATGCCACTATTAGCCCAAGGGGCATGTCCCACGAAAGCCTTCACTTACCAGGAAACTGAGACAGAGGGGAGGACATTCTAGTGGGACTCTAGATGAGAGAATCATGGGAGAATGGCAAAGTAGAAGGATCCAGAGCATCCTAGAAGCATACAAGTAGAACATTATGATAGGCAGATTTGGGCCCAGGGGTCCCACTCAAACAAAGGCACCAGCCAAGGACAATACAGGCGGTAAACCTTAAACCCCTACCCAGATCTAGCCAATGGACAGAACACTCTCCACAGTAGAGTGGAGAGTGGGATATTACTTTCTCACATACTCTGGTGCCTCACCTTTGACCATGTCCCCTGGAGGGGGAGACCTGGTGGCACTCAGAGGAAGGATAGCAGGTTACCAAGAAGAGACTTGATACCCTATGAGCATATACAGGGGGAGGTAATCCCCCTCAGGAACAGTCATAGGTGAGGGGAATAAGGGGAAAATGGGAGGGAGGGAAGAGTGGGAGGATACAAGGGATGGGATAACTATTGAGATGTAACAAGAATAAATTAATAAAGGAAAAAATGTAGATAAAAAAAGAAATAGATTAAACCATAAAAAAGAAAAGAACTGTACATATATGCCACACAAGGTGGAGGATCTCTTCTCTCCTCCTCAAAATGATTTGTTGATGAATTTTAGAACTATTTAACTAAGGTCTCGCCATGTAGCCAAGGCTGGCATGGAAATTGATTCAGTAAGGTAGGCAAGACTGGCCTCAACCTGACACTCTCTTGCCTTAGCTTGCTCAGTGCTGGAGTTGCAGGTATATGCAACCATGCCTAAACTTCAAACCTTTTTTGTTTATTTAAGTAATTTACTCAGATTACATCTCCATTGTTGTCCCCTCACTTGTATCTTCCCCCCTCCCCCTCCCTCCTGCTTTCACCCTACTTTCCTCCCCTATGCCTGTGACAGAAGGGGACCTCCTCCCCCACCATATGATCACAGCCTATCAGGTCTCATCCTGGTAGCCTGCTTACCCCTTTCTCTGAGTGCCACCAGGCCTCCCCACCAAGGGGATGTGATCAAATATGGGGCACCAGAGTTCATGTCCAAGGCAGTCCCTGCCCTCCCCACAACCATGGAGAACGAGCTGTCCATTGGTTAGATGTGAGTAGGGCTTCAATGTTTACTGCATGCATTGTCCTTGGTTGGTGCAGCAGCTTGAGCAGACCACCCCCTCCCCCTCCCCGCCACTCCGCCCCCTCCCCCCCGCCCCGCCGCCCCCGTCCAGATCCACTTTTACACATGATCTTAACCAAAAGGCTGAGAAGTGATTAAACTTCAAACTTTTATTCTGTGCTTTCCATATATTTCTTTTTCTTAGTATAAAAATGACTTCAAACATTGTTTTTGTTGACCCTCTTCCTCCACTTGCCCCCCCAAACCCCTGTTCCTCCTTTTTGCTAGGCCCCCTTTCCCCCAACTAGACTGTCTTCCCTATTCCAGTCACACCGCTCTGTCACTCTCCTTCCCTCCCTTTATTTCCCCTCTGTAGCCGCTCCCCTACCTTAAGACCTCATTTGTATCTCATTATCCCCTATATAGTTTTGTGAATTAGATCTCCTTACAAACACACATAATATATACACATATATAGGAACTAAGATGCAAGATCCACTCCTGAGAGAAATCAAACAGCCCATATCAAACCTATGTTTTAAAAAGGAAGTATGAATGTGACCAAAGTATACTGTATTCAGGCACAAAAAGATCATAATGAAGTCCATTATTTTATACAGTTAATTGTGCTGATGAGACTAAAGAATAAAATGAAATGTTGCAAGCGTAAAATCTGTTTTTGAGACAGGGCCTCACTATTTAATCCAGACTACCTCAACCCCTGAGTGCTGGGATCTTAGGCTTATGCCACCAATACTGATCTCACAAAGGTTTTAGACGATGTTTTAGTCTATAACTTAATCTTGTCATTTCATTATTTGGAATATCACAGGAGACAGTGCTTCTATATAAGTGAAGCTTGTGCCTTGTGTGCGTCTGTGTAACAGTGAGCCAGGCATACCCTCTTCCAGAGCATCACAGTACAGCACCACCTATGTCTATGACTTCGTCAAGGATTTTAAACATATATATATATATATATATATATATATATATATATATATATATATATATATATTTTACTTCCAAAAGATCAAGTCTTGCACATTTTTCATAATGATGACTGCCCATGAAGTAGAATTGAAAAGATCACCTCTACTCTCACAAATGAATCAATCTGACTTAATGTATTGTATACAAAGCTAAATATCAAGTTTTGAATATTTGTGCATATATACATGCACACACATATGTATGTACACACAAACTAACCTACATGTATATGTAAAAAAAAAGAGCTTAAAACTTAATTGCTTCATTATTAAAATATTTGTTATGGTTAATATTGCACAATTTTGGACCAAAATGCTTGCCTAGCATGTGGGACTCCTGGATTCAATTTCCAGTACTGAAAAATTATATGTAGTTTTGAGCATATTTGTTAATGTATAAGTTTGCTCCTCTTAAAATGTAATTGAATTAACATTCACGATAATTTTGAGCCTGGTGTGGTGGCACATGCCTTTATTCCTAGCACTTGGGAGGCAAAGGCAGGTGGATCTCTTGGAGTCCAAGGCCAGCCTGATCTACAGAGTGAGTTCCAGGACAGCCAGGGCTGTTACACAGAGAAAACATGTCTCAAAACAAACAAACAAACAAAAAAGCCGGTTGTGCTGGTGCAGGCCTGTAATCCCAGCACTCAGGAGGCAGAGATAGGTGGAGCTCTGTGAGTTTGAGGCCAGCCTGGTCTACTACAGGAGAACACACACAGAAGCCCTGTCACAAAAAAAAAAAAAAAAAGAAAAGAAAAGATAATTTTGAATAAAGTCATTATTATATAGTTTATATTTCTGACATACACATATGTACTTAAAGAAACCTAATTTTGTTCTTTTTAAATAGACTTTAATTCTTTCAGAATGTATTTTTTGTTGTTTTGTTTTTAGAGACAGGGTTTCTCTGTGTAACAGCCTTGCCTATCCTAGAATTTGCTTTGAAGAGCAGGCTGGCCTCCCAAGTGCTGGGACTAAAGGTGTGCACCACCACGCCCAGCTTAATTCTTTGAAAATTTCCTACATTGTGTTTTGATCTCCTATTCATCCCCTACTTCCCCCCTTAATTTGGCCCAGATCCACCTGCCTCCCAATCAGTTGCTTCCAATTTGTGCGGTTCATATACACCTGGGTGTGGAGTCATCCACTAGAGCATGGTTGGCCTACCAGGAACCATGCCATTAAAGGAAACTTACCCTTCCCCCTCCAGAAGCCGTCAACTCCCAATAGCTATTTAGCTGGGGATAGGAAATCAGGAGCCCTTATGGAATTCATGTTAGACTATTGGCTTGTTTGATCTGTGAGCTCCTCAGTACAGTGGTCCTGTCATGTCATCTCCAGTCCTCCTGAACCTCTGACTTTCCACCTGTTCTTCTGTCGTGGTCCCTGAGCTTTAGGGAGGCGGCGGGATAGTGATATGTCTATATAACTATCTGACGTCTCTTTATTCTAATCTAGAAAGACTGCCATTATTTAAGAAATTTAAAACAATACCTACTGCAAACTTCAAATTTGGAGAAAGACTAAAGCCAAAATCTAATGATGGTTCAATCATATGAAAAACATAGATTCTTTAAAGTGTTTTTTTAAAGTGTTTAAAGAGATTTTTTAAAATTCTCATTCCTTATTTATGTATCATAATTTTAAAAATTTATTATCCGGTCATCTGTTGATGATCACCTACCTGATTTCATTTTCTTGATATTTGAAATAGAGAAACGGTAACCATAAGTGGGGAAGAGTTATCTCTGTGATAGGATTTACTCCTTTGGGTATACGTCTAGGAATGTTATAGATAACTGGTTCATGTAGTACTATCTTTAGTTTGTGAAGAAAATCTTCCTCTGATTTCTATAATGGACCCACCAGCTACAAAACCACCAATGGTGAATAAGGATTGTTCCCCTACACACATCCTCCTGAGCCTTTACAGCATCCATTTATTAAAGAAGGACCATAAAGGGGCTGGAGAGATGGCTTAGAGGGTAAGAGTACTGACTGGTCTTCCAGAGATCTTCCTGAGTTCAATTCCTAGCAACTGCATGATGGCTCACAACCATCTAGAATGTGATGCCTTCTTCTGGCCTGCAGGTGTACATGCAGGCAGAGCACCGTGTACATGATGAGGAAATTAAAAAGGACCATAAAATCATAAAGAATGCTATCAGAAACTTTCAGATTGTAAGATATGCTTGCATCTTCAAAGTTCCTATTTTGTATACTCAAAAATATAGATACTTAGGCCTCTAGCATACAGGGGAGCACAATAATTACTTCTGCACATATTTGTTCTAGATTTGTTATTGAATCACACATATAAGTATGGTTTTTAAATTACATGTATTATCAGTAGCCCCGGCTAGTAATCACTTAAGACACAGACACTTGTTATATTTTAAAATAGCCTTAGTTAACTTGGGGCACAGCAGATATCAATCCTCTAAACTACCTCCCATAGTAGGGCAGGCATGAGATCTCTGTCTCAATCCCATGCCATCTGCTTTTAATAACTTTTATCAAGCTACCTCCCATCCATAATCTCAAATATTTGTTAATGTTCTTCATCTGGGCTGGATTCTTCATCCACGGCAACCATGTGCTCTTCTTTTATCTAACCCATGGTGGCCTTCCTCTCTTCACTTTAGGTCTCTCTTTTTCTCCTCCCAGCAGTCCTTTCTTCTTCCCAGAATTTCTTTTTCTCCTATCCCCACCTATCTCCTGCCCTGCCCAGGTGGGATGGCTTTTTATTAAGCAAAAGGTTGGTCACACAGACAGCAAGCAATAATTAGCATCAAAATATATCAGATCATCCCCCCACATCTCCTTTTTTTTTGTCTAAATAAAAAGGCCATTTTTATATACAGTAAGTACAATTATGAAAAATTATAAAAACCAATAGGTAAGACTTACACACATAATTTTTAAACAAAATGTATTTGGCAACCTTTTAGAAAATATTATCTAGTCTATCTTGGTAAATCTAAAGTTTTGAACCTAAGTCAACATCTATTAAAACTCAAATTTATCAACCTAAAAGTATCTATCTAGACTTAAAAGTATCTTTTTAACTCGTAAAACAACTAATATTAATTTTAAAATTAACTATCTGGTTTTCAACCCTATCAGAGGCTTGAGAAGGAATAAATTAACTACCTGAGTAAAAGTGAAATGCAGGTTAGCAGCTTCCAAAATGAAAAAATAACAGAGACAGTTTACTGTCTGAACAGACACCCAACACTCATTATAACATTGGAGCATCATCTTCAGCCTTCTGGGCCAGTATATCTGACAGTCATATTTGTGAAGCAGTAACTATTGAGGACTTGTTTGCCCTGTCTTGGCAGAATCTGGCCATCAACTCTGCCTGCATCCAACCTCACCCATTTGAGGCAGAATTTTGTCTGTGGGAGAAACAGATATTTTTGTCCAGTGGCTGTTTTGCCACACTCAATGCCATCTCCACAAGGAGGTTCTTTAATGTTCATCATCTTCTTTATGTTAGGCTGGGTACTGCCAGGAGTTAACCTGTCTTATTATCAAAGAATCCTTAAAATAATAAAAATATTTTAAAATGCCATATTCTGTAGGTCTCTGAGGTTTTTGAAGACCTTATCTATTTTACTATATCTATCTATAGAATCATATCTGTTAAACCTAGCATGTATATTCTTATACTTGACAGGACTATGAATTAATGAACAGTTGACTTGTATTACCTAATTATCCTAAACAGCATACAATAACACTATCAGACTATTGGAAGTAAATTATGTATTAATTGAGCTGTATATGTATAATACCTCATACTAAAGTAGAAATATAATGTGTGAAGAACAATACCAAATTTGAATCCCATTTCAATGTATCAAAATTAAACCTACTTTGTATCAATATACAAAATTCTATCTCAATGAATCAAAATTAACCATATTTGTGAGTAACAAGTTGAGGAGTAGATTCAATAATCTACTTTTTGTCCTATCATCATCCATACATATCTCTATATTCCCTTCTTTCTTTACAACCCCTATCTCTGTGGGGGAGCCAAGACCATAACCAACAAGCATCTCGGACCTTGGCATAATATATTGAGTGGACCTGGGGCAGGCTGCCTTGTGACCTCTTTCCCTCCTTGCCTCAGGGTACATTCCAGAAGGCTGCCTTGCGACCTCTTCCCCTCCCTCAAGGCACTCTCCAGCTGTTCTCCTTATTCCCGGAATTACAGAGGCCTTCAGAGGACGAGCGAAACAAAGTCTGTAGATAACATCTTGTGGTTTCAGATGCCTAACAATTCCACCCAGCCCCAGAACCACAGGGGCCAAACTTCCTGACTTCCCAATATCTTGAGAAAACCACCCACCCGGATCACCCCACTCAGCCTCCTGCTTCAATGGTATATAATTGCCTGTGAAAAAAATAAAATTTGGTCAGCTTGATCAGACTCCTTGACTTGCTGTCCATTCTTTGCGTCTCTTGTCCCCCATTCTCTCCTCTAGGGGTCCAAGGGTCCCAGTTGATTGTCCGGCGGGTCCGGACACTATACCTTTTAATGCCAATATATGTATCTATAGCCCAAGAAAGCAACCAAAAACTTACCCAACCCCCCTTAAGGGAAATGGGACATCTTTCTGTTAAAGTTTTTTAAGCTGATGTGGGGAGGAGAATACCTGTAGGGGGCCCGAATTTTAAAAAATGATTAAACAAGCTGGGAACAGTATTCATGGTCCAGTCTCTAAATGTTGAGAAATTCTAGGCTTATATTAGTCCTGTGTGGGACAGTCTGAAATGCTGGACCAATTTGGATCAGGAGTCTTTTTTGAAGCTGTCCTCCTCTGATGAGGAACAGCAACCAAAGCACTTGGGGCTGGAACATGAAGGATGCAGGACTTCAGCATCTCAGCATGCTGGAGGAATGAATCCTGTCAGGTCTGATCCAGTGTTAATATCCGGTTCTTTTACTTTGAAAACATATAATGTTTTACAAGCATTATATAGTCTTAAAACTATGAAAATATTAGGTGTGCAGGATGCACATGTTTCAGCCAGTCTCAGAGCTATTTCCATGTAGTGGAATTAGCAAGATAAGTTAACTGTTCTGTAGTTTAAATTCATATAGACATAGACTCATTTACGTTAGCAGCCTCTCTTTTATTTTGGTCTGTTTTATTTTGATCTTTTTAAAAGATGAAATATAACATCACCATTAACAATGAACATACAATTATCATCATATTGGAATCAAAGCAAGATTGTATGGTTTTAAATGTCCTTTTTTTAGGCTCTGTGGTGCTTGATGTATAAGCTAGGCTGCAACCTATTTTTTGAGAAAATGTTTTTTGTTTTAGAAACAAGCCCCGAGCAGGGGAAAAAAAAAGGCATTAAGATTTAAATGAACATCAGATAGATTCTCATTTTATCTTAGGGTTTATGTATACAGTAGATATCTTGTACCTATGTAGGCAGCTTGTATGTTTGTTTGTTTTTAAACTTAGGTCTTTATCTTGACCAACAAAATATATTTCTTAGGCCTGGTATCTTGTACCTGGCTTTTTACATTTGTTGTGGGTGGTTTCGCCTCATCCCTTCTCTATGAGGGAGCCCTGTAGTTTCATGTCTTTCTCTCTGTTTAACCTGTCTTTATCCTGACCAACAAAACATATTTAAAGCATTTTATTACCTTTTTTAAAATACATAAACCTCAGATTGATGTGTATCTATCCTTTAGATCAATAAGTATATATGATCCATTGTTAAGAAAAAGGAACATACTAAAAAATGTTACTTTAAATCCTAAGCAGTCTCTTGTAAACATCTCATCTTATCAGTAGGGGGTCAAGCCTGTGGAGGCCAGGTTGGAATTCAGGAGTTCCGCCTGGCATTTGTCTCTATTGTGTTGGGATTAAGGGCTGGTGCCACCACTGCCCTCTTTAACTATTTCATCTCAATTTGTGAAAATTCCTGTAGAATACACAAGTCTGTAAAAGCAATATGGAAGCACTTTATCTAAAGTCAGCCTATCCCAGGGGAGAGACTATTGGCAGTTTAATGGGTACATGTGTTCAAATGTTGTAAACACAATGGACAGCTACGCATGAGAACTGACATTGTTTAACTAAATGAATCACCAGCAAATCAATAAACTCTCTTGACTCACAAGATGCCTGAAGCACCGTATATGAACACATCATTATTTTCTTGAGTTACAACCCAGTTAAAATGTTAGTGTTTTCTGCCATTGTTTATTTTTCTAGCATTGGGAAATGGATACACTCTAACAGCATGAATATTTAGCAGTTTGTTTTTTATTTTATTTTACGACATTTTATAATTTCAGGGTCTCTCTTTGTAGTGCAGGCTGTCCTTCAACTCAAGATTCTGTTGCTCAGGCTCCCTAGTCCCAACATTATAAGTGGACCACCATGCCTAGCCTGCGGCTTGTTTCACACCTTCTAAAATTCATTTGTTTACCAAGGAGGTATAAATGTAAGCCAAAAACAAGAGGTAGGGCCTTTGGAGACTTGCGATGGTTTTGGCTGTTCATCACTCCACTTCAAGATGCTTCTAGAGAGACCCGCTTGAGGGAAGGCTTTGGGGACTCTGTGCTCCTCCATTTGAGGCTCTGGGTTCTGGTTGCTCCAGGATCCAGCAGAAGAAATCCTGCTGATTACACCAGGAGAAATGTTCCTTGGAATTCATCTTCTTACGGTTTCATTATTGTATTCTTTAATCTTCTTTTCCGATTGTTTAGTTTAGTCAGGTTATAAGTGAAGTACTCCCAGTTAAGAAGTTCGTAATAAAATATATTTGCTAAGAAAACTGAGCCTACAGGTGGCATCCAACATGCTCTGAGCATCCTGGGTAACTTAACTTCTAATGTTGTGGGGGGAAGATAAGGGTTTCCAGGAGATAGTAACGCTTTTTCAGGGTGTTGTCAGAATCACAGCTGCTGTTACAAAGTCCTTTTCTGCCTTACGCTCATACAGAATATTTTGTTTTTTCTTGGTCTTTTTACTGTATAACATATTTAAAAAGATTAGAAGAAAGACTGATAAGATGCAAAAACCTGAAGGATCAGTAAATTCCATCCATCCTTCTGGAAAAGATGGTAGAGTTGGCAGTACAACTAGAAAATCTGAAGGTAGAGGTTGAAGCAAATAGAAAACAAATTGCGCCATTGACAAAGGAGAAAAACCTGGTAACTGAGCGCGCGAGTGTTTCCCACAATTGCCTCCCCACAATGCTCCATGGGCCAGGTGGTCAGAACACCAATGTGTAGAAGGGGGCAGAGAGAAACTGGAAGCTGGAAAGGCTGTTTAAAAAAAACTACAGGAATGAGAGAGCAGAAAAACAAAAGGGTCTTCAGAGAAAAATGGTTCCACAGAGGGATCCCACCCCCTAGAGTCACACCATCAGCTTTTCCAGTTACTCTAAGACACATGCCTGCTCAAAATGGCGCTGAGGGCTATGATGAGATGGCATGGAGTCCACTAGATATGTTAGATTAAAAACAGTTTAAGGAATCTGTCGTCAGGTATGATGACTACATTCCGCTTTCATCAAAGAAATGTTGAACAACCGGGCCACACAGCATAGACTTGTCCAGCAAGATTGGAAAAGTTTGGTTTCAGTGGTATATGAGGTGGTGCAACAACTGCAATGGTTGTCATGGTGGTGAAGGGAGGCAGAGAGAATAGAACAATAGGAGGAGGGGGATTAATGTTAGTACAGAGCAATTACTTGGTGAAGACTTGGTGAAGACTTAAGACAAGTCCAATATGATGATACAGTGATTGAACGATGTCATGCTGCAGCCTTAAGAGCTTGGCACATTGTGGAGGAACCTGGTAAGATAACCGTTCACTTTACAAAGATATTTCAAGGGCCTGGGGAAGCCTTCACAGAAGTTTTGCAGAGATTGGGATCAGTGCTAGATAGAGCAATAGCAGATGCTGACACCAAACAGCCATTGAAACTCACTATGGCATACGAGAATGCTAACACAAATGTAAGAGGGCGATTAGACCCTTAAAGGAAAGAGGAGCTCCACTAGATCAATGGGTAAGAGAAACAGTTAATATTAGCTTTCCAGAACATCAAATCAATATAGTAGGTCATGCTCTGGCCTGAGGTCCAAGATATCATAGTACGCAGTGCTTTAAGTTTGACAGACTTGATCATGTACAAGGAAACTGTAAGGTTGAAAGTGTTAGACCTCAAAATAACAGGTGCACTCAATTTGGAGTAAATGATACTTGTAAGGCAGAACAAGGAGCATCTGGCCATGATAATTATGAAGTGCCAAGACTTCCAGGGTATTGTAGCCAATGTGAGAAAGGAAAACATTGGGCTAGAGATTGTCAATCCAAAGGAGATGTGCAAGGTAATATCTTACTGGTGGGAAATGGCAGGAGGGGCCCATGAGCTCGGGGCCCTACCACCAACAATACAAGTCAAATTCCTCGAGCCAGTCCAGAAGTAATGGACTTACAGGAAAATGGGAATTTGGTATTAGTGATCTAATACATGCTACTGAAGGCAGCACAGCCTTGGATCTGGCCTCAGATATAGCTATTACATTATCTCTACAGGTTGACTGTTACAAACTGATTACTGGTGTTTACTGCCCCTTGCCTTTAAGGACAATAGGAATGGTTCTGGGAAGAAGTGGATTAACTTCTCAATGTCTTATTGTGCATCCTGGTATTATAGATGGGGAGTGTAAAGAGGAAATAAAAATCATGGCATGTGTAAATAAAGAAGATGTGAATTAATGCAGGGGTTAGAATTGCTTAGCCATTACTGTTTCTCTACATTAAGGGCAAAACCACTCCAGTAGAATGAACAGGTGCGTTCAGAAGTACAAACAATGGTTATTGATCAGAGACCTAAATTAATAATACAAATGAATGGTATTGAATTACAAGGTTTGGTGGATACTGGCGTGGACATCACACTTATTTCAAACAAGTGTTGGAATCCAATTTGGCCACTTCAGAAGGTTTATACAGAAATTATAGGGATTGGTAAATTATCTCAAATACAGCAAAGCATACGGTGGTTTAAGTGTGTGGGACCAGAATGGCAGACAGGGAAGCTGTGACCCTATGTGACTGACATACACATAAATCCATGGGGGAAGGGATCTCATACAACAATGGGGCACTCAGATTAATACTCATGCAATTACAGAGATAAACAATGATGAAGCTAGTGGTGAAATGGCGCATGCTTCTGGGGAAGGTATTAAAATGAATAATCAGGAACAACTGCAAGCTATGCCCATTTGTCACTCCTCCAGTGGAGTATGTGTGACAAATACCACATGGCCTGAGGCAACAACCCCCCAAAAGGGGAGAGTCTCTTGGACTGGGGCTGATGTTTCTGCCAGGAGAAATTGAATTGCAGTTCTTTTCCCTCATTGTGCTGGAATCTATTCTTTTTTCTTAACTCTACTTCACTCCCAAACCAAGACTTTTCAGGCATGAACGCTGCTATGAGACGACCCTAACTTGGGACTGCAGCCAGGGACCGTCCAGGCCCAGAGGAGTTCTGCTTCACTTCCACTTATTAAAAGAAACATGACTGAAAATTAATCATTAGCTAATAAGTTATATTATGGCTTACAAAGAAATAGAGTATTTCAAAAAACTTCAGATAGTGGTGCTCAGACATCAGAAAAGGGAACTAAAAGAAAAAAAACTGTCCTGGCACACAGATGCTGGGCATAAGTTTCATTAGAGAGAGAACATTGACCCTGGACAAAGGCATCACATGCATATCGATACCAAATCAATAAATTAGAAGTGATGACATCTTTGCTGTGTGCCCTGTATTGTTTCATTTAAAGTTGTAATTCAAAATATGACAACACAATAACTTTGCTCTCTGTACCTGCACTGTGTATGCTTGATTGCTCACTGATTTCCACAAATCTACTCTGTGGGATAATGTAACCAAAACCCCCACCCCTGCTTTTGAAATGAATGTTTAAAAACTTTGACTGCTTGGCTGAAAAATACACTCAGATGTAGACTCAAGCTTGAGTTTTGTCTCTGTTTGTCACTGCCTTATCTCTGTCCACCAATGCTTCGAGAACTCCCAATCCCAAGGACCTGGATAATTCTTATTTTGTTGTATATAGTTTATTTTATTTAATAGAAAGGGGGAGGTGAAGGAGAGATAAACATGTTTTTGTTTAGATCACAAGTCGGGGATGAGAAAAAGACTTGTGAGAGAGCAGATGATGTTTATCCCCTTAGAAGTCGAACCACCATGTGGGGGAGATTGGTTATTAACCAGCTGAAAAACACGCTTGAACAAATTCCGAGAGGAGGTATATATGTGAGCCAAAAACAAGAGGCGGATCCTTTGGAGACTTGGGGATAGTTTTGGCTGTTCATCCCTGTGCCTCAAGATGCTCCTAGAGAGAACTGCTGGAGGGAAGGCTTTGGGGCTCTGGGCTCCATTTGAGGCTCTGGGTTCTGGTTGCTCCATATTCCTGCAGAAGAACTTCTGCTGATTATGCCAGGAGAATCGTTCCTCAGAACTGATATCCTTACGGTTTCATTATTGTATTCTTTAATCTCCTTTTCCTATTGTTTAGGTTAGTCGGGTTATCAGTGAGGTACTCTCTGTTAATAAGTTTGTAATAAAATATATTTGCTAAGAAAATTGAGCCTACAGGGAAGAGTCAGGCAGATAACTTGGTGACTGAGAGAAGAACATACAGTGACTAGAGGAGGGAACCAAGGGAGAAGACCCAATTGGACCAGGAAAATAGAAGGAAAGGTGCAACCAATTAGGAGGGTCTGGTCTCCCAGCATGCTCATCCTTACACAGGATCAGTGCTTGCTCTGTGCCTTCAAAGGAGCACGGGGAAGGGGGGGTAGGGGAGGAGCTGAAGTTTGACTTAGAGATGACTAACATGTGTTTCTTCACCTGTTCCTTGTTTTTAGGATCCTGGAGAGCTTCAGAGAACAGATGAAGTCCCTACTGTCAGCCAACTGTCTTAACCTTACCTTGTAAACCTGGGAGTCAACATAGGGATTCATAGATGGTCCAGGTAAAAAGTCAAAGTGTTGTCTTGGTTCTCCACCCTAAATCCCAGATGGACATGGCTGGACACTGGCCATTGGCAGGTGACACATGTGGAATAAAAAATCAGCCCTAAACCAGAAAACCACACCACCTTTCTCAAGGAATTTACTGAGCACGAGTACCCTACACAGGCTTGCCTAGCAGATGGCATACCCAGTGCCTCAGGTTTAAACCATCCCATGATACCAGCCCTCTCTGAAAACCTAGAGGCTATTTCCTTGCTGAAATCCTACCCCACTCCCAGTCAGGTGAATTTCCAGCTCCTCTTCCACCTACCTTCCCCACAGGCTGGAACTTGGATTACACAAACACTTGAATTCGCTATTCTAAATACTGCAATTTGCCTGTCCCGTCTGCTGACCTCTGCCTCTCTGTATTTGATATGTTTTGATTCTGTAGGGTTGTGGGTTTTGTTTCATCACCAAGGTGACTATGAGGTTAATTACCCTTTGACTTTTGGGGTCAGGGTCTCCATCTGGGCAGGAAACATCAATGACTCCAGAAGTTTCACCCATTCACCACCCCCAATGTCTTGTGTGTGCCATGGAGGAATGTCCAGAGGCTAACTGGAGCCACCAAATTGTTGGTAGTGTATTGAGCTGTCTCATCCACCAAGTTTCATTAGCTCCCCGGTTTCATCAGACTTCAGCTAAGCCAGGGGCCAGATCTCTACTCATAGGAGGGCCTCACTCCAAGGACAAAACCTAAACCTGTTTACTGGTTAACGTTCACAAGCTTAGGATGAGTTTACACTTGAGCCAGAAAGACTGAGCAGAAGTGGAATTATGTCTTGCCTGATCCTCTCAGCTTCTGTGCAGGGCTACCAGGCAGTCTTTATTTCCCACATGCTCATGTCTCAAGCAACTGGTTTTCTTCGGGCAACATTTTCCTAGTGCCGACTAAGCACCAGGGTCACAAGCCATTCCCCTTGAGTATTTGTGGAAAGCTGATTGAGTTGTGTAAGGCCCTCAGTTCTGGGAGTTCTGGGAACATCTAAGACCTGAGCCAACCTCTACCCATCATGGGAACAGTTTAAAAGAGCACTGATGCACGTATGGCAGGTGCTGAATGAAGTCAAGAATGTTCTAGGAGAACCAGGGGCCCTTCGCACATGGGGCCCTTCCCACCTGGGGCTCTTTCCACCTGGGGCTCTTCCCACTTGGAGCCCTTCCCACGTGGAGCCCTTTGCACTTGCATTGTGGGCAAAGATGCAGAGACAAAAGGGAAGGACTTTGTGCTGCTTATGATATTGGCGATGCACGAGGGTAGAAAGTTGCAGAACCTTTGTATCATACCCAATGGTTCACCAAAGCTGAAGGCAGAGTACATGCTGAGAGGAGAAAAACAACTACAGAGGGAAGGAAAAGATAGGACCAATAAGGAGAACTGGGACTGCACTGCATAACAATAGATGATCATGCAGCAGAGCCTTGCTTACTGTTCCTGCTGAAAAGCCTAATCATTTAACATCCCCTGTGGCATAGTTAATCCAAACCTAGCTCTGAATCTGAGAGTTGAGTTTTAATTTGGTGTTTGAGAATGAATAAAATGTATTTTGATCAATCTGTCCTTCTCCCTCCCCTCTAACTCCACACATTACTTTTCCCACCACCACTCTCTGCTCACTGGATCTCTTCAGTGCAGCCAGTATGTGCATGAGTGTGGAGTCATTCACCGGGACACAGACAGCCTATGAGAGAGTCTAAGTTGCCAGAAAAATCAACCCTCTCTCTCCTTCTCCCAGAATCCATCTGTTGTCATTGGTGAATAGTGCTTGAGGTTAAAGTCTTGGGGCCACTCTGTGGTGATGTGTAATTTGGGTGGCAAGAGTAGTTCTAGGTCAGTTAGTGCAAGGTGAGGCTTCTGGCCACACACATTAATCCTTCATCAGGCGAGCAGGCTCTTGCTTCAGTTAGTCAGAAGTCAAGTGCCAGAGAGCCTGAAGTGAAGGTTATCAGTGGGATCTATCAGACTGTCCTCTGACAGAGTTAGGATCCCAGCAGGAGCTGGGAGTGCAACAGGGGCTCAGGAGCAAGGCTTCAGGTGGCTTGAGATCACAGTGAGTGGGACAGTTATTAACAGGAACATGTCTCCAGCCCAGTCATGGTGAACAATACCCACAGGCTACAACATGTCAAGGCTACTTTCCCCTTCATTGTCCTCAAGATACACTTCAAAACATTGCTCAATACATAGCCCTGGCTATTAGCTGCTACTGTGGCATGAAAAGATGTGGAGGAAGGGTGTGGACTGAAGCTGATAGTCTTAATAATGCTCTTCCTTTTTTATTATAAAATGCATTTAAGACTAAGAATCTTTATAAATGTTTGATGCCACAGAAAACTCATGAATATGCAGCTGTAAATCTGTGTATATATAATATTCCATTATATATAAGCCAAGCCTTGCCCTTTCTATGTGGAAATGAGCAAGTGTAGAAGTTAAAGTGAACGGGGCTGGGCGTGGTGGCACACACCTTTAATCCCAGTACTTGGGAGGCAGAGGCGGGCAGATCACTGTGAGTTCGAGGCCAGCCTGGTCTACAAAGTGAGTCCAGGACAGCCAAGGTTATACAGAGAGACTCTGTCTCGAAAAACCAAAAAAAAAAAAAAAAAAAAAAAAAAAAAAAAAAAGTTAAAGTGAACATGTCTGGAAGCTCTTGTGAATTTCATCATTTCCCCTCCATGAGCCACACTGAGATGTAACTCCCGAGCTCTCCTTGGTAGGTGAATTGAATTTGGCCTCATGTTGAAAAGGTAAACAAATTCAAACTGACTCTACCACCCCATGTCTCCTCACTGGGTTATAGTGAGGTGCTTTCAGCTTGTGGCCACTTTATTGACATTGTTGCTGGAGTGGAGAAACACATGAGAGGGTACAAAGCCACCTGCTTTGAATGTTAGAGCTAATGACTACTGTGTTGAGGATGGAGAAGGAAGGATAGGTCCCAGGGCTTCCTTTCCAGGCTCTTCAATCTAGAAGGTGTTGCAGCTGTTCTGTGGTGTGGAAGAGGACAGAGCTCCTGGGCTGCAGCTGTTGACTCCTGTGCTCACAATCTCTGGAGAACTTCCCTGTGCCTCTACTTACCCTGAGCTGGTAGGAGTTGAGCATTTGCAGGAGGGGAAACAACTAAAGCAGGAAACTCTGGTGAGTGCCAGCATTTGACCTGACAAAGTGAGTGTAACTGTGCTCAGCCATTGCAGGGCTGCTCAAGGAGGTTATCTCCAAGAACAGCCACATTCTAAGCAGTGGGCGGAAGCAGTCATGCCCACAGGTGGCCTCAGGCCTCCTGGAATTCCCATGCCTTCCTAAGAAGTGCTCAAGCTTACCACTGTCCTCAGCAGTCCTGTGCAAGGAAAATGTTCTGCTCCCCAATGGCATATTCTCCAGCTGAAGACCAGATTGCTAAAACAACTTTGCAAATACAGAGCTTAAGCTGTGGTTCTGAGAACTATGGATGCTGCCCAGGAAATTACAGTGAACTCCAAAGTCACACTGGGACCAGGGTGGTTGAGTAGCTATCAAAAGCCCACGTGCCACCACCATCCTTCTGTTGCCCTCAGGGCCATACCTCTTTAAGACCTCATCTCCGAATTTCACATTAGAGGCTAAGGCTTCCGGTGAGTTTGGGGAGTATGCAAACACTTCTTTTATAACACTATGTTCTAAACCATATGTCCGGAGGCATGTCAGAGTACTCTGGGTTGTTTCCTTTGCTTTCTTCCATTAGTAGTTCATTGCCCTTCCCAAAGACATGGGGTGATTTCTGGTAGAGCTATCCACGCCCCTGACCCCTCCCACTCCTCCCACTCTTCATACAGAGGGGAAATGCTCTTCTTGGTACAGGACCAACAAGCAAAATCACCTTTGTGGCCACCATGCTGGGGAGATGATCCCTGAACTGTACTGGTCAGCCAGTCTAGCCTAATTGTATGCTCCAGGTACAGTGATAGACACTGTCTTTAAAAGTAAGATGAGGATAACACAAAGACAAATCAACCAACCAAAAAGGTTGTAGGTGGGAAAAGGGTGCCTATATTCATAGCCACAGAGGAGGGTACCAGCCATTGGAGTCTGTAAGTGTAGAAAACAGGCCAATGTGCTAGGAACAGGTATTGCATGAAATGTTTCTGCCTAGAACATAGTCTCTTCATCAGGACTTAAATATGGGTCTACCAAGTCAGTAATATTCCTAGGATCACAGAGTCAGCCTCACAGACCCAAGACTTGTAGTACAATACAGTATTTATTAAGCAAAGACGTACCTTTTTTTGAACAGATATTACTTCTCAAATTGGTTGTCTGGAATATAGGTTACAAAGTGGCATAGGACCACAGACGAGATATATGAATAAATCAAGATTAAGGCCCGAGATTTAGGGGAAAGAGCATGATGGAACAATATTTGTCTGCATTTCAAACCTCTGTGGCATTTCTTATTTTGGCAGAAACATTAGTACCCTAGAATTCTTCCCATTGAAGGCAGCTTGCCCCAGCAAAAGCACAGATGTATATACGTTTACTTGAAAAAGTGTGGGGCAAGCAGATGGAAATGAATAGTGGTTATCACACACTAATCTGGATGTAACCATTTGCTTTTGCAGCTTACTTTCCATTAACTCATTATGCTTAAGAAACAACTAAAAACTAAATTTGTGAGTAAAGAAAATAACCCACCCACCCTCTCCCATCAAGGGACTCTTGTATGTCCCTTTCCCATATAGACCATGGACTTAGGTCTTCTGCCTCATCTTCCCCTTAGGGGTGAGGATTGATGGTGTTCTCTTCAGTCAGAAAATATGCAGAATTGTCTTGACCAGGCTGTCTGTTCTCTCTCAGGTAATCAGAAAAGGCATGCTGCAAAGAAAAAAAAAGCAGGGAGAGTGGTAAACTGAAATGTTCTGTGGTGATAGGAGTATTCCTTTATTTCAAGCCAGTGAGCCACTGACAAGTATCTTTGCATTATTGGTTTACAAGGTACTAGCAGAGGAGGGAGGGAGGGAGGGAGGGAGAGGGAGGGAGGGAGGGAGAGAGAGAGAGAGAGAGAGAGAGAGAGAGACAGACAGACAGACAGACAGACAGACAGACAGACAGACAGACAGACAGAGACAGACAGAGACAGACAGAGACAGACAGAGACAGACAGAGACAGACAGACACCGACACCGACATAGACACAGACACAGACACAGACACAGAGAGAGCTTGGAAAGCTAGGATTCCTGTACTATTCTTTCTTCCAGATGCCTCTTGGCTTAATGGCAGTCCTGAGAACTCAAAACTTCCTTTTAGTCTGCAGCATCTGTGTCTGGCCCTCCACTCCCCAGCTTTTGTGAAGTCAGGCCTAGCCAAAGTCTCACCTGTAGCCTTGGATTTAAGTCATTTCCGCATTTACACAGTGGAAGTAAAGGTGTCAGCTCCCACCAGGAAGTGGAGGAGGACAAGCACAAAGGCAGTGTTACAGGCATCAGTTGTAGAACTCTTTTTTGACTCTATTTTGAAGTGATACAGGACCCAGTAAGTGGAACCAAATGGGGTGAATGAGGAAAATAGATTCAGGAGGAATTGGGCTTCAAACAGCTGAAGATCAGGGCAGGAGTGAGCAGAAAGGAAGGGGCCCAGTCAGAGTCTTATGTCCTCAGGATGAAACTCTTGCCCTTCCTACTCTACCTCTTTCCCAATGAGCTATCTGAAACCCTACGTTCACTGCCTGGACTATCAGATCAATTTTGTGACAACTCTGATTCTTAGAGTCCCATTCAAGGATGCCATTGTCTTGGTAATGGGCACGAAAAGGACTACCTTTGGAGTCTACTTTGCTAGTGAGCCGGTCAGACCATTTGCCCATTTTGATCTCGGTATGAGATTATAGGGATCCAATTTCTGGTGACACAGATGGTTCACTTCGTCAAGGCATGTATATGAAAATGTTACACATTTAGTTATCTAGAATTTCTAAACATTTAAAATGAAAATACTTTTGATGTGTTTCTTCTTTGCGAGATTGAATGTTTTTGCTCCTCATAAGGCTAGCTCGGACTTTACATGAAGAGCTAAATCTGCTGGGTTATTTTTATCAGGGCCGGTTTTTATTCTGTAAGTGTAGCCCTTAAAGATGGTCCCCAAGGTGTGTCTGCCCTGTCTAACATAATGCAACTCCATAGATAAATGCCAAGCACACTCATTCAGCAAAGGGAATTTTAAGGAACTTTTTCAATATGATGAGACATATCCAAGGTAGGTTCTAGACTGTATTGCAGTATTGCAAAATGTATAATCTCAGTAAGGAATCTGGATTCAGTGTTGAGCTTGGCACTAAAGTGAGGTGTGGCTGGGGAAGACTGAAAGTCAGACTGTATTTAGGAATCATTTATGCAGCTCAGTCATACAAGGATCCTTGTAGCTGTTACTACTGCAATAAAACCCAATGGTTTTACTCAGCAGTGAGTTCTACCATCACATGTGTGACTTCCTTCAAATTGATAATGCTTTCAACTCTGCATATCAAATAGAGAACATATAGCTGGGGAATTCTCCTTATGAAGAAGAGTCCCAGATCAAAAGAAAAAAGCTATAGGGCATTTCAACTCTATCATACAGATTCCCTCTTAGACTGTAGAGCCACAAGTTCACCTATACTAAACAACGTTGGTCTGTAATGTGGCCCATGGCATTATTTCATAATTGCATGAAATTTCCTGAGTCCCCCAGGCTAGTTATTTTTGATTTATGACCTTCAGATGATTGAGAAGCACCTACATGTGACCATATTGGTGGGTCCTGTGGCCTTATCGATGAGTACTGTGATTCCGCTGGTGGGTAACCTGCTGTTACCAATGGGCGACATGGCACTATCAATGGCTGATGTGGCACTGTCATTGTTTGACATGAACTTGCTGATAGGTGAGGCAGAAGTGGAGAAGTACAATCAACAGGATCCTCCGAAAGTCTGTAAGAAATTTGGAGCTGTTACACAGGTCAAAGAATGATGTGGAGTTCTCCATGTTACCTGTAAAAGCTCATCCAGGTTTATGTTATTGGCTGCTCACAGCAAGTAGCAAACATCTTACATCTACTTCCCTGGTTTTCATGTCCCATGCCTTCTTTCCAGAGAAGGTGAAGAATGGACATGAAACTCAGGAGTTAGTTATGGTCAATAAACACTTCTCTACAAATACCCCGTGCAAAGAGTCTGAACTTGAGGAATAAAGCCAATGATTTCAAGGGTTGGATGGGAAATCTCTGCATTTGAGGCTGTCTTGTCTAAGCCTTCTGTGTGGAAGATCTTCCATTTTATTAATAGATGCTGAGATAGGCACTATACAGGCAGGAACAAGGAAAAAAACAGTGGCCTCCACTCTTCTCCCCAGTCAATCTGTCTCTTACCTATTTGTCTGATTTTGTGGATATTCGGAATTGTCATTTCCATAAGAATTAATGGGGCCACTCCTCAGGTCATTAATAGCAGTCACCATCTACACAAAGCCAACAGCATTATTATAAAAAATAATACAGGGGTACCATACATGAACTTATTGACATCTTAGGCTCTGGCTGCTCCTGTACCTGCTCTTGTAGCCGACATGCCCAATTCGCTTGTCCTTGTCCGGTTTGTGGCGGGTCATACCAGCCGCGAAGCATCTCATTACGCTGGGCCAACTCATATATACATTGTTCTCGTTCTCTGTCCTGCAGATATTGACGTGTCAAAAACGAACATGATAGCAACTTTTTATAGACAACTCAAAGACTTTAATCCAGCCGACTGGGACTTGAGTGTAGCACAAAGAATTGAAAGCGAGGAGCTTTTAAAGGCAGAAAAGAAAAACAAAAACAAACAAACGGAAAACACACCCAACAGCTGCAAGGGGGAGCTAAGATAAGCAGTTAGCTGAAGTTGAAGGTTGCATAAGCAGGCAGTTTAACAGAAGCCAAGATAAGTTAGTTGGGGCATCTTGACTTTAGGTTCCTAGAGTAAGATTGGGTAATTTAGAGACTTGATACCCTATGAGCATATAAGGGGGGAGGAAGTCCCCCTTAGGCACAGTCATAGGGGAGGGGAATAAGGGGAAAAAGGGAGGGAGGGAGGAATGGGAGGATACAAGGGATGGGATAACCATTGAGGTGTAACAAGAATAAATTAATAGAAAAAAAGATTGGGTAATTTATAAAAGTATCTTGATGTCTGGAAAAGAACCCCCCCCCCCAGAAATGAAATGTACATTTAAATGAATCCCAAACTAATGGAAGTCTGGTCTCTATATGCATACAGGGCTATGGGGACTACTGACTGCTTTGGTAGCACACTAGTCACAGACATGCCTCTGAGTCACAGATTCTGAACATCCAAAACACCTGCACAAGCAAGTGTATAGCATTGAACCTGTATAGAGGTCTACCTAGCATAGATATGTTTAATTCTCTGGAGCAACTCAACTGTAGCCTATGGGGTAGGCTGAGCTTGAATAAACAAAACCAATCAGACTTCTTATACAAATGAAATGTCCTTTCAGTTATAAACTTAAATTTTCCATGCCTCTTTTTCATCAAAGATTCTGGTTATGGTCAAATCATAGACTCGTGTCCTTATTTGTGGGGTATCGAGTAGGGCAACCCTTTGCCACAAAAGTGGATGCTGGAATTGAAAAGATCTCATTGGTTGCATTTGTAAGGACACAAAATTACTTGCTGTTAGTTCATGCCGTTCCTTAATACACATGTGAACATGGAAAAGGAGCGCTCAACAAGCCCACAGGGAACCTTAGATATCTAGAAGCTAAGATCTTGCTGGGTTCTCCTCAGCTCCTCTACACAGGCAGATTGAAGACCTGCTATTGATTGTTTTAAGAATTTAAGACTGTATCTACACTGAGAGTTTCATTATTCATATAAATTCTCCTAAATAGTTCAAGGAAACTTCACAGTACTCCAAAAATCCATGTAAGGCAAGAAGGCCTTTCAAAAACACATCCTTGTATATTTAACAAGATGAGAACAAAAGGGGTGTGATTTGCCTTAGAGAACATCCAACCCGCCTGTTTTTAAGGGTTCAATAGAATTTCTTGTGTGTCTGAAAAGCTAGGACATTAGAAACAGTGATATATGTTTTTGAAAAATAAAGATCATGCTTTCTATAAAGCAAACTTGAGCAAACAGAGTGAATTTAAGCTTAACATTGTTAGAGGTAAAAAAAAAATCAAACAATGCACTTGAAAGACTTTGAGATGTACCTCAGTTACTCCAGAGGTTGACTGATCTATGTACACTGCCTCTGGGCGCACATGCTCAGTTTATGTGTTTAGGAAAATTGGGGATATCTCTGGTGCCTTTTGATATCCTTGTCCTTGGTCCATAATGATTTCTAGGGTCTTATCACTTTTCTTGTGTTCAGTGTCTTCTGTTATTTCACAGCATTTTTCATATAATGAAGAATTAGAAATTACAGTAATTTCATCAATAATATGTACCTTAGAATTGGAGGTCTTTGCCTCTTCCAATGATTTATTCTCATTCTCATCACTGCCTTCTCCTTTTCGGGAGCCTTCTTCCTGGTTATCATTTAAAAGGATCTCAGCAGTTACTTCTAATTTTATATTCCTAGGCTCTAGCATGTTCCTTGAAAATGTCATAGACTCCTGTCCAGAATCTGAGGAAGGAAGAAGCATAGAGGAGATTGTGACTAAAACAATAAAATGTGCCATCATTGAATAACAGGACATTGTGGTTTAATCTCATGTTTAAGGATGAGATATGCTTGGAGAGATGGCTCAGAAGATAAGAGCACTGTCTGCTCCTTCAGAGGTCCTGAGTTCAATTCCCAGCAACCACATAGTCGCTCAAACCCATCTGTACTGTAATCTGATGCCCTCTTCTGGGATGCAGGCATACATGCAGATAGAGCACTCATACATAAAATAAACAAATACAAATCTTAAAAAAGGAGGTGTGCCAGGCACTAGGAATCATTTACAGAACAGTATTTTTAAAATTCATTCATATTTGAAACTTAAGGACAAGTATATCTGAATTTCTCTCTGCCCACCTCCCATTTTATACTGGTGCTTAAATCCAGCCCAGTTAATAGTAACCTTTCATGGCAACATACTTTGGGCTCTACCTCATGATGTTGGCTGCCCTCCAAATACTAAAGCTGAAATAATTTACAAAATATAAGCATCAGGATCAGGCAGAGTGACCCACCAGATACCTCCCAATTCCTCCATGCAGTTTCAGGATGCACACTTCACCACAATGCTATGGATACAAGCAAAACTGCACTTCAATCGTTCAGTAAGTTTTAGATTTTCCATTTTAGTCATATTGGAAAATTCTAGTTTCCTGACAGTTTCAGTGCTAAGAGTTCTTCTGTCAATCACTTCTAAATCACTTTTGTATCTTAATAGTATATTTTCAAGTTTCTGGTTCCAAATGAAAAAATACATATCACTAAGCTGTAGCAACCACTCCAGATGCTGCTAAATTTCAACGTTTGTTGCTGTTTATCTGGCTTTGCTCCTCTGACTGGAAAGGCTAGCTGTGGGATCTTATAAGGATTGCTCCACAGCTGGTTTAACAATAATGAATATAATTCCACAGAACAATCCTACAAGGTAACTTCAGATAAGTAGGTTAAGTGCAATCACTCTTCATGTAAATGTTAGAAATGGTCACACACACACACACACACACACACACACACACACACACACACACACACACACCTTTGTGCTGTTTTCAAAGAACAACTTGGAATAGAGATCTGAAACTTACAGAAATAATGGAAGTGGTGCTACTAAAACTATTTGAAAGTTAAACCTACATTTGAAACTGAGGAGAAAAGAAAGATTAACCATAATAAGTAAAAATGTCACAATATAAGTTATCTGCAATGAGTTCCATGTCTCAGGTGTTCCAGGTTTTATACAATGGTATAATTAGGACTTTGTTATAGAAACACATAAAAGAAGCAGCAGTATTTTGGAGGGATTAACCACCTTCACTGCTACTTCCATTACATTTTCCTGGCAATGCACATGCCTATAATTCTGTCATCCCTGCACTCAGGTGTGGAGGTAAAAAACCAACTCTGACTTCTAGGACAGGGTGGCCTATACATCAAGAATCTGCCTCAAAACATTAACAAAAGTAACAACAAAAACACATTGTTGCAGTAAGATACACTGCGTGGACATAAACAATAAAATGTTATTTATTCAAAGACAGATCTAGCACAATGTTTGCAGTATTAAAATCAAAAGCAAGTGAATAATACAAATTCAACAGAAAAGGGGAGAGTCTGCACATTTCTAACTGGGATTTCTAAAATGTGTAAGACCAGTGATTGTTTGAATCTGTGAGAAGATATTTACTTGTATTTCTCTGAATCATCATATCAAATGATTTTCCATAAATGAGCAAAGTTGGACATGACACCTGTGATTTCACAGTGTTATAAACAGAACACTATTTTAAACCTCCTAACCACCTTGAAGGTCATCTGATTTATTTCATCCACTTCCAAATAGCTCGTTGTACCTACTCGATGTCAGGGGTGTAAAACCTGTGGAAGAAAGGCTTGTCCTCGTACCTGTGCTCTTGCTTGTAGTGGCACTTATGTTTCTGCTTGTGCTCAGCGGAGATGATGTTCTGGTCTGAACTGTTTTTCCAAGTGACCTTTGCCGAGTGGGTGGTCGAATATCCATAATCTCAATCTGAGATTCCAAAAAAAGATAATACATTTCACTAGTGAGATAGAGTAAGACACAAATAATAGGAAACACAGGCAGAACCCCAAACAGTATACATAATTCATACCATACTTCAAGAAATTGAAAAGCCAAAACTTATATACATGTATATATATGTTTGCAACAAACATTAAGTAAATAACAACGTTAGAGGGATAAAGGTTCATAGTTCTACTCAATGGCTGTCAGTGCACATACTTCTGAGTCTGAATCAATATGTTCCGTATTCAAAGCTTCATGCTGGCAACTTTTTTTCAATTCATTCTTCTGGCGTCGTTTTCCAAGCCTTAATAAAACCATAAAGAAATAATTATCAAAATGTGTGTTGTGTACTGGCCAGGAATCTTGCTCTTTGTTGGATAGCTTTCATTGCACTAGACAGGGTTATGTAAGCTGATGGAGGGAAAAAAAAGTCAGTGACAATTTTGCCAGCTGTGAACACTGTTATCAACAATAATGACTGGCATGGCAAAATATGCCCACGTTTGCAATAGTTGCATCAATGTTATATGGCAACCAACCAATTCCTGAATGGATTGATGGCCACAACAACAGGAGGAAACATATGTCTGGTACTATAAATCTGATCAAGAACACAAAGCTGGGGAGTTCACCTGCCCCAAGGGTGAATCTACTTGCCATTACCTTGCTAAATGGATATAGTGTCAACGTGCTCTCTAAATTAATGTCTTTATGCAATTCTTCTTTATGCCCATAGATTAGTGCAGTTCTCAGATCTCATCAGAGAAACTCATTTATGCAGTATTCAGTGGTTAAAATTGAAACTCACAACTAGTCAAACTGTAGAGAATTAAGCGTTATTGGAGTATTTAGATATACGTGGTACATCTGTAACAGCCCCTTCCACACAAGGCTTAGGGAGTATTGCAGAAGATAGGGCAGGAAGCCTGTAGGAATCAGAGATCAGGGAGGAAACAGAGTCTTGTGGACCATGACAGGAACACTGCACTCAGGAGCTCATAATAGTGAAGTGGCCGCATGAAACCCATAGAAGCCCTACCTCCTGTAATACTGCTCCAAAGAGTGTTTGTTCTAATTGACCTCTTTAGAACAATATAGAAATATGATCCAATGAGAAACCACTGTTAGAACCCAATCTCTGCTCTGAACACAGTAAAGACATTCACAAACAGAAAGAATTCTAGCTCAAGGACTAGAACTAGCCATTCAGGTGTTTGTTTTGATAAATCTCTGGATATTGTGTTTATTGTCATACTCCATTAACTTTACATTTTAATATATTATCTATTCTTGTCTTTATGGATTAAACCTAACATCCAAATGGTATACTAAGACCACTTTTTTACACAATGAGAAAGACCAAGGACAACCTTTTTTAAGTAAAGCAAATGGTTTCAGAAGGCCTACTCAGGTTACATATGCTCATAGTAAGGTTTTGTCAACTAGTTCATATTTTATTTGCTTTCTCAGTGTCTCTACTTGTAAAGACAGGGTTGACAGAGGATAACTGTGAACTATTGATTCTCCTTACTCCATATCTCAAATGCTACCATGTGTGCTTTCAATACTCCTGATTTTTAAAATATGTATTTCTTTATTCAGTGTGTGTGTGTGTGTGTGTGTGTGTGTGTGTGTGTGTGTGTGTGTGTGTGTGTGTGTTCATGTATGTCACTTGTGTGGAGGACAAAGGAAAACATTCAGGAATCTGTCCTCTCTTTCTACTATGTGGGTTCTAAGAGTTGGGCTCACAATCTCAGATGTACTGTGTATATTTTTTTCTTGGTCCATTATTGGACCAATCTAGAAAATAAGGCAACAGACACCAGTTACGTGGTTCCTTCCATACATGAAAATATACAGATTTGGAAACCAGCAAATTGATCATCTTAGATTCATTTGAAATCCTTAGTTGATCATCTATTGTATGCAATTTCTTTAGTAAAAAATGTGTTTCAGCTCTGCATTACTTACAGTCATGATACCTCTTACCTGCGGTGCTCTACGGTACTGTCATCATCCGAATCAATAACTATAACATTGGATTGGATTTCAGTGGGGTGTTCCTGCAGAAAGATTAGCATATCCATTTCTATTGTTGCCATCATCATGTTGGCATCTTTGAGAGTCAAGCCCACAGTCAAGCCCCAGCCTAATATCCACTCAAATGTATCTGCATACTAAAATATACTTGACATTTATAGCATCCATTACATATTCTAGTTACAACTGATCCACAGGTCACTGTGAGGAAGACACCAGGTTCACAGGTATAAAAACAAAGTATACACAAAATGATTTATCCCAAGCCTAGTAGATCCAGAAGAGGAATTCCATTTTCACTCAACTTCACCACTCACTATTTTATGCCATCATACTGTAAAGACTCTTCTGACTGCTGTCCTTCTGTTCTCTTATTTTATAAAATACCCACCAGTATAGGGACAATGTCCTAGAGGCCTAGAGAGAAAAACTGGAGTAAATCACAAGTAGACGTCCTGGTGCCTCGATGAAGGCTAGTGGAATATGGATCGGCCAAGTAAGATTTGTTTTCTCTTTCTCATAAGAGGAAGTGGGTCTTGAGACTGAGTCCTACGTCTTTGAAGTCTACATTCTCATGGCAGATGATGGACAACTTCCTTCAGTTTTCGCCTCTACACAACATTCATCACTGTTTTCAGTATGGAGAGGCGGTTTATTCTAAAACTGAATGTGGGAGTGATGGATCTGCTACACCACCACAAGAGGATCATGTACCACAGGCCAGAGGTCTTCATCTAGGCTGCTAACACTGCCCTGTCCACGGTGTTCTACTTATGCCTGTATCTGCTGGTAGTGCCCCCATTCGTGCCAAATCCTCGAGATTCCGTCCATGTCACTGTAATCAGTCCAGATTCCTGCCATTCACCTCCTAACAAAATATACAACTGCTCTTTCCTCACTGAATACTGAGTCTTTCTGCACTGATGTCCAGCTGCTGAAAGCAAAAATGATGTGCCCTTCAAAGTGGGAGAGATATACAGCATACTCACTGATTCGGGTTGTTTACGAAGGACAGTAACGGTTCCCACGAGAAAGTAGTACTGCTCCCCTAACAGCCTTGGAGCGGATGACCGAATGTTTCTGGTGTTAGGACCATATTTCCCAAAAGGTATAAATGACTCTAAAGATGACATAATGACAATTAAATTAAAAGGTATACTGGATAAACAAGGAGGCAGATAACTGCCACATCACAATGCTGTTTGTCACCCCAATGACATTTTTCAAGAGTCTGAGCTATGGCATTTTTCTTGTATTTTTTCCTTTACAGCCAAGTTCCACAGATTCCCCAGATGGTCATCACCAAAATATGAAAACCAAATGTAAACTTGTGCTGAGGTCAGTCTTTTGCTGTTGCTCAATTGATTGTTGTGGAAGTCTCTAAAAGAACTGTGCGTGTGTGTGTGTGTGTGTGTGTGTGTGTGTGTGTGTGTGTGTGTTTGTGAATGTACATGCATCAGTACAAATGTTTTAAAGATATTTCACCTTTAATTTCCAAGAAACTTGAAAAATATTTTAATTAGCATTTGGGTTCATGAAGCATAAGGTATACCTTACCTCTGATTTCCTTGGATATTTTATGGCTCTGAAGCAGTTAACTTTTTTATATGTCAATTTTTCTCCTTGCATGTCCTTAAACCTCAAAAATTAAACTTCAGGCCCCATAGCATACATGACATAAATGTGGAAATAGCATAGCGTTTATCTATTGAAAATGTTAGAGATGACTTCTTTCCCCAGGTCAGTGTACAGAAAGAACTCTAATGTCTATATTTTATATATTGGCTCTTGAAAGGATGCTATAATTCTAGACTCCAAGTATATATATTTTATATATTGGTCCTTGATAGGATGCTAGAATTCTAGACCCCACCCCGCCCCACCAGCTAATTCAATCTGTGGTATGATTTACAAACTACAAAATTTATTTGAAACTTTGTGTGTTCATGGAGTTGCCTTTAAGCTTGGCGGTGCATTAAACTTTTTTTGATTAAGCTTTAAAAATATTTTGTTTTCTAAGATGAGACAGCCATCATTTACCAATGTAATCTACCATATTTCTATATGGGACCACCTTATAAAAGTCATTATTATTTTTAATGTCTAATAGGCATAGCCATAAATTGTGAGTATATGGATATCAGGTGTTTTGTAAATACCAATAATACAAGAGCATGTATGTTAGCAATCAGGGAACACATCACACATGATCATCATGTAGATATCATGGGATGGATTACTTACCATCATAAGAATTCTGTATATACAAGGAGAATTTCACATAGTCATATATTTCTTTTTCTTTATATCTGCCTCTGCCAGCATGTCTTTGCTGGGCATTCTGATATGCATGTCCTTTTCTTACCCAACAGCAAAATTCAACAAGATTTCCAACTAAGGAGAGCAAGAAGCAAAGTTATGTCGTCTGTGGGATTATTTCAGACAATGAAATTCTCCCTTAGTTAAAAGAACATTTTAAAGAACAGAACTTTCTTCCCATGAACACTGATACTCACTGAGCTATCATTGTTGTATCTGTAGACTAGTATAACCGTATTTGTGTAGCACTACTAAAATTATAGAATACTGCTGTAAATAGGGCTTAGGATAAAGAACAAGACAGGGTGGAGGATGATTTTTCCATAAAACAATTTTCTTGGTTCTTTGATAATTTCATATATGCATGTCATATATTTTGATCAAGTTTATGTCCTACTCCTCCCAGATCTATTTTCACATCTACTCATAACCCTTCGGGGGACAAATGACCTTTTCATGGAGTCACCTAAGACCATTGAAAAGTACAGATATTTACATTGGGATTTACAGCAGTAGAAAAATTAGTTATGAAGTACTGGTGAAAATAATGTTATGGTTGAAGGTCACCACTGCATCAGGAACTGTATTAAAGGGTCACAGTATTAGGAAGATTGAGAACCACTGGGTTAGAGCATGCTCAGCCAGCCAGGGACCACGTCACTGAAGAAAACCCACTCACCTTCCCCCAGTATCCATTAAATGTCACTAGCTCCTTGGCTGAGAGTGAGGGCCCATGACCTACTACTCCCCACTCCTCCAGAGGAGATAGTTTTTTAATGTAAGAAATGTTGTGAATGAAATTATAGGCTATGAAATTAAATGAATATATGATCATCAGCTACATTACCTGACAAAAATTGCTAAGGGGTAAGAAAGAAAGAAATTATTCAACTGAGTGTTACTGGTCACTCAAAACCCAAAGTCAAATTGAAACAAAACAAAGCCATGTATACATACCTGCATTTGCCAAAGGAAGATGAAGAATGATCTTCTGAGATATTTCGTCCTTTTGTTTATCAAGAATAATATCTAATAAAGTCTTTCCCACAATATCTTCCTGGAGAGAGTGAGAGAGAACAGCCTTTGCTTCCTATACTAATACTATTAGTCTGCCCTGTGAACCTAGCTCTGCCCTTGCCCACCTATGGCTATAGGTAGGTGCTGCACTTTAACCCACTTGCATTGCCCTCTAGTAACTGCTCCATGCTACAGCCCATTCTGGCCAGGGTTTTCCTGTGCATTATCTACCTCAAACAGTTGAAGCCTTTCCTATCCATCTCGGAGACCACCAAAACTGTAATCACCACCATGTACTGTTTCCAGAATTTGTTTTTATTGACTTAACACGGAAACCAGTGGAGAAGATGATGAAATATGGGCATAGTTGGATACCAGTGAGTTATATGAGGCTAAAAGGAAATAACCCGTAAAGAAGAAACCATAATGACCCGCTTCTCCAGAATCTGGAAGAACTTACTGGACGGTGGCCAAGAAGAGGTAACACATTCTGTGATATAAAAACGACTTTTCCACCTATGTCCACGACAATTGAAATGTTTTCCAATGACTAATAAAGACAGAATAATAACATAATTCAATAGTGGACCAATAATAAAATGATAGCTTTATTTCTAAGTGCATAAATAATTATAATAGAACATTGAAAATGTTTTCCATTTCTCATATATCGTTAAGGTAGGACCATACCTAATTAAATTCTTCCTCCTACACAACAGAATCTACTTAACCTTAGGCATGAGATATTTATCAAATGATGTGTCACTTAAACAAATTTCAGTGTGCACCCAATTAACACTAAACGTGGGAATTTTTAGACATGAAAAGTGCACTTAACATACGAACATAGATAACATGGGTTTTTTGAAGTTTGATGTGATCTGAGAAGTGAAATGTAAGCAAAAGGTCTCCAAACAAAATTATCATAGAAATATCAATTTGGGGGCTGAGGCTATAGCTCAGTGGTAGGACATTTCCCTAGTATTTGTGAGGACCTGGGTTCCATCTTTAGCATAAAAGGAAAAGAAAACATCAACTTATAAGTTAAAATACATGGTAAAACACAGCCAGAGAGTTTTGTATGTGTTTATGTTGGTAGAGTGCTTGCCAGGTGCAAAAGGACCTGGATTATAATCCCAGTAACAGAAAAAAAAAAACCAAATAAACAATGACAACAACAACAAAATGACCACCCAAATCAACAACAACAACAAAACTAAAGTAAGCATAAAGCAAGGACCTGATAGGACTCTGACTGCAAGTTTTAGGAAGATTTTCAGGGAATGTCACTGAAAGGTTAAAATGAAGAAACTGTGGGGAACTATATGACCAGTCCTCAAATATTAGAGGATACCATAGACTCTAATGGTTCTTCTTCTGGATATACGTGAAGAAAAAAGCAGAGCCTCAAATTACTGTGTTTATTCATATTCTTGGCAGCATTATTCACAATAGCAAAAAGGTGGAGACAATCTACTATGGTTTGGATATGGCCAGTCCTCCAAGCACTCATGCCTTGAAAGCTTGGCCCCCATTGCACACTGTGAGAGGTTGTAGGGTCTGTAAGAGGAGAAGCCTAGTGGGAGGTCACTAGGGATGCTGCTTACCACTCTTTGGCTTTCAGTATGGTTGTTCTCTCACTTGCTACCTCCACTGTAAATCCAGCTCCACCATGAAGCCATCTCACAAGTGATACAACCAAGTGGCCATCCACGAAGGACGCAGAATTTTGAACTTGCACTAAATAAACCTCATTTCTTAGAAGGCAGCTATGCTCACCACTATACCACCAATGCCACATCAAGCTTTTTGTCTTTATAGAGTAACCAAACTTAGCAGTTTTATTTACCACAGAGAAGGCTTAACATATACTCCAAGCAACTGACAGATAAAAGGTTCTGAAAAATGTAGCATAACAAGTAGGTAAATCCTATTTAGCCTTTACAGGGAATTCTGTCACCAAATATTTTAGTGAGTGAAATAAGCCACTCCAGAAAAGAAGCATGTTTCATTTTATGACATCTTAAAATAATTAAATTGTAAGGAGAAAGAAAGAAGTGAAAAGCAAAACATAAAAATAATAAAACTTTTTAAAAAGAAAATAAAAATCAGTTCTTTGAAAAGAGAAATACTGGTGATAAGCCCCCAAGAAAGTGAATTGCATGATGAAAACCACAATCTTAAAAAAACAAGTTTATTTTGTGTGTATGAGTGGGTTTTTTTCCCCTGCATACATGTCTGTCCGACCCTCTGGGACAAGAGTTACAGAGAATTGTGAGCTGTAGCATGAGTGCTGGGAATTAAGCTCAGATCCTCTGCAAGAGCATCAGTGCTCCTTTTTTTCCTCTTTTCGGAGACAGGGTCTCTCCGTGTAGCCTTGGCTGTCCTGGACTCGCTTTGTAGACCATGCTGGCCTTGAACTCACAGTGATCCACCTGCCTCTGCTTCCCTAGTGCTGGGTTTAAAGGCGTGCGCCACCACACCCAGCTAGCAGCCAGTGCTCTTAACTGATGATCAACAATTTTAAGAACAAAAGGTAGACATCATTACAGAATCTTCAGCCATAATAAATATGACTCGAGAACATTATCATCAATTTTATGTAAGTAAAATTGAAATTGATTGGATAAATAAGTTCTTAGGAAATAGTTTACCAAAGATAACTCATGAAAGTAGAAAATTTGGATCATACCTTAATCACTATAGAATGGAACCATTACTTTCACATATCCACTTATTACCTGCTGTGGTTTCAAACTGGTTTGAGTGTATCCTCACTCAAAGGTTCACACACATGGAGATACTTGTAGCACAGAAATAGCAACTGACCAGCTCCCAGAATCATTATGTATTAATCAAAAAAATTATGCTGCTTTTCTTGGTGTCAGGGTATTAAATCCAGAATTCCTCACATGCTAGGCAAGTGCTATGACTGAGCTATACCCCCAGCCTCAACTGAAATTAAAAACAAAAATAAAAAACACTTCACCTTCTTTTCATGAGTCAAAATAATGACCCAAGCTGTACCTTGTTCCAGAGGCCTTATTTTTTTTCTTCTTAAAGTCAGCTGTGCTCATACTTACAGAATGTTTGTGGCATGAAAATCTTCTCTAAGAGAAGGTTTTCCAGGGAAGTTACTCACACATGACAGAAGCTAAAAGGTGGCAGAGGAGGCATCTTCCCTTGCACGTGTGCCTATAACCATCCCTGTAGTGTATAGTCACCTTCTAGAACGGTTCAAATATGCACTGGGTTTTATAACACTTATTGAAAGACTTCAAATGATACATTTTGAGGCTTCTACACAACACAAATTTCAGTATATAATACCAATTTTTTAAAAAATAAAAGTGCATAAAAGGATGAAAGATGTCCCTGCGTGGCTTAGGTTTTCATCTAAGAATGTGTATTGTTGTAATACTTGTATTACTTGAAGGTCTATAGTCTTCCAACTATGCTTTGAGATGTGCTGTAGTGCATCTTGTATTATATACGATCTACATGTAAAGTATGCAACAAAAGCACCCTCACCATAAGAGCCGTCATACGGTACTCTTCATATGTAGCGAAGACAGGAATTCTGTTTTCTTCAAAATTGGTTCTTATATTTGTCATTCCTTTTCAGAAAAAAAGATGTTATATTAAGAAAATGAGCAGTCAAATATGGGGCACCAGAGTTCCTGTGAAAGTCAGTCCCCACTCTCCACTCAACTGTGGAGAATGTCCTGTCCATTGGGTAGATCTGGGTAGGGGTTTGAAGTTTACTGCATGTATTGTCCTTGGCTGGTGTCATAGTTTGAGCCAGACCCCTGGGCCCAGATCTTCCCATCATAATGTTCTTCTTGTAGGTTTCTAGGACCCTCTGGATCCTTCTATTTTGCCATTCTCCCATGCTTCTCTCACATAGAGTCTCAATAAGAGACTTGATACCCTATGGGCATAGACAGGGGGAGGAAGTCCCCCTCAGTCACAGTCATAGGGGAGGGGAGTAAGAGGAAAATGGGAAAGAGGGAGGAATGGGAGGATACAAGGGATGGGATAACCATTGAGATGTAATATAAATAAATTAATAAAATATGAAAAAAGAAAATGAGCAGTTGACATTAGAGTTCTCAAAGTTATAATTTAGAACAAAAATTATTAGTTTCTGAATGAAAGTGAGGTTTTGTGTATACCATAGCTTATAGTGGAAGTCAGAAGAGAACTTTGGGGAGTTGGTTCTCTACTTTCAATTTTATGTGGGTTCTGAGGATTGAACTCAGGTCATCAGGCTTGCGTGCCATGTGCATTTAACCACTGAGCTATCTTACCAAGGCAGAGTTATAATTAGTGTCATAGAAAAGACTTAAACTGTGGAATACAATTCTGATTAAAAATGATGGCATTGAAAAGTCACCCAACAATGTGCAATTTTCCATCTGGTTCTATGAAAACTCAGGATCCACAATATGCCAGAAAAGGTTAACAACTCTACATAGATCCCTACTACCCATCCCTAACTAAAAGCTGGAATTCTACTCTTCATTTCTGGACAAAGGCCTTTCACTGGGGGATCTTCAGGCCATTCCCAGGTCTGCTCCGTGAACACCACACCTCATCTTGTCCTCTGTTCCTCTTCACAGCCATACTACCCCTCCTCCTTGACCTGAGTCAGTAAAGAAATTCAGTAACACAGCCTCCCATCTCAATGTTTTATGTCAATAATACTTAGCTCCCCTTCTCACAAGAAAAAGAGTCAGGGTGTACAACCTTTGTGCTGGGGGATTCTGACTCTAGGTCAAGAGTCTCACAACATACCCTCAGAGTGCATTCAAGTGCCTTCACTAACAAGGCAATGAGAACAGGCTGTGTAGCATTGGTGCCGTAGGATGGAGAGTGTAGCAGCTATAGCCTGGCTCATGATGACAGAAGAAGAAATGCAATGTGATGGAGTGGACACAGGGCCTAGAAAATATTTTATGATATTTAGCCACAAAGAGGGCATAGGGAAAGTTCTAGAGGAATAATGTAGTCAAGAAAATAATTGTTTCATCTAAGGTTAGGAGAGTGTGATTATATGTTTATGGACATAAATCCATCACATGTCTTTAGCTACATGTGTCCTATGATATAAGCATTGTCTTACAGGTCCACATAAATGGACATTATGAGTGTCCATTTATACTTCTAGTAAGTTCCACTCTTACACAAGCTTTCAGGGAAATTTTATGCTTTGAACATACTCCACCCCCAAAAAGCCTTGTAAGTGGAGAGAAACAAATAGTATGACCAAAGTCTCCTCCAATTAATAATCCCTCCTCCAAGCCACTCAAAGCATGGTAAAGGTTGTGATGCTCTCAAGTCAGCAATGGTACAAGGAAGAAGTGGGCCTAAGTCAAACCTTGATCAGCAGGTGCAGAGGTGTTAGCTGCATGACGTTTTAAAGGCCTTGCCCTGGCTCTAGGGGGTCCACCTGCAAGCTTGCCCATCATGTTTTGAACTCTGTTCAGCAAATGGAGAAGTTCTTTCCGTATTGGCCCCTGGTATGGATTAACGGCACCCCTAATTAACAGAGAAGTAAAAAGTGAGCTTTAGAATAGTAGGTATGAGGCTAATTATTCATATGTGACCCAATAGGATAACTAAGATGAGAGAAAGACAGCATTTTTCATTAATTAAACATCCAGTGCCTTCACTATGCACAATAACTACTGTGGCAGGATATGTCAGAAAATGGCCTTAATCCCAACACTCAGGTGGGAAGGCAGAAGGACTGTGGGTTTGAGGCAAGTCAGGCTAAATACCATGAACTAGTCTCGAAAATAAATAATAAATAAACCAACAAGCAAATAAATTCTATTTCTATTAAAACAATGAAATGGAAGCCAATGCTATAATCTGTTGACTATGAGACTCTTTGCCAAGTGCATTAAGAATTCCTACCTCCTCGTCTTTCCTTGCTGGTTTCTCTGCATTTTTCAATCATGTAAAAGTTGAATCTAAAACCAAAGAAGATCAGTATTTTACTAGGCAACCATCTTTCTGCAGTCTGTAGCATCTACCTGTGCTGTATTTATCATCTATCTACTTCCTACCTTTGATTTATCCTGTCGTCTCTCATCTACAATCTATCTTCTATATGTCATCTCTCCACCATCTGCCATGCATCTTCCCATCATCTATTGTCTATCGTTTATTTTCTACACGTCGTTATCTGTATTCTATCATCTACTGTATCTCTAGCTTAAATCTTCTTTCTCCTATTATCTACTTGTCTATTTCTAAACTCTATCTACATGTATCCATCCTCTATTTTTATCAGCTACCTATGTACTCATCATGCATATAGCTATAATTTACCTATATAATACCTACTTTCTACCTATCATCTATCAAGCATGTACTACTGTATTTTCTATCAACAATCTATGCCATCATCAGCTAACCTATATTTACATTTCAGCTATTATCAACTATCTACAATCTATCAACTATCAGTCCTGTGTTCACATTTTATGTATCATTTATACCCCTGCTATCCTGTGCCTGATTTACACCTATCTATGATTGATGATCTACCTATACTGTATCCCTCTCAGGTCTATTATTTCATGTATCATCAAAATTCTACCTCTTCTAAGTCTACATTCCATCTAGTATCTTCCATTTACCTATTGTTTATATTCTATTGATCTTGTATCTGTCATCCATCTGTCTATCACCTACCATCTATATACCCTGTGTCTATCTTCCAAATTTCTATACATTATCATCTATCCATCCTGTGTTTATACTGAATCTATCTATCATGTATCCTGTAGCTGTCCTGTGTCAATCTATCTACCTATACACTGTGTACCTACCCTGTGTTTGTATTTGAATCTAGCCTGTAGTCATCGTGTGTCTATGGTCCATCAATGGATCCTATACTACAACCATTCTGATTCTATCTTCCATGTATGGATCATCTATCCTATAGCTAGCCTGTGGCCTTGTTCCATCTATCAAAATCATCTATCAGTCTTCTATCCTCTATATACCCTGTGTCTACTTATATCCTATTTCCTCTACCTATAATGTGTCTGTATAATATTCCTGTGTTATTTATCATCTTACTGTCCTGTATCTCTCTATCCATACATCACAATCCTCTAACCATCCCATGCCTGTCTTCCATCTGTCCTTTAAGCTATCCCGTGCATGTATACCATCCAAGTATCATTTATCATTAGCTACCTTTTATCTCTCATCCACCTATCTCTCATGTATCTAACTTCCATCAAATTATCACCTCTCCTTTACCTATCCTTTGATTATCTTCTATCATCTGTCTTCTATCCTCTAGTTAGCCTGTGTCTGTTAACCATTCATGTATCCGTATCCCATAACTACCCTGAATTTCTCTTCTACGTCACATCTAATTTGTAGCTATTGTATATCTATTTTCCATCTTTTTATTATATTTCATTTGCTTAGCTACTGTCTGTCTTCCATATATGAATTCTATCCTCTAGCTAGTCTGTGTTTGTCTTCAACCTGTCTATCCTTTATCCTCTAGGTATCTTGTGCCTACCATCCATCCATCTGTCTATCATCCAGCTATCCTGTGCCTGTTACCCATCTATTTATCCATCATCTATCTTCTAGCTGTCCTGTGTCTCTATACTATTGATGTATCATTTGTCTTCTACATACCTTAAATATCTGTGATCTATCTATCTGTCTATCTATCTATCTATCTATCTATCTATCTATCTATCTATCATTGATCCTCTAGCTTTCCTATAGGATAGCTTTCATCACCTATTATCATCTATTCTCTACATATTGTATATCCACCTTCCATTGCTCTCTCTTTCTTTCTCTCTCCTATCCTCTACCTGTTCTGTGTCTATTATCTAATCTCTTTAGATTTATTTATCTTTTTTTTTTATTAATTTATTCTTGTTACATCTCAATGGTTATCCCATCCCTTCTATCCTCCCATTCTTCCCTCCCTCCCATTTTCCCCTTATTCCCCTCCCCTATGACTGTTCCTGAGGGGGATTACCTCCCCCTCTATATGATCATAGGGTATCAAGTCTCTTCTTGGTAACCTGCTGTCCTTCCTCTGAGTGCCATCAGGTCTCCCCGTCCAGGGGATATGGTCAGAGGTGAGGCACCAGAGTGTGTGAGAAAGTAATATCCCACTCTCCACTCTACGAAAGCCTTCACTTACCAGGAAACAGAGACAGAAGAGAGGACATAGTAGTGGGACTCTAGATGTGAGATTCATGGGAGAAAGGCAAAGTAGTAGGACCCAGAGGGTCCTAGAAGCCTACAAATAGAACATTATGATAGGCAGATTTGGGCACAGGGGTCCCACTCAAACTAGGCACCAGACAAGGACAATACAGGCGGTAAACCTTAAACCCCTACCCAGATCTAGACAATGGACAGAACACTCTCCACAGTAGATTTATTTATCTTATATAACTCCTCTATCATATATCTAGATAACTTTCATTTATCTTCTTTCTTTTAGACCTCCCTTGTTAAATGTATTATATATTCTTTTATCTAGTTCTTCATCTTTTTTTTTTTTTTGAGCAAACAGTCTTTATTGGGCTCACAGCAGGAGTCCGTTGACCTTGAGGACATCTGTGAACTTGCTGATTTTGCTCTCCACATTCTTCTCTGTCTGTTTCCGTAGCCTCAAGAGCTGCTTCTTCTTCCGATAGTGGATCTTGGCCTTTTCCTTCCGTTTCTCTTCCAGAGTGGCGGTCACTGCTTGGTACTTCCACCCGACCTCATGAGCCAGTCGACCCAGGTAAGCAAACTTTCTGGTAGGCTTCAGCCGCACAACCTTGAGGGCAGCAGGGACCACCATCCGCTTTTTCTTGTCATAGGGTGGAGGGATCCCATCCAACACCTTGAGGCGCTCCAGGGCAGCCTGGCCTCTCTTGGTCTTGTGGGGCAGCATGCCTCGCACAGTGCGCCAGAAAATGCAGCTCGGGGCTCGGAAGTGGTAGGGGCCTCGAGAGGGGTTGGTGTTCATCTGCTTTCGGAGGAAGGCCAAATACTTTAACTTGTTTCGGTAGAAATTCCCAGAAATGTTGATGCCCTCACAGCGTACAACCACCACCTTGCGGCCCAGCAGCACCTACTTGGCCACGATGGCCGCCAGGCGGCCCAGAAGATGGCCTCGGCCATCCAGCACCAAAACCTGCCCCTCCGCCATCTTCGGCAGCCGCCTGGGACTAGTTCTTCATCTTCTATGTCATATACTTTACCATCTATTGTTTATAACATATCATACTTCTAATAGTAATGAGCTATAATTTATCACATAGCATTCACCATCCTTCACGTATTTTTTTGTACTGTGTAACTCTTGTGATAAAACTTGTTGATATTTTAAAATACAGCCAATCTGGCCCTTTTTGCCAGTGTATTCCATGAGATCGTTAACTGTGGTATAAATAGTATTACTCAAGAACAGGAAAGACATTTCAATAAGCACCAAGTTAGACAATTAAGCTTACATAACGTATATATTTAACTACATAACTTTAGACTAGACTAAAAACTTATATAACTGAAATATGAAATTAGGAAATCCAAAGTTTACAGTTGGTGAGTTCCCCATCCCTATATCAATGATTGGTACAAGATTAGACAAAAAAATAACTCAGTATTTTGCCCTTACAACAGAGCTCCAACTGAGTCAACTTTACCTTATCACCCACTTGAAGTAAAGTGGTCTTGTGCCTACTGTATCTAGGCAACTCTAGAATGCACACTGATTAGGAGATTGGCTGAGAACATAAAAGCCACTGACTATGATTGGTCCTAAGAGGCAAGGCTGTGATTGGTCAAAACACAAGTTTAAATGACTGTGGTTACCGTTAAGAGCAAGGCTGTGATTGGTCTAAAACACAAACTTCAATGACTATGATTGGTTCTGAGAGTCAGTGTTGTCAGTTGTTCAAACATAATCCTTAGTGAATGTGATTGGTGGTTAGTGGTGAGGCTGTGATAGGTCTAAAATGTAAGCCCCAGTGACAGTGGCTGGTTCTACAAGGCAAACCAGTTAGACTCGATGAGTCTATAGGGAGATATTCAGCAGTTGCTGTTTTCCTGATTTGATCTTTTAAATCTATCTATATCTCTATATGTTATATTTTGATTACTTTTATTTTATTAAATGTTTTCCTTGAATGTATGTATACCATGTGTATGTCTGACACCTATAGAGATCAGAAGACTGTGTTGTATCTCGGCTTGTGGGGTGCTGCTGGAGAGGTCAAGGTCTGGCATATCTGGATATCCAACTGAGTTCAGTCTATTATGCCGGACTCCATTTCTCAGTGGGGGTTCTCCCTTCCCCTGATTTGGGCCCCACAGACCCTCTAAGGAGTATCATGTAGCCCTCAGGGAGATTACAACCCCAACCGTTTCCTGGTAAGAAACTGTTCAGCAAGCCCCTGGAGATTACCCCACCCTACGCTAAGGAGATCCTAGCCTCCAGCAAATGACCTTTAATATTAACCTGGAAGTTCTTCCCCCATCCATAGGATAATTATGTACTGTATTCTCCTTCTTATGATAAGACCCCATGCTACTGCATGTAAATGAGATGATACTGTATCACTGCATGTAAATCAAGTGTCCTGGCACATAGTGAATCCGACACATTCACCCTCAAACCTCTCCCTCACTGTCCAAGGTTTCCCCCCCCCCAAGGTTTATAAATAAAAGTCAGCTGGCTGGCTGGTTGGCTGGCTCTCTTGTGCTCACACCGTTTCTCTACCATGACCTTCTGACACTCCATTTATTCTGGGGAAGAATGCCTGGGGCTTGACTGTTGATCAAGGCAGGCACAGAGATGGCAGAGCTGCTACATTGCTGATAGCTGGGTGCTGACCACTGCTGAAGCACACTGTAGCCTGCCATCCACAAGCCAGGGAGAAAGATCTCAAGAGAGAACCAACCCTGCCAACGTCTGGAACTTCAACCTCCACCTTTAAAAACTGAAAAAGCAATATATTTTTCTGTTCAAATCACTGTACTTCGAGGCTTTTCTCTGATGTCCCAAAGTCATGTATCCTGTATTGTTCCATGATGTTATATTTCAGGTACACTTCCAGGACCTACAAATAGAGATGACACTGAGCCAAGCACAGAAGGTTTCCTCTGTGTCCGTCTGTCTCTGGTCTCTTCAAAGTGCTACTTGCCACACGCCAATACCACATGCCACACTCACTCTGAGTTCCCATTTCTATCTTCAGAGTCCTAGACCACACCCCTCTCCGTGCTGCACAAGGAAGGCTTTATCAGCTGGCAAAAGCCCCATCCCTGCATGAGACAATTAACAGCTGCGGACAAACTAAAGCTCAAACAGAAATTCCAAACTTGGGATTAAAAAAAAAATTATTTACATAACACAACTGAGTTGACAAAGAAACCAAAACTTCCGTTACAGTCACTCCATTGAGAAAACTGCCTTTCCCTCTCCAATCAGCTGTCTATCACAAACAGCTACTTGCCTAGGTATTGGATTTTGGCCTTCTCCTCCTCCTCCTTCATGCTGGGATTTTTCTGACTTGCGCTCATGCGGATCTTGTGTATGCTGTCTCGATTTCTGCCAGGCCATGTGTGCATCAGCCCTGATGGGTCTGGAAAATGATGTTTCTTTGGGGTCATCCTCCAGAGATTCAGGTTACTTCAGTCAGTGCCATGATGGAGGGGGATTTTCAGTGATGCAGCTGCTTTGGAATCATCCCTGTTCGTGTAAATAACTCCTTAGCCACGCTTTGATCTGTGGTACTTCCCCAGGAAAGGTGTCACACAATGCCATCATGATGGAAAGGCACTGTGCTCTTAATGGTGGCCACAGCATGTGATAGAGACTCCTCCTGTGGCAATGGACAGGATGCAAAGCATACAGTTCTGAATTAGCGTTAAGTATAAGCTTGAACCTTTATACTCATGATCTTCCTGCCATTCTCCACCAAGTCCCAACACAGTGCCACCTGCTGGAGACTAAATGTTCAAACATAACAGTCTGTAGGAGATGTTGAACCCCACCAGCCACCCAAGTACACTAATAGGAACTGAGAGCAGCACCTATTCCCAGCAGACAGCACTTACTAAAGGAGCAGGCATGTTTAGTAGAACACCCCAAATATTCCTATTTCAGTAGTGGAGAAAAATTACTCTCATACACTCGATGTGGTGGTTTTGGTTTCACCTAGAAATCCATCGATCTCTTTCCTAGTATCTAGATGGCATCACAGTAAAGAACAAGAAAAGGTCAAAAGTATTTGTAGAAATAAAAACATATAGCCCATATCCGATAAGATAAAAGTCATACTATCTGATATCCAATGAAAAGTTTTCACACATTCAAAGACAAAGTCAAAATACACCCCATAATGAGGGGGAAGTTAACTGACCCTGCTGTGAATCTTGCACAGTTGCTTTAGAAAGTAGAAATGCATGCTTCAGAAGAAAGAGGAAATTAAAACTAACTATAAATGTATTTTCGAAAAGGTAGCAACATGGAAGATATTAAATGAGACTGAATAAACTTCCTGGTATAGTGATAAAAATTATGATATGAAAAAGAAAAGACACGACAAAAGAATCATGAACCTGAAGACCTAGGTAAAAACGATCAAAATGAAACATACAGGGGAGAACAATATCAACAATTAAAATGCCAGTGAGCTCCGAGACATGGACAGTTAGCATCCCTTTCAAGGGGGAAATCTTTGAATGAAAATGTCTCTGAAAATTCATATCTGATGAAAGTTACAAACTCACAATTCAAGTAGCATGAACTTCACACACAGGAACATGAAGGAAACCTAACTAAAGCATATGACAACGAGATGTAAAAATAAAACATAGAAGTAGCCAGTGGGGGAAGCAACATGAGAAGAAAAAGATAAGGATGGTACTGAGTCTCTCAGTGGAGCCATGGAGAACAAGTGGACAGTACAGCAAGATCTATAACTGGCAAAGGGAGCGTATCTACCAACCTAGAATGGCTAAGGATGCTCTGCAGGGGCCAGGTGAATGGATCTAGAGGGAAACAGCTCCATAGAAAGGCACACATAGCACCCAAATTAACCATGTGGTTTAGCTGTGTTAGGTTTTCCTGTTGCTTATTTACTCTTTAAAATAGTTGCTTAAAGATGTGTGTATATTATTGAGTATATATCATAGGTAGAAGCAGCATGTCTGGATGAAGTTGAGAATTCTCCTCTCAAGGTCTAAAAAGAATTGTGTTAGCATTTTGATGGGAATTGCACTGAATCTGCAGATTGTTTTTGGTAAGATGGTCATTTTTTTCAGAAAAATATTTTTCACTTAACATTCGGATTATATTCATATCCACCTCCCTCCTCTCCTCCTGGTCCCACCCTCTCTCCCTCATCCCCCTATACCCCTCCCCTACTCTACAGAAAAGGGGAGCCCTCCCCTACCAACCCGCCCTAGCATATCAAGTCTCATCAGGACTGAGTGCATTCTCTTCCACTGAGGCAAAGCAAGGCAGGCCAGGGGTAGGGGAGATTGGGGGGTTGGGAGAAGTAGGGTGGTGAGGGATAGTAGGGTGGGGAGGTGGGGTGGGGGGTGGAGTGGGGGAGATAGAGAGTAATGTGTGTGTGTGTGTGTGTGTGTGTGTGTGTGTGTGTGTGTCCTGACCTGAAAGCAGACAACAGAGTCCGTTGTCAGAGACAACTTCTGTTCCCCTTAGCAGGGTGGTGGGGGTGGGAGGGACTCACATGAAGCCTGAGTTGCCCATTGGCTACATCTGTGTAGGGGCCAAGGAGTAGTAGGATGATACATGTGCATGTGCGTGTGTGTGTTTTATTACTTGTTAAAATTTTTTGTTTACTTATTCTGATTGCAGTCCCCCTCCTCTCCTCCCTGCATCCCTCACACACCCTTTCCCCCATCCTCCCCTCTCCTTTTTCCACAGAGAAGGGGGAGGTCCTCTATGGGTACCAACCCGCCCTGACACATTACGTTGTTGCAAAACTAGGCACATAAAGATGGCCATTTTTTACTATGTTTATCCTATTGATCTACAAACATGAGAGATCTTTCCATCTTCTGGCATCTTCTCTAATTTATTTCTTCAAAAAACTTGAAGTGCTTGGTTAGAGTTACCCTAAGATATTTGATACTATTTGAGGCTATTATGGAAGGCGTTGTTTCCTTGATTTCTTTTTCAGTCCATTTGTCATTTGTTTGATAGCTTTGTGGGGTGTGTGTGTGTGTGTGTGTGTGTGTGTGTGTGCGCGCGCGCTCACGCGCTCGCGTATATATTCTAAACATAATTCTTCTGTCAGATTTCCTCCCATTCTGTGATCTGCCTTTTAACTTCACTGCCAGTTCCCTTCACTACATAGGAATATTTTCATTTCATGAGATCTGTTTGTCAGCTGTTGGTCTTAATGTACTGTGAAAATCCTATTCAGACAGCCGACATACATGTTTAGAAGTTGAAGCACACCCTGTACTTTATTCTCTAGAAGTTTCAGAGCATTAGCTCTTATGTTAGGGTCCTTGACACACTTAGACTTGAATTTTGTGCAAGGTGAGAGATAAGGATCCAGTTTCATTTTTCTGCACATTGAAATCCAGGCTTTAAGTAGCTGCTCGCCGTGGAGAGGGACGATCAGAGTTATGGATTTTGAAAATCTTTTCTCAAAACCCCCCAATCCGGCCCTCGGCAAAAAACCGGCTGCCAACCCTGAGGAAAGAACTGTAGATGGGTACTGAAGTTGAAGAAACACAGACAGTCAAATGGGAAGTAAAGCGAGTCTGTGGAAAAGTTCCCAAGAAATTTAAGCGCCCTGGAAGCTCTACAGCATCACCGAAGAGCTTGCCCTGTAGAAAGTCACGAAGTAAGGACTACGAGCCATACAGCGATGGGGAGACACGCAGTCAGGGATCAGAAGATAATTTTGACAAAGAGCTTCAGCGGTACATACAAGCTAAAGAGATGGCCAGTGCTGCTCAACCCTCACTACTCCCCGAAGAATCTGTGAAGAAAGAGGGAGCAGGAGGTACCCAGCAGACTGTCAAACAAAAAAATAAAAAATCTAAAGCTGGTCACAAGAAAGTTAAAGAGAAGAAAATGAAGCAAAAGTGGCCTGGCACTGGGAACAATGGGTCAAGTGCCTTACTGAAGAACAGTGGCTCCCAAGACAAGGCTGATGAGCCTGAAGAGAAGCAGCCACGTGTGAGGATGAGTCAAGGCTTCATCAATTAGCACACGGTGGAGCGTAAAGGGAAGCAAGTTTGCAAATACTTCCTTGAAAGGAAATGTATTAAGGGAGACCAGTGTAACTTCGATCATGATGCAGAGTTAGAGAAGAAAAAGCAAATGTGTAAGTATTACGTACAAGGATACTGTACCAGAGGAGAGAACTGCCTGTATTTGCATAATGAATATCCATGCAAGTTTTATCACACAGGAGCCAGGTGTTACCAGGGTGATCACTGTAATTTTTCTCATGCCCCGCTGACTGCTGAAACACAAGAGCTGTTGGCTAAAGTTTTGGGTACTGAAAAGAAGTCATGTAAGTAGACTGAAAAGCTTGTGTAGAGGGCAGAGCTATTCCTGCTCAAGACTTTTGAAGACTGGTGACTTGGAATAGTTCATAAGGTTCCTCGGTTAATGCGCCTTCCTGTGTCGTGCTCACGTGCAGCTCCCTCTGGACACGGAGTGGTGGGTCCAGTGCTCAGCTGGAGGGTGCTTCCTGGGGCAGGAGAGGGGCACGTGCATGCTGGCTGGCGGCAAATGCTGTGGTGTGCTAGGTTGCCGAAGTCTCTTCCAATCGAGATTTCCAAGTACAAGTTTTTACAAGCACAAAATAGACAAAGAGAAGTTAAGTGAGGATGGGAGAAATAATAGAAAGGATGATGACAGAACTGTTAGGGGGCATGGGGCAAAAAAGAGCTACACCCCTATGTGCCATTAGATACTTTGCATAGTGTTTTTAACAATTCAAAGTTCCACTTTATGGTTTAGCATAGAATGTGGTTCTGCCATCTTTTTTAAACCAATTTCCTGTTGGATATTTGTTTCTTATTACTACTGTTTAAATAAAGTGGTTGCTTTATAAAAAAAAAAAAAGAAATCCAGGCTTTAAAATGTGCATCTTGGGCACTATAGAATAAAATCAGGCATATATGTATAATATTTTAAAATAAAAATATTAAAAAACTAAAGGCATAAATACCCTATATAAAATAAAGGATTATCATGTTGGATAAAGAATCAAATCCAATTTCAAGTATTAAAAACAGAAACTGTTTAAGAATAAAGGAATGAAAAACGATACAACATTTAAACACCAATCAGAAGAAAGTTTGAAAAGCTTCATTAATCTCAAATTATATTTATCTTGGATTCAAAATTATTTTGTGATATTGAAATAACTAACTCATTAAGAGCATAGAATCCAAAATGTTTTCTCATCAGATCTTCAAAAAAACATTTACTAAAAAGTTAGGAATTTCAGTACCATGCTGTCTTAAGAAGTCTCTAATTTACTAAAGACTTTTAGGACGTGAGCAGCACAATGCACTTGAAGTAACAGACATTTATAGAACAGCCTGTCTGACATAGCAAGAACACTTACTCTTGTCAAGTACCCAGATGACAGCCAAGATAGTCATATCTGGGGCCTTCTGACAGCTCTCAAGTAGTTTGAGTATTCTTGTTATATAAAGAATGTTTTTTGAACACGGAAATTCCATTAGTGACATGTCTCCAGCATCCAGCAATAGGAAAAAGAAAAGAAAACAAACAAACAAACATGTACTTTGAGACAAAAATGTTGTGTTTTGAAGTGACACAGATGCCAAAGTCGAAACCAAAAGGGCAAATATTCTCAATAGGATCAGAATAAAACCACAAATTAAAGTCAAGGCAAGCAGGTAGAAGGAAATAATAGAAAAGTTGGAATTTAGAAAAGCATTGAGAAAAGAGCAGAAAAACCATACAGAAAGGCTAGAGCTGAAAGCAAAAGTTATTCTTTACAAAAATCTTCTTAAACCTCTAATGAGAAACTTAAGGAAAGTAGAGAAAAAGAAAACACGTTTCCAGTGAAATGGGAATGACAAAGACAGATTCTCTGTGTACTAAGAGATTATCTGGGGTAATTATTATATACCAGTATAGTTAAAGTTGAATGACGTGAATAAATCCCTTGAAAGATACATACACTGAAAGTTCTCTCAAGGTCTTAGAACCTGCATAACCTTTGACATTGTAATTTAAGTATATCCCAACAATGACTCCAGGCCCAATAACTTCACTGCTGCATCTTGGTAAACATTGAAGAAATAGAAGGTTTAAATTCCATTCAAGTGCTTCCCAAAATGTCAGAAGAGACCCTTTCCTATTTGTTCTATGTTGGTGACATCGCCTTCCTGTAAGAACAAAATGTATAAGGAATATATGGAATATTTCTTATATATTATATAAAATATATTTTGTATTTGTATATTATATATAAATATTATATAAATATATTCTTATAATATATTCCTTATATATTCCATATAAAGAATCACAAGAAAAAAATTAAAAAATTTCTCCTAGACATTGGTGAAAAATTGATTTTGTTTAGAAAATTGTTGCAATAGAAAAGGAAGAAGTAAACCTACTATTATTTATAGAGATGGTGTAGACATACTGGTAAAATATATCCAAAAGTGAAATTAATATGCAACCATTTAGTGAGATCATATGAAACAAAACCAACATGCTAAACCTATTTTATTTCTATATTCTAGCAACAATTGAAATATGAATAGAAGACTATAATTTACAGCAATAGCAAAATGCACAAAATGCTTATGCATGAATTTAATGAATTCTGTGCAAGCCCAGAAAAGTATAATACACCTCTCATAAAAACTGAAGACTGAAAGAGATGGAGAGCTATACTATCTTCATGAAAGAGCCTGCAGGGCCCGAAATGCAGGTCCCTTGCACAGAACTTGCCAGGAATCAAGAGGCCCTGCATCAACAAAATGCAAAGCAAACCTTCTGTCTTTCACAATTAAGTATGATGATACTGTGAGGGTTTTCAGAGTGTCCCTTGTGAATTAATGAGAGTTTTGATTTTGAGAGCAGATGACAAGTTTTGACAAATGTTTTTCCTATGGGGGGGGGGGCGGAAACCCCATATGTCTAATTTATCCTATTAATGTGGCCAATTATATTAGCTCCTTTTCCACTGTTGAATCAAGTTTCAGGTCTCTGAGGTGGCTAACTCTGATCCAGTTGACGATAATGTATTACAGACATCTGGTATTCTAAGAGCAGAGATATATATTGACCTATAAAACGAAAAGGACCATGTTAACTATGTGAGAGGAAAGAGAATATTTAGCTTAATCATGATAACTATTATACAGTGTGTATAAATATCAAAGCAAAATTTTGTGTATCTCAAATATATACAATTCTTGTTTCCCAATTATGCCCCAATAAACCCAAGAAAATGCTGTTATTCTTTTATCCCAGGTATTAATTCTATTTGATTTTTATATATTATCTTAAGGCTTTAGAGCAGTGGTTCTCAACCTATGGGGTGTGACGCTCTTGACAAACCTCTATTTTAAAAAATATTTATATTACAAGTCATGACTGTAGAAAACTTGCAATTACGAGGTAGCAATGAAACTAATTTTATGGTAGTGGTCATCACAGAATGAGTAACTGAAGGGTCACAGCATTAGGAAGGTTGAGAACCACTGCTTTAGGGAAGGCATCAATTAAGATGGCAACTTTAACACCTAGATACTAACAGGAATTGTATAATATGTTAAAGACTATTATTTATTTAACTGAGTGTTTTAGAATGAACAAATGTGTCATATATCAAGTTATTTTTCTTCTCCATTTATAAGGATTACAAATTTCTATTAAGCTCTATTAATATAAAAACATTCATTTCAGTGGATTTCCTAAAAGTGAAGCTCCTTGTATTCCATCAACAATATGAGCGATCATGGTATAATTTTATTTTGCAGTTGCTTTTTTCCTTAAAAAATAACACTTATTTAATGCTGTGGCAATATTGCGTTTGATCTGAAGTCCTTTATTTTTATATTTTAAAATTCTGAGACAAGGTATCATATGTTTTATGCTGTCTTGCAACCCACTATATAACTGAGGTTGACTTTGAACTCCTGATCCTCTTGTACCCACCTCCAGAATGCTGTTATTGCACATGTTTGCCATTGTGCAGGGTTTGGATTAATTGAATTGTGACTTGACTTAGTTTTATGGGTAATTTTCCTTTGTTTTTTTTTCCCCCCTTTGGATCAGTGTTATAGACTTTTGAAAAATTGTGTGTGGGTATGCCAGGAAATAAAAGTGACAGAAATCTAAATTTCTCATCACCACTAAATTCAAGCACAAGGGAAGTAAATAAATACACAGAAATGTGCCTCCACAGCTTAACCAGAAAGTAGGAAATATACAGATTTTTAAATCTGTAGTTGGAAAAGCAAGCATCTTTTGCGAGGGCTTCTCCCCCATTTTTTCATTACAGAACACAGAGAGACTGGTGGGGAAAAAAAAGACTGGAGTAACAAGTAGCAGAGAGAAAGCTGACCTGAAATCACCAGCAACTACAGGAACTCATCCCGAGTGCAGATACAGTAGAGGGGTCCGAGTTGATGCAGTTTTTACCCCAGGGAACTGGCTCAAGAAACTAAAATGACAGAGAGAAGCTGCCCCAGAGAGCTAGAAGGTAGACAATGTCCAAACACCATGTTGCTTAGCTTAGCTATAAGTGGAAAATTTGGCAAATCCCAGTGAGCTGACTCCAGTACTCCTGTAACCTCCTCACAGAGAGCAAGGCCAGTCTGGAGAAAAGAGAATGGAGAGAGAAGAAGGGGCCTTGCAGAAGGCCTAAAATGAATCTTCAGTATTTGTCAGCCAGACTAGATTGTCAGCTAGACTAAGACTAAGTTATTAGACTTGCATGTGCCCGTGAGTGCGTGCATGCACGCGCACACACACACACACGCACACACATACACACACGCACACGCACACACCGCACACACACGCACACACACACACACACACACGCACACACGCACGCACACGCACACACACACATGCGCACATGCACACACACACACACACACACACACACGCACACGTGCACACACACACACACACCGTATGAAGGGAGGAGGGATAATTATTGGTAATAAGAGAGAGTGGGGATACATAAAGTCACAATATATTCTGTTTAAGTATGTAATTATAAAATGAATGTTTAAAAAACTTTTGGACAAAGCAGAAAGACTACATCACATGAAAAGTGAAAATAATAAAATGTCCTAGAACAGCAAACACTCACTACAAGGAAGAAATTAAAACGAACCCCTGATTTGCGGGTAAGACTTCTGGTAAAGGAAAAAAAAAAGACGAATATTTTTTTCCTTTGAAAACTGCCTAATAAAGAAGATATCAAATAAAAGAAAAATTCAGAGTTTTAAAAGACCAAAGCAAAGCAAAATAAATCAGAAAATACAATCCAAAATATGCCCCAAGTAAGTTTTCAAAGAGGAAAAATAGAACTATGCTGCTAGACAAGCAGAAGAGGGCACCCTCGATCTACAAATGTTCTTAGTGAGCACAAGGCAGATGGATGATCAGGCGAAAATACCTCTCTTGAATCTCAGAGGAAAGGAAACTTAGGCTCTTCTCTTGATGGAATTCACATCCCTGGAAAAGCTATGATGGTCAAAAACCCTAAAAGACCGCTGCCACCCCAACCCCGTACGTTTTTTTTTCTTTAAGGTAGCAAAGGACCACAAGCCAACTGGCTTGGAATAACACAAAGTGGTCTTGTGTTTTCAGGACAAGGCCTCACTCTGTAGTCCAAGCTAGTCTCAAACTTACTAAGCAGTGGTCACAATGAACTCCAACGCCCAGCAATATTCTTGCCTCAGCCTTTCGAGTTCCGCGGTGAAAGACAAGACATGAACTACCATTCCCAACAACACAAACGGCTGACAGTCAGAAAAGCATCTCACAAATATATACATGCATGTTGATATACATACAAAGAGAATAACACAAATGGCTAATTATATAGTTAGAGAGGCGAGCAGTCTGAAATGAGTAAAATCAAAGGGACTATTGCTTTTGGGGGCATTAAGTAAAAATCCACTCCCTTTTATATTCCAGCAGCTAACAGCACTGTGATCTCTTCTTCTTCTTCTTCTTCTTCTTCTTCTTCTTCTTCTTCTTCTTCTTCTTCTTCTTCTTCTTCTTCTTCTGTGATCCCTTCTTCTATCTTTAAAGGGTAATCAAATGTAAAAAGGGTAAGTTACTGCACAGAAGCATGTTAGTCAGACTAGAATTAGACTGTGAACAAGTGCTATGCACGACGACAGATGGCATGATGGAATGATAAATAGATGTGGAAAGAGATTTAGGGGTGTGTGTGTGTGTGTGTGTGTGTGTGTGTCTACATGACAATACATGCATTGCTGCACATACATGTATTTCCTAGTCCTAGTTCCTGCAGTGTTTCCATTGCAGTCACGGTGAATATACTTCATACTCAGCTCTTAGCTTGAAAAAGCCATTTTCCCCTAACAAGAACTAATTCTTCAGAGAAATGACTGGCCTCAGAGCCCAAAATGGGAACGTACATGATGAACATCGAACATGATGTTCTGTGGAAAATATGAACTCAGCAAGGCACAAGGTAAAGGACAGAGGGTGCAGCTTGGAGTACGCACAGCTGGCAAAATCCGGTACAATTTGAATATCAGTATAAATTAGGGTAGTAACAGACCGTAACACATTCAACAGAAAAATTCATTATGCTGATATAAATTATTATAAAAGAGAAAGATCTGTCCCTTTCTGTGGCATATGAACAAAGGCTGTAGAAAGAATAATGGAGTTAGAAAATGACTGTGTGATAGCCATCATGGCAAGAACCAAATTAAGCAAAAATGAAAATGAGCAATGGATGCTAAAGCTAAGAATAACTTCATGAGTAGGCAATTAATTACAGACTTTCAGAGTTATCTACCATAAGATACCCACTCCATATAAAAGGAAAAATTTTTGCTTCGTAGTAGAAAAAAACAAAACAAAACAAAACCCAGCAACCAAGCCATAACAAAAATAATCACAAAGTTAATAGCAATGGCACAGATTGTCTTTTTTTTTTTCCTCTTGAAATGATGCCCTGGGAACTAATCATTTTTGTGGTATTCCTGAAAAATCACAGCTGAAAATCATGAGAAAATAGCAGACAAACCCAAGCTGAGAAACATTCTGCAAAAAGCTGCTATGCACTCAGAATTATCAAGATCATAAAAGAGCTTGTTTAATCCCAGTACTCAGGAGCTAGCATGGTCTACACGAGTTCAAGGCGACCAATGCTACCTGTCTTCAAACAAACAAACACTGTTAACCAACCAATCAAATGAAACCATGAATAAAAAAGAAATTAATGAACTGGTTTTTTTTTTGCTTTTATGTATACATTTATTATATATACACTGCTCTCTCTGCATGTATGCCTACATGTCAGAAGAGGGCATCAGATCTCATTATAGATGGGTGTGAGCCACCATGTATTTGCTGGGAATTGAACTCAGGACCTCTGGAAGAACAGACAGTGCACTTAACCGCTGAGCCATCATCTTTCCAGTCTGTTGTTTTGTTTTTGTGTTTTTGTTTTTCGAGACAGGGTTTCTCTGTGTAGCCTTGTCTGTCCTGGAGCTCACTCTGTAGACCTAACCCTAGACCAAGCTGGCCTCGAACTCACAGAGATCCGCCTGCCTCTGTCTCCGAGTGCTGGGATTAAAAGTGTGCATCACCAATGCCCTGCTTTAATGAACTGTTTTAAATTAAAGGAGACTAAATAAAATTATCTGATACATATAACCCAGATTTCTGAATTTCTGATAAAGGACATTGTTGAACTTATTTTAGTATTTGAATAAAGTCTGTATTCAAATTATGCTGTGTTAATGTTTGTTTTATTTATTTATTTTTGGATTTTATTATTATGTTGTGGTATGAAAGAGAACTAGCTTGATTTTTCAAAATAAGAACTGAAGAATTGTGTCTGCAGTTTACTGTCAGTGACTCAGAAAGGTATTCCACAAAATGTACACATGCAAATTGATATGTAAGAACATACAAAAAGAATAATAAAAATATAACAAAAAAACCCTTCGATAGTCCTCATCAAGGATGAGAAAAAGCTTTTGTACTGCACTTTCATTTTTCTTTCCATTTAAAAATGTTTTTATGATTGTTTTGAAATTGAATACAATATATTTTAATCATATTCTTTCCTTTCCTCTAACTCCTCCCAGAGCCTTCCCACTTCTCTATCTATCCAACTTTATGTTTTTTCCTCTCTTTAACAAAACGAAACCTAACCCAAAACAAAAAGAAGTGCACACATGTTCACAAGTGCACACCCACGCATGTGGGTGTACGAACCTCCCTACACACAAGCACAAAACAAGAACAGGAACAACAAAACAGAATAAAGCCATGGAGTCTAGTTGCTTCACTTCTCCTTCCCTGGAGTGTGGTTGATATACCCTGTGTCACTCCATTGAGGAAAACTGGTTTCCCCTCCCTGCAGCTGTCAATTACAAATAGCTAGGTGGCTGGGGGTGGGACTTTGCATCTACCATCCCTCCTCCACGCCGGGATTTTGTCTGGCTTGAGCTTGTGCAGGTCCTGTGCATGCTGTCATAGTCTTTGAGTTCAGATGTGCATCAGCCCTGCTGGGTCTGGAAAATGTGTTTCTTGAAGTTAATTTTTTTTTTCTGCAGGCTTGAACTTATATTCAGAAAAGTCTTCAAAAGTTTGTTCATCATACTTAGTAAAATGAAATTATTATGTCTGGGTTATTTGGTGGAGATTTCGCTAAGAAATAAAAAGTAAAATATGGACGCAGTCCCAACATGCTTTTTTGTAAAATATTAATACATAGCATACAAAGGAGAAAACATACCAGCGAGGAAGTCATAGTGGCTAACTGGGCCTGTGCTACCTTAACTTAGTATTCAATGTTGACAATGCTACTCTTGCGACAAAACTGAGCCATGTACGTCCTAATAGTATGAAATGAGAAAGACATAAAAATGACGAAAGAGGGCTGTGGAGATGGCTCAGAGGTTAAGAGCACTGACTGCTCTTTCCAGAGGTCCTGAGTTCAATTCCCAGCAACCACATGGTGGCTCATGACCATCTGTAATGAGATCTGATGCCCTCTTCTGGCTTGCAGGTGTAAATGCAGACAGAACACTGTATACATACTAACAAATAAATAAATTTAAAAAAAATGACGAAAGAGAAAAAAAAAGCCAACCAAATGTAATCATGAACTCCAGTGGACAGAGTATATCTTGGCAGTAACTAAGGATCATGAAAAATAAAGACTATTTCAAATTGAAGAAGAACAAAAAGACACCAGAACTATTCCTGAAACATTTCTGGTGAAATGATCTTGGGATACGTTTGTAACATGAATCTGCAAGCTTCCTTTCTTTCCCATGCTATGAAATTATTTAACTGGCATTGGAATAATACTGTTGAGGGTTTCTGCAATATCCTTAGTCTTTCTTTTACAATGTGGGTCTTATCAGGATGCCCAGAGTGGTGTCAAACTCCAGCATACAAGAAGAAATCCTCCTGCCTCAGTCATCCATGCAGCTGAGTCTACAGACATGTCCCACCAAACCCAGCTCCATGTCATTTCATGGAGGGATATCTTTATCTGAATTTTCAAATTTTCCTTTGCAATTGATGTATCAGAATTTCTGTCTCTACCTCGGTGCACAGGGCAAGTTTAATTGGCCTAAATTTTAATAAAAATGCATAGAATTGTTGTACAAATTAGTTCCATTGTTGTCTTAAAACAATGCATATTTATTATTTTTCATAATTTTCTGGACTGTCTGAATGATTCTTTTAGCTTGGAATATATCATATTCAATTGCCTAGCAGGCTTTGTAGTGAAGCACCTCATTTCTCCTCTGTATGATCTCTCACCATAAGTTTGTTTTTCAGTGTCACCACGTGAAAATGGTCTCAGGATTCCAAACACAAGAAGAACAGAAATAAGCAGTGCATAAGCATCTCTACACTGTGTTTCTTCAGGCCCTGTTTGTTTAAATCACTACCGTGGCCAATGAAATGTAATCTGTGTTCATCCTAGAGATGCATCTGTAAGTTCTGGTCCATTGTAACCATGGCAATAACTGGCAGTTCTGATTTCCTAACCAGTTCACCAAATAACTAGCTACTGTCCTGAAATTGATGGATCTTAGCGGTATCAGATATTTTAGGTCTTTCCTCCATCAGATGGATACTTAGAATTCTGGCTGGATGGGTATTGTCTCTCTGGGATAATCTTGCTAAGGAAAGATACAGTGCATCACCCTACCGCATCTGCCTAAACCAGCTTATTACAATATGTACATGAGACCCAGTTCCATTCTCCATTTACTTTGCTAACTGGCCATATAGGAAACTCTTCTTGAGGGCCAAGGGGAAAGCTGTAGCATATGCACTATTATGGCTGAGAGTACTTAGACCCATAAATCCACTACTTCTTAAAAGAAAAAAAAAAGAAAGAAAAGAAAGGAAGGAAGGAAGAAAGAAAGAAAGAAAAGCACATTAGTAAGGGAAAATGAATTTATGTACAGTTCCATCAAACTGGGAGAGTAAGACTTCTACTTCCCCCCTTCCTTTTCTGTGGCAGTGTCTATAGAATGGATGAAATAGGGCCTGAGACTTGGCTCAGTGCTTAAGAACACTTGTTGTTCTTCCAAAGGACTTGGGTTCTGTTCCCAGCACATACATGGCAGCTCACAGCTGTTTGTAACTCCTGTCCCAGGGGATCCAATGGCCTCTTTTGGCTTCTGTGGGCACTGTGCACATGTGGTGCAGTTATACTTGCGGGTAAAACACTCATACAGGTAAAACATAAAATAGAAACAAAGGCCAGAAAATACAAATATGTTGTTATTGAAACTATACATAGTCTTTCTGGAAGGCAAATTCCTTCTCTTTCTGACACCAGGACTTCTGTCTTTCCCTTTTCCCAGCATGAGACTCCTGGGACTTTTTACTTCTTTGGCACTTATTGTCTCAATAGTCTGATAGCCAAAGCGAGGGGAAGTGGCCCTCTAGAATGTCTCTTTTCTTAAAGAAGAACAAAAGAGGGTCATGGGTGTGGGGGGGAATTTTGTCAAAATGCATTATACACATATGTGAGAATGTCATAAAAATACTGCTATATAAATATGATATATAGTAGAAAAAGTCAGACCCAATTATAAAAAGAATATCTGCCAAAGGGGTTATACAGCAGAACTTTCAGTCACCTTACATAATCTATTCATGTGTTCTATACATTTAAAGTTCCTTTTTAAATCTCATTTTCATTTTCATTCTCCAACACAATACAGCTATACGGATCCTATTTGAGGATTTGGCAGATTCACAATAACCATTTCCTGATGGGAAATATGGGTTAATTAGTTAGCATTTCTTTTGTTTCCTGAGACAGGATTTCATGCAGCCCAGACTGGCCTTGAACTTGCTATATAACTGGGGATGACTTGGAAATAACGATCCTTTTGTTTGCAGCTAAGTGTTGGGATTACAGGTGAGTGTCACTATGTCCAGCTCAGCCTTTTCACAATCTTATGTTCAGTCTTAAATAGGGCACAGGAAAAGTTTCTTTGCTAATCAGTAGTTGTTGACAAAGAAGGACATGCCTTAATTAAAAACCTTTTTGGCTTGGGCAGTAATTCTTCAATTAGGATTTTCTAGCCACTACACAGAGCATTTTGGTACTCCATAGACACACTGACTCTTCTAACACAAGCGCCTTTTTCCTTTCTGGCTGTTCTTAGGCAGGGCTCTTCAGAGAAGCAGCACTAATATGGCAAGTTTATATGGGAGAAGTTGCCTCGAGATTTACTTATATATTTATATACATGTATCTATAATGTGTAGATATGTCATAAGCAATTGATTAATGAGATTATGGGTGCCGAGGAGTTTCATGATGTGTTACCTGTAAGGTAGGGAACATAAGCTAGTGGCTCATTCTGGTCAAAGTTCAAAGGCTTGAGAAATGGGACAGCCTATGATGTAACTAACTCCTAGTCCAAGGTTTGAGTGTACAAAGGCCCAAGAACCAGGAGCTCCAGTGTTTGAAGGCAGAGGAAAATGGAGGTCCTAGGTCAAAAGCAAGAGAAAAAAATGGCACTTCATGTGCATTTTTGGCCCCTTTAGAACCTGAAATGATTTCACCCTACCTGCCCATAGTAGTGAAAACTTAATTAGAAAATCAACTGCGTCTGGAAGCACCATCACAGGCATGTCCCTAAATGATGGTTTACCCAATTTACCAGCTCGCAAAGTAGGCCTTAATCCAGTCAAGTCGACACGAACAATTAACAGCTCTAAGGCCACCTTCTGTCAACCAGGCAAGCACAGATATCTCCTACACCACATTCCATGTGACGATTAATTAATCTTAAACACCAACCTCATGGGATATGGGGATATCCAGGAGGTAAGGAAACTTCAGGAGGTGTCTATGATGCCATTTCCAGACAGAACTGCATAAAAGACCTGAGACCTAAGGAATGTATTCATAACATGATGGCATTATTGGGGGGTTATTAAAATTGAGAAGCATTCAAGTTAGAGGAAGTATGTCACTAGGAGTGTGTCTTTGGAGCTACATCTTGTCATGGTTCCTTGTTAGTGGTCCTCTGTGCTTCCAGGCCAGCAGGAGGCAAATTGTTTTCTTCCTCCATACATTTCTGCCACGCTCTATTTGTTTCACCGGCTCAGAATCACGGCGGCAGCCTATGATGCATCAAAACATCAGATGCCATGAAACAAAACAAACAATTATCCCCCTAAGTTGTTTCTGTCAGGTATTTTATCTCAGCCAAGCAAAAGTCTGACTGAACTCCAAATGTCTGAATAAAGATAATAAAGCCATGATTTGACCTCAAAAGGTACCACTGTCACATAAATAACAGAAAATGCAGTAGTCCCTTCCGTAGAAGAGGAGTTGAAGACCCAAGTGATGTTTACTCTCCTTCTAATGTCACATAAGCTGAGTATTATGATATTTTAAAAAAAACCATGATGTTTAAATACCAAAACAAAGTCAATATAACTTATTTATACAATAAGGTAATAAAAGAAGAAAGAAAATGATATTTTCTAAAAGGTTAAATACATACACATATCACCATTAGAAAACAGAGTTTTCATGCCATGACCCCACTTTAAAGAGGCAGCCCATACATTCATTACTTGGTAAACAGATTGCAAGGATATGGCAGTGTGGGTTTTGCTCTTTCTAAAATTCAAAGGAGCCTACCAAATACTATGCTTTTCCTTAGTTGTGAATAATACTGGGTATACGAACTTTGGTACAACATGGTAATTCTGAAGCACTGGTCAGTTCACAAATAAGGCAGGGCAAGCGATGGGCTGAGGTTTGTTTCTCGTGCTCTGATATGCATGCCTTTGGTTAAGCTGATGTGCACAGGACCTTCTACTTCCTGTGCATGAATTCAGTTTAGCATCATCACAGTGAGACTACTGTACAATGATTTGCGGGTTACCAACACGATTGTGGCCCCTCTAGACTACTTGGGACACCTCTAGACTATTTTGTAACAAAACAGAAGGGTTTATACTGATAGAAAAAGAGAAGAAAGTGAAGCTGTTCTCTAGTTCTTTCAGCAATGGAAAGAGTTAGTGAAATTGGATGGAAATGCACTGTGCAGTCACCGATAAAAAGCAGTATGGATTTTAGGACTAGAGATAAACAAAAAGGGAAGAAGGCTTAGACTTAGATGAAGCTCATTCTTCCTAGGTTGCCAGGATTGGAGACACACTGCTAGTAGAGGACCACGTATATACATCCTATAGACACTACACCAATCCTGCACACAGAGTTGAGAAGAATAAGGTGTTTATGAGGAAAGTAATGGCCTTGGATGGATGGATCAGCAAGAATTAGGGTAAGCAGAAATGTTGAGTCCCTATCTTGGGAGGTCTAAGGAAGCCAGGCATGATGGTGGACACTCAACATCCCCTTTATGGAAGGAAGCATGAAGATTTTAAGTTGGAGACCACTCTACTGGTGGGCTGCTATTTCAAGTTTCAGGCCAGTCTGAGCTACTAGTGGCAAAGTAAGACTTTTCTGTCCCCAAAATCATGTGGGCTTGCTGCAGAGATAGATGCTTTAGAGGTTAAGTGCTGTTGTAGAGGACCTGGATTTAGTTCCCAGCACTCACATGGTGCTCCAAAACCATCGTTACCTACATGTACAGGGGGAAACAATGCCCTCTTATGACTTGTTCAGACACCAGGCATGCACATAGTACATAGATAAAATATACACATTATATATAATAAAAATATAAACAGAAAAAAATAAAGCAATCATGTATCTGGAGAGGCTGTAAGCCCAGGAAATAACCTACTGATATTACATTATTTTATTAAATAGACACTGTAACAAATTTCCTTCTAAACACAGATCACTGCAGCTCTCAACCATTACTAGAGGAGATGCATTTTAAAGTATTACCGTTATTATTTATTCTTTGAGAATTTAATACAATTTATTTTGGTAATGTTCACAAACCCCTCTCCCAATTCCTCTCAGGTTCACACCACCTCCTTATCCACCCAACTTCTTGTCCTGTTTTTAAAGCTCATGGGGTCCAATTTGTGATGTCCAAACATTTTTAGATATGTGGCCTTCCAGCCGAAGCAGGGTTGACCTACTAGATGTCACATCTTCAATGAAAGCCAACTCTCTCCCAGAAGCTGTTGCCCATAGATTCATGGGTAGGGGTAGGACTTCATATCCCATTCACATGCTGAGATTTTTGTCTGGCTTGAGTTCATTTGTGTAACTGCCCTGTAGTGGCTGGAAAATACCATTTTGGTTGTTCGCATCCACTTTTTCTGGCTCTTACAGTGCCTCAAGGCCCCATTCCATGATGACCCATGAACTTTGGTAGGGGGGTTGTGATATTGAGAGCCATTTACAGTAAGTATTCTAGAGTCTTTTATTCTGGGACATAGTGACAAATTGTGGTTTTCTATGTTAATAGCTTAGATCAGCTGCATAAAGATGTAGAGTATCACAGCTGGTCAGAGTCCAGAGAATGGGTAACTTTGGAATGTTCACCCCAATGGGCTCAGGGACCATTGTGGAAGAAGGAGCATAAAGATCATAAGAACCAGAAATTGGGGAACAAGCAGTGTCTTTTGGACATGTCAGGGCTGTTGGCTGCAGAAAATCACAGAAGCTCTGGTATACTAAAATTTGCAGTATATATGAGGGAGGAGCTCATGAATCCCCACCCCTAGCTGAAGAGCTTTGGCAGTGGAAGGATGTTGGGGGTAGGTAGGATCAGTTTGCATAATGAAAGAGACCCCTGGTAGGTGGCCTGCGTATGCTCCAGCATAATGCCATAAATTAATGTACATTCAGACACCACTGACTGAATTATATAAGATGTGGACATGACTTTGGGAGGAGGGGCTTGGAGGAGCTAGAGGGAAGTAGAGTAGATAAAACCAAATTTCATTGTATACATGTATGAAGCTCTCATAGACAGAACTAAAATTTCAACAAACAAAACAAACCAGAAAAGAGGAGGGAATGGAGAACAAGTCCCCTTTTCCTGTCCTTCACCACTAGTTTATCTGTGACTCTCTACTACCTGACTGCAGAATGCAATACCTTTCATGGAGCTAGGGAACTTGGCAAACAAATGGATTTAGCATTTAGATATACCTGTCCTACTGGCTGAACTTACCCAGATTCTGCCATTAAGGCAAGCTTCAGTAAAGCTTGCAACCATAAGTTCAGCCATAGCCTCCTACTCTCTACTCCCTTAAAAGCCTTCTTTGCTGCCACTCCAGGCCTATAATCACCTAAGCCCTGGACCTGACTCACTGAGAGTCCTAGGCTCTCATTCCCACACCTGACTTTGCAGCTACAACACTGCATCCAAAATGATGAGATGGCTTAGAGTAGCCAGGCCCCTGAGCACTACTGCTCCTTTCCAAATACTGAGGACACACTGTTCTCTTTGCCTGGCCTGACTAGTCTCACGCAGCTGGAAGCTACTCATCATGAAGTTAAAGATTTCAGAGGAAATATTGTCTGGAACTCCTTGCCTTCATCTTTTTTTTTTCCCCATTTTTAAAATAGAATCTCTGCCTGGTTACACTCCTTCCCTACCCCCACCCACCCAAGCCCAGAGTCAAGTGGAATGCACGCAGACAAGTTGTCCTGTTTTCTGTGCAGTGAAGAAATGGGGAATTCAATATGTGTTTACAATGACAGCAAAGTTAAAATAGCTCATCTCACGCTACATTGCCAAATGAAGGATAACAGAGACGTAAACATTGTCCTTAGGAAGATTCTTTTAGAGGAAAAGTATGAATCGAATCGTTTACTGAGGCACTTGTTTGAACAGATGGTGTGATTAACAGCTAACATGTAAGCCATCTTGGGAGTTTATGGAAAAGTAAACAAGTTGAGCTAAAGAGAAATCACTCTATTCCCCCAAAGGTTCTTTCATTCATTTCCCCAGGAAAATTGGAAAGTGTGTGTTTTGCAGGGCTGTGTTTCCTTGGGAGATGTTCTCAGTGAGCTGAGAAGAGGGTCTCTTTACAGTAAGCCTGCGCAGATGCAGCACTGATCTTTGAAATGGCCACTGGAGAAATGAAACGGTTCTTAGAAGCCAGGTCCCTCTGCACAGATGATCCTTCTCCCTTATGCATCACACTTTTCCATCTTTAAAATACGGCTGTAGCAAGCAACCTTTCAAATGGTTGGTCAGGAAGGTCCAAATGACTCTCAAAACCATACAGATTGTCAATGTTGCCATTGGTTATGTCTCTGGGGTTGAGAGTAAACCCCTGTTGCTGAAGACACTGTACACTTAGGCCACAGGACTCAGATGATTTTAGTTGGATCTCTTTTGTAGTCTAGCTTTGATGGCATCCCAGAAAATACTATGCAAGATGACAAGGGAGAGAGGCAATTAACAGATCTATACAGATGAAGCACCCATGAACCACAACAATCCTTTACATGACATGATATGCATGGCACTCATGTGTTAGTGGCATCCAAAATCTGTCTAATTGGGCTTAAGGCCCACTCATCAGGAGGGAAATCATTACTGGTACTGGAAACAGAGGCAGCTTCAGAGAACTAGTGGGATGGGCATAGCTACCATCACTTACAAGAGAAGACTCTCTTTATATTAAATGGAGTGTCATTGAAAATCACAACTGACTACAATATAGACATCAACAGATCCTAGGAATCCCAGCCCCAATGGATACCTTTCTATCACAGCTTCTGCACATATGATTCAGGGAACTCCTTAAGGAAGAGGGGCCAGAAAGGGTTGCAGGATGTTTGATACCACTGTGAACTATAAAAATCTGTTTCTTGTTTGGTGTGGCTCAGCCCTAACACACACCTTTAATCCAAGTCTTTCCTGTTTATTGTAAACAGGTGGCTATGGTATGGCTCAGCTCTACCTTTAATCTAAGAGCTTTCTGTACACAGGATTTGATAACGTTAACCCTAGGTCAAGAGGCAGAATAAGTAACCAGAATGATAGGGAGTTACAGAAAGGAGGGATGTTGAGAGAAAGGTATTTAAGACAGCATGAAGAAGAAGAAAGGGCTTTTGGCTTTTTCCTCCTGGGACGTCAGATGAGTGGAAAGGCTAGCTGGGTGCTTTCTCTGCCTCTGAGCTAGTAGGTTTTCACTCCAGTATCAAGCTTCTGAGTCTTCATTGGTAAACTCGAACAACTGGGATTTTCTTTCTTTATAACAACCAGAAAGATTGTCAGAGGCAGAATACTGGGAAGTCTGCTATGAAATATCTATATAAGTAAGATTGGGACAATGGCAGCTTCAATGGACATGTTAACATGGAAAGGGAAGTTTTGCAGGGTTCCACCTCTAGACAAAGAAGTGCAGACAACCAATGACTTCTGAGAGAAGGAGAATTAGCTTCTTCCAAGGATGAGCTTCCTTATTGGTTGTTCAATACAGAGTGGATGGCCTTGAAACCATATACAAACAACAAAATGAAATATATACATATATACATATATGCAACATATATACTTATAACATATAAGTATACAAATATACATATGTGTAACTAATAATCAAAGCAACAGAGATTAACAGCTTTAGAATGGTGAGCTATGAGAGGAATTTCAGGAAGGGTAGCTTGAAGGGGCTGAAGGGAGAAAAAGGAGAGGAGAAAGAGATGTTAGTCTACTTCAATTAAAAAATATTAAATTTCATTCTTGATTTCTTCTTTGACCCATTCACCATTTAATAATGAGTTGTTTACTGTCCAGGAGTTTTTTTTTTAATTTACTGGAGCTGATTTCTTTGCTGTGACTTTTAAGTTTTGTTGCATTACAGTCAGGTAGGAAACAAGGAATTATTTCAACTTTTTTGAATTTGTATTGATTTGGTTTGTGTCCCGAGATACAGTGTATTTTGGAAAAGCTTCCATGTGCTGCTGAATAGAATGTGAATTCTTTGGTGTTAGAAATAGTCTGTAGATATATGTTAAGTTTATTTGTTGTATTATGTTAATTAATTCTTATTTTTCTCTATTCATCATTTATCCAGATAACCTGTGTATCGGAGAAAGAAGAGCATTGAAATCACCTGCTATTAATGGATTGGTATTAATCTTTGTCTCACAATTCAGTAGTAGAATTTTTAATGAAATTGGGTGCCCCAGCGTTTGGTGAATATATTTTAGGATAGTAATGTCTTCTTGGTTAACTGTTCCTTTCATTTCTTCTTATCTCTTTTGATTAGTTTTAGTAAATTTATTTTGCCAGATAGTAGGATATATCAAGGCTAGACATGGCAACCAAGTAGGAGGAAAACTATCCACAAAGCAGGCAAAAGAGTTAGAAACACTGCCCCCTGAGCTTGCTCCCACTGTTAAGAGTTTCATAATAACACCAAGCTACATAACCTCAGCATATGCAGAGGTCCTACTCAGACCCATACAGGGTCCATATTTGTCACTTCAGTTTCTGTGAGCCTCTAGGAGCCCTGCTTAGTTGATTCTATGGGCCGTGTTCTCATGGTATCCTCGATCCCTCTGGCTCCTACAATCCTTCCTTCTCTTCATCTGCTGGGGTTCCCCTGGCACTACCTAATGTTTGTCTATGAGTCTCTGTTTGGGAGTATACCTCATTTTTAATTTGCTAATGGCCATTTTAAAAACTTTTATTCTTCTCTCATACATTATATGCAGATTGCATTTTCCCCTCCCTTCACTCCTCCCAGTCCCTCTTCCCATGTCCCCTCTCCCCTAGATCAACTCTTCCTCTGGCTCAGAGAGAGAGAGAGAGAGAGAGAGAGAGAGAGAGAGAGAGAGAGAGAGAGAGAGAGAGAGAGAGAGGGAGGGAGGGAGAGACAGAGAGACAGAGAGAGGGGCTGGCCTCCCAGGGATATCCACCAAATACGGCCTAACAAGATACAGTAAGACTGGGCACAAACTCTCAAATCATGGCTGGACATGGAACCCCAATAGGAATAAAAAAGGTCCCAAGCCCAGGCAATAGATTCAGAGGCACCCTCCACTTCCATTGTTCAAAGTCCCACATAAATACCAAGCTATACAACCATAAGGTGTATGCAGAGGACCTGGCTCAGACCGATACGGTTTGAATGTTTGTCACTTCAGTTTCTGTGAGCTCCCATGGGCCCTGCTTATTTGATTCTGTGGGCTGTATTCCAGTTGTCTCTCCCAGTACTCTCTCCTTCTGTCTCTTCCACCCCCCTTGTCTGATTCCTCCTGATTGCATCTCCACCTGGAAAATCTACTTCCTCTTCCCAGGGAGAGTCATGCCTCCGGCCCCCGCCCCACCTTAAGCCCTCCTTGTCACTTAGACTCTCTGGGTCTGTGGATTGTAACACGATTGTTTTTTACTTAGTAGCTAATATCCACTTATAAGTGAGTACACACCATGTTTGTCTTTCTGAGTCAGAGTTAACTCACTCAGGATGATCATTTTTAGTTCCATTCATTTGCCTGCAATTTTCATGATGTCATTGTTTTTAATGGCTCCATTGTGTAAACGTACAATGTTTTCTTTATCCGCTCTTCAGTTGAGGGGCATCTAGGTTGTTTCCAGTTTCTGGCTATTATGAATAATAATATTATTAATGAAGTTGCAATGAGCATTGTTGAGCATTGTGGTAGGATGGAGCATCCTTAGGATATATGCCTAAGAATTATATAGCTGAGTCTTGAAGACGATTTTCTGAAGAAATCTACTTCTGATTTCCATAGTGGCTGTGCAAGTTTGCATACCGCCAGCAATGGAGGAGTGTTCCTGTTTCTCCATACCCTTGCCAACATGAGCTGTCACTTGTTTTTTTGATCTTAGCCATTCTGATGGGCATAAAATGGAATCTCATAGTAGTTTTCATTTGCATTTCCCTGGTGGATCTTGGTTTGTTTTTTTTTTTCCATTTGAGAGTTCTCTGTTGAGAACTCTCTATCTGTATCCCATTTTTAACTGGATTATTTGGCTTGTTTATGTCTAGTTTCTTGAGTTATTTATATATTTTGGAGATCAGCCTTCTCTCAGATGCAGAATTGGTGAACATATTTTCTGAGTCTATGGGCTGTCAATTTGTTCTAGAGATGGTTTCCTCTGACTTACAGAAGCTTTTCAGTTTCATGAGGTCTCACTTACTAGTTGTTGAACTTAGGATCGGAGCTGTTGGTGTTCTGTTCAAGAAGTGGTCTCCTGTACCAATGCATTCAAAGCTATTCCCCACTTTCTTTTCTATTAGATTTAGTGTATCTGGTTTTATGTTGAGGTCTTTGAAGAACTTGGATTTGAATTTTGTGCAGGGTGATAGATATGAATCTATTTATATTCATCTTCAAGCTAGCATCCAGTTAGACTAGCACCATTTGTTGAACACATTTTCCTTTTTTTTTGACTGCATATTTCTGGCTTCTTTATCAATAACTAAGTGTCCATAGGTGTGTGAATTTATTTTTTGATCTTCAATTTAATTCCATATATCAACCTATCTGTTTTTATGCCAAGTCCTTGCAGTTTTTTTATTACTATAGTTATGGCATACAGCTTGAAATTAGGGATAATGATACTGTTGAATGTTTTTTTTATTGTATAGAATTGTTTGAGCTACCTTTGTTTTGTTTTTGTTGTTTTGCTTGTTTTTCCATATGAAGTTTCACCATATTGTCATAAAACAGAAATGTTGATCAATGAAATTGAAATGAAGACCTAGACACAAATCCACATGCCTATGGACATCTGGATTTTAAAAATAAAGAACAAGAAATACACAATGGAAAAATGTAAGCAAATGGTGCTAGACTAGCTAGATGTTGGCATACAGAAGAATGTAACTATATCCATATCTATCACCCTGCACAAAGTGGATCAAAGACCTCAACATAAAACCAGATCCATTGACCCTGATAAAAGCAAAAGTGGGGAAAAACCATGAAGACAGTGGCACAGGAGACTACTTCCTAAGAAGAACACTGATAGTGCAGGCACTAAGATTAACTAACCATCAATAAATGGTACCTCATGAAACAACAACAACAACAAAAAAACCCAAAAAAACAAAAAACCAAACCAAACCAAACCAACCAACCAACCAACCAAACAAAAAAACCCAACCAACCAACCAAACAAACAAAAAACACAACACTTTAGTATGGCAAAAGACACTGTCAATAGAACAAAACTGAAGCCTACATAATGGGAAAAGATTTTCACAAATTCCACATCTGACAGAGGGCTAATATCCAAACTATATAAAGAACTCAAGAAACTAGACATTAACCACTGGGTTACATGTTGGGAAGACGTAGTAGACATCAATGTATGGGAGGAAACCAAGAAGAAGAAATTTACTGAGAGGAAGAATGTGGTAAGAGACAGTGTATATTGAGGGGGGGACATATGATCAGAGTATATTGTGTAAATAAATATATGTGAAGATATGAAAAACTAAATTTAAAAAAACCAAATAATACAGAGGCAAAGAAATGATCAATTGATTATAATGCTCAAATGGAAATTTGAAATACACAAAAGAACTAAAAGATTCTTGACAAAGGAAGAGGTAAGTTTTAACAATTATTAGAGAGAAGATGGAGCCTGGAGAGATGGCTCAGCAGTTAAGAGTACTGACTGCTCTTCCAGAGGTCCTGAGTTCAATCCCAGCAACCACATGGTGGCTCACAACCATCTATAATGTGATCTGATGCATACTGTATACATAATAAATAAATCTTTAAAAAATTTAAAAAGAAGATAATATGTTAATATCGTATAAACCACAGGAATAACGAAAGATAAACGAATCTGAAATTATGCTTATGCATTTATATTCACCTCCAATTTTTTAAAAGACCAAATTACATTCAGTGCTCCAATATTCTTAATAGCTAATTGTCCCAAATTAATTCATAATCATTTGCAACAAAAGACCCTCAATTTACCTCTTACCTTGTGTAAAATTAATTACCTGTTGTAAACTAAAATTATTATCTAACATACTTAATATTCTAGAAGACAATATTGTAAAAACTTCTGTGATCTTAGTTTAGGAAAAATATTTTTTAGATGTAACAGAATCATACTCCATAAAAAAATAAACTAACTGAACTTCATCAAATCTATAAACTTCTGTTTTCAGGGCACAACCAAAAGACTGGAAGAAAGATACTATGATGTTACAAGATTTATACCCTGACTATACAAATCACACACAGATATATGGATATCCAGAATATAAAATTGGATTTAATTAATCTGGGTTTTTTCAAACTGAGTAAAATATTTGCATAGATATTTTACCCACAAAGACATTGGATGGCAGGCACTAAGCATATAAAAATATGCTCACAGTCATTCTTTATTGAGGAAATGAAAGTTACAAACATTGGGTGTGTGTTCCATCACACACCCGTTCCATCTGCTAAAACTGACAAAACTGACTATGTCAAAGGTTGGCAAGAATGTGGTCCAACTGGAATCCTTATACACTGTCTGTGGAAATGTAAAATGTCAAAGTCGGGGGAAAAAAAGAAGTTTCTTAAAATATAAGTATTCTATACTTTTTTCATGCAGGGAAAGTAAAAGTATATATCCACACAATGATTTGTACATAAATATTTGTATCAGCTTCCCTCTCCCCCCCCCCCACCTCCAATCTCCTCCTTTTCTCTCTCTCTTCATTACATTTTCTCAGGCTGGCTCTGAGCTCCTGAACTCAAGTGAATCCATCTGCTTCAGTTTCTGCACTCACTAAGCAACCAGGATCTGATTCTTTCAGTCTCTCGTTATATTATAAATACACCTGCATGCTAATGCACAACAGAAGGTACAGAGATATCATTGTACACAATTCACATATGCTTGGAAGCCAAACACCTCACAGGGAGAGTACTGAACAGAGTGATCAGCAGGAATGCACAGACAGTATTCAGGAAGCATTTATCACTTGTTTGGTGAGTGAGAACTTGAAATCGATCTTAATCAGAGCTAGTTATCCCCCAAGCCCTGGGGTTTTCCTGGTCTAAGGACGTGAGTTGTATTTGCATCTGTGCACAGCTTGCACCATTTGGGCCCCTGCGGGCAAACTTGGACAGCACAAAGGTGGCTGGGTGCATGCCTGGGTTGAGTTGTAGTAGATTTGTTGCATGTCCTCCAGTTTTGTCCGTAAGCTGCTGCAAGAACAACAGGAATTCGGCGCATGTGTTGTGGCTGCAGCACATGAACCAAGATGGCCTTTGAGATGATGCAACTGGCAAATCTCACCCCAGGAAATAGTCAACTACAGAATGGCCACATCTCCTTTATGAGGTTCAGGTGCAGCCTCTAGCCTACATCCTAGCAGCAGAGAACTCCATTCTCCTTGAATGCTGTCTTCATGTCCTGATAATAGGATTCATTGTGGAATCTCTCAGTGGACTCCACAAGGTCAAAGCAGCCTGCAACACAGTTTTTTTTAGTTGTGCTTTGTGAACTGATAACTGTCTCCTGAAGGTAGGTAGGGTCAGCTTTGCACCGGAGATGCTATTGTCTGCATCCTTGAGGCTTGCTTGTATGGCATCTTTCTAAACCATGCTCTAGACTACAGATTCTACACAGTGAAAGATTTTCATCACCTTGCACAGGAAACTCCTACCTCTGACACTATATCTTATTCTCTTTTATGGGCTGGGGGAGGCTGTAGAGAGGCCAGCATGAGGCCCTTGCTTCATATAGGAAAAATTATCTTTCTGTGCACAGGATGGCACTCTCCAGGACCAGCTTATTGCCATAGATCTTACTGCAGAAAACAAGGATATTCTAGTACCACAGGCAATGAGGCAGGTGCTCCCTCTATACCAATCAGGGCCTACCAGGGCCACAAGTTGCACAGCTCACAGATCCTGCTCTTGTGGATGGCAGCAGAGGTAGGGCTGGTGAGGCCTTTGGGCCCAGGCTCTTCTATGGACTAGAAGTAAGGCAGGCAATGAGGCAGACTGTTGGGGGTTGGTCCGGTGCACTGTGTGTTTGGATGCTAATTTCTGTGCCCTGAAATCTGGTTGTAGTCAGGGCAAGGACATTATCATGTTCACTGATCAATGCTGTGTAAACTTTGTTCCCCAGTTATCTCTGATTGGTTAATTAAAAACAAAAAACAAAAACAAAACAAAACTAATGGCATGTTAGGTAAGTCAGGAAATAAGGAGGCAGGAGCTCCGGGAGAAGAAGGAGATGAACTCTGAAACAGAGTGAGAAGCCAAAGTGTCTCTGCGTCCCAGTTCTCCCATGCCTTCTGAGCAAGAAGGGCACATGAACCTGAGGAGAGGTAACCAGCCATGTGGCACACAGAGAATAGAATGATTGGGTAATTTAAGATATGAGCTAGTCAGGGACAGAGCTAAAGCTTATGCCTAGGCACTTATTCATAAAATAATAAAATCTCAGAGTTGTTTTTTCAGGAAATGGGGTGCAAGGAGGAAAACCTGCTGTTACACATGCACAGTTACAACTGTTGACCTTACAGATAGTAACACAGAAGGATGAGCTCCTTTAGCTGTCTTACAACAATTTTATTTGCAATAACCCAAATCTGTAAATAATTCAAATGCCCATCATAATGTGAGCAGATAAGGGATTTAACCAATACAGTGGAATCCTATCCAAAAAGGAATAAAGTATCAGTGCATGCTGCAACATAAGAATTAAAAGTTAAAAATTACAGTGGAATCCTATCCAAAAAGGAATAAAGTATCAGTGCATGCTGCAACATAAGAATTAAAAGTTAAAAATCACTTACATATATGTACATATACTTGCAGCTAGATGAACAACTGAGGTGGCCACTGTGGGAAGATCTGACTTAAACCATACATTGCATCTTGTAGTTGAACACTGATCTGACAGGCTATTCTGCAATTTATTTATTATATATGCAGTGCTCTGTCTGCATGTACATCTGCAGGCCAGAAGAGGGCACCAGATCTCATTACAGATGGTTTTGAGCCACCATGTGGTTGCTGGGAATTGAACTCAGGACCTCTGGGAGAGCTCCTTAGCTGTGAGCCATTTCTCTAGACCCTGACAGGATATTTTGGAACTACAATTGACCCTTTTGAACTTCATCTTCCACTCTGTCATTTGGGTGATGGAGCAAATGGGAAGACCAGTGACTTCTGTGAATGTATGTCCATTTTCTCACTGTCACACTTCCCTCCCTATAAAACTAGTTCTTTGGTCAGAATTGATATTCAATGCATTTTAAGTTATCATACTATGTTAGCTAATATGGCACTGAAGCTCTGGAGGTAACTACTGGTCCTTGCTCCATATTGAAAAGTAGAAAAAGGTGGGTTCCTATATCAGCCAAGGATGACAACAAAGTGGCAGCAATGCGAGTGGCAGCTGTTGTGGCAACAGCAACAGAGATGAAAGAATGGGGTAGATGAACTTACCAGTGAGTTGTGAAGGCAAGCAGACAAAAGCTATTCCCTTAGAACTTACACCTGCATCGCCACTGGAAGGCGCATCCAAATTTGTGGAGGGCATGGTGTTGCCCACTTCAGTTAACATAATCACAAAAACCTCTCTCACATGTGTGCAGAGGCTTGCTCTTTAGTTGCATGCAGACCCAGTCAGCTTGGTAACCAAAATTAACAACCCCCCATAGTGACTATTGTCAGTAAAGGTAAGTTTTATTATCCAGACTATGTATGTGATTCTGTGAAGAGATATCATCTTCATATGATGGAGTCAATCTGCCTCCAAATGACTGTTTTGTCTCCAAAAGAATGGTATCATATTAGAGATGATCATTTCCCTCCTTTCATATAACCCTGGAGGTCAAGTGTATTAGTCACAAGATTAACCTTGCTAGAGGAAGCCTTTGATCTAAAAAAAAAAGCATAGCCTTCTCTACCATTGCAATGGACACTTTATACATGGCCCTATGGGCAACCTTCAGCATGGCACTGGGAAGCACATTGACATTCATACCATGTCATCTTGTCTACCTTACCATTGGCATCCTTATCTTGCAGTGCATGCATGCCCTGTGGTTGGCAGTTAGTTACATAGAACACTATGTTCTCATTCACAGAACTTTGCTGACTTGTCTTTCCATGACAATGTCTTTTCTTCCCTCTGCTAAAACTTTCATCTTATTTTTTTGCAAATTCTCCTCTAATGATCTAACCTTTTGGTAACTTTTCGTAAAGCAGTACACAACTATGTCTCTAGACACTTGTCTTTTTACACAATTCCGGTAAGCAGATATCAGCACTCTAAAAATTACCTCTGTTTTCACATCTAACACTGAGTCAGGTACTAATGCCTATCCACTGTTGTTTAGTGCCAGCTTCCTTAGGTGATGACCCACTCTTGAACCAGTTCCATGAATATTTTTGTTTTTAAAAATAACTTCTTAGAAGGCATTACTAGAAATGACACACACTTAAGGAAAGGAAGAGGCAGCCAAGCAAAGAGGAATCTGATGACTTCATTGTATCGATTTCTCATACCTTCTGGATTTGGCCTGAACAGATGTATGTACACCATTTACATTTATTTTATTGGTGACTGATCCTGTGTATATCCTGCCTTGTTCTGTATATTTGATAACATAGATCCTGATGTGGGGAGTTCAGGATACATGGTTATTTTCAGCCCATGGTCAGATATTTAGTTTGTACTAGGGGCAGTAACAAAGCAGGAGCTACTTTAGAAGCGGTGAATGCTTTGCCGAGAAATGAAAGTGTAGCCCAACTCTAGACTTGGGGTGTCTCTGGCATAACTTGAGTGCTTGGACCCCATAAACTTTTCTTTGCCACACACACTTCTAACAATTTGTTTTACTGCGCCATCAGCCCAACAGAACAGGGAGCACGCACTGCAGCTTGAATCTTTGAAAAACTTCTTCCTACTCTTAAGTTCCCTTAAAATTGCCCCCCTACTAGCTATCTAGTAAGAGTATCAGAGTATCACACCAAGTTTGGTCCATTGTGTGTCTGTTAGTTTTTGTCAGCTTAAGACAAGCTATCACGTTGACTTGTGGTAACGTCCTTGGAGGTGTTTTTGGTTATTGATTGAACTGGGAGTGACCAGCCCACTGTGGGCAGTTGGCCCTGCTTTGTATAAGGAAGATAGCCGAGCAAACTATGGGGAGCAAGCCATTAAGAGCATGCTCTCTGCTTCATTTCCAGCTTTGGCTACCCTTGATGGTGGACTATAACCTAAAAGGTAAACTAAGCCCTTTCTTCACTGTATTGCTTTTGGTAAGTGTTTTATCACAGCAACAGAGAAGCAAAGTAAGGCAGACAGTTTGCCACTTCCAGCATAAAAGAGGTCCATTAAGTGTTTAACACTATGATGAGTATACAGCAAGAGATCAAATCCTCACTTTATTCAATATAGATTACATTCTCATATTGCTGCCCTTGTAGAAATATCACCAAAGTCCAATTCTTCTGGACTGCTATGTTGTTTATCTCCCACCACTTTGTTTTGTTTTTAGAAATTCTTCTTTATTTTTAGACATATAGATTTAAAATTCTTTGGCTTTGCCTTTACATCATTTCTCCCTTCCCTTTCTGTCATTCAAACTCTCTAACACACTCTCTCGCTCTCTTTCAAATTTTATCAGATTGGTATGTGGTCATGTCTCTCTCTCTCTCTCTCTCTCTCTCTCTCTCTCTCTCTCTCTCTCTCTCTCTCTCTCCTTCCAAATAAAAAAATATAACCTGCTAAGTCTGTATAATAGTACCTGTATATATGTTTGCAGGGCTGGCCATTGGTATTGGATAATCAATTGGTATGCTTTCCCTGTGGAAGACTATTTCTCCTGTTCTCAGCTTTCCTTAGTTGCCTTCAGTTCTTTGTGAAGGCCTTCAGAGAATCCCCCATCCACATTAACACACCTGCTGATGTCATCCTGGGAAGCAATTTCACACTGATATTGAGGGACAACTGTTTTGTTTTGGTTTTGGTTTTGTTTGGAGTGTTTTGCTTTGGTCAAGGAGTCAGGTGGAAGAATCTTCGCTTTATCGTTTCTACTCAGGGTCCATACTCCATGGTGAATTAGATTGTTTCTAAGTCTATGTGTTCTTACGAAACACCAAGGGCTAGAGAAGTAACACTAGAGTGTATTGGTGGTCCCATTAGACTCACTATTACATTAATGTGAACCAACTCTCCGAACCTCTGATCTCCAGAAACTTCTATTCTTACTCCCGAGCCATGATAATTTGGGGGATCTCAAAGTTTTGAGAAGCAGAGCGCACTTTTGAGAAGCAGAGGATTCCCCTTTTCCTGCACTTGGTGATCTTGGAAAAAGGTAGCATTTCTTTCTGGTTTAGGTTCAGCAGACCAATTCAGTATATATTGCAGTTGCATTGAAAATTCCACCTCAAAGAGCTGTTGCCTCCCATACAGTCAAAGATGTCTAGGACTGTCAATCCACTTCAGTTGGGAACTAGTCCATGATTTCCTGTTATGGACATTTGAGTTGAGTCTCCTGAAATGATTGCCATTCTAGAGATTATTAGTATATCTTGGTCAGTTTCCAAACTTATTAATTTCCAGAAGCCTCATGATTAATTAGCTACCACCAAGATTACTATAGGTCTGAATTTGTTGTTTATCCATATTTTATCTGTGGCTTACTGTAGTAAGTGGTCCACTTTGTGAGTGATAGCCAAGCACACTACCTGACCACAGTTCTCTTTTATCTAATTGCTAAAGTCAAGGGACCCAATTCCTTGTTATCTATCACAATGCTCTGAACATATGGAATAAAGCTGCCAGGGCACCTCTCCCCTATCTACCATTAATCCTATAGTGTATTGTTGAAGAAACTGTCTTCTGATCTCAGACATTGTAGTTAAGACACCATGGAGGTGTTTCCACATAACAGGTCTATACCAAACTTCCTCTTTTCATGTTTTGTACATTCCTTAAAGTTATACTAAGAAAGTCTGCTAAGTCTGCCTAATTGACTGCTTTTAAGCAACCTAATCAAAATACTATAAACAATACTCTTAGGTGATTGAGTCAACATGTTTGATCCAGAATTCCTGGAAAATGGACTTATATCAATAAATTCCACCAAATATAAGCTTATTGTCTTTCTAGTAGCATAATATTCTTTGAATACACATGCCTATTCTTAAAACTCCTGCCAATTCATGTTGGCAAACCTTCCAACTCTTTTAACAGATATACTCTCTTCTTCTTGAAGACACTAACTTTGCATTTCTTTTGTGGTTTATAGAGATCTAATTCTAAAAATGGTTCTAGAATTAATGTGGAGGACTAGGAATACAGCCATTTCTTTGTGAGGCAATTCTTCAAATGAAATTCTTTTATGTATGACAATAATCACCTTATACCAGTGGGTTGGGATACTTTTGTTTGCTTCTTCTAGGCCTGCCAAGATGTTCCCATTTCAAGTCTTGGGATGCATACTCTGCTTGGCATTGCTCTTGGTTCAGTGTCATAGTTACTTTTCTATTGCTGTGAAGAAACATCATGATCAAGATAGCTTATAAAAGAAAGAATTTGATTTAACTTACCATTTCAGAGGGTGAGTCCATGACCATCACAGTCAGAGCATGGCAGCAGGTAGGCAGGCAGTGCTGGTGCAGTAGCAAAGAGCCTACATCCTGAACTTCAAGTTGGAGGCAGTGTGGGGGGGGATGCATGAATGGAGGGAGGGAAATAAATAGACACAGAGAGACAGACAGAGACAGAGAAAGAGAAGGAGAGAGAGAGAGAGAGAGACAGACAGAAAAAGATAAAGGAAAAATATAAACAAAAATAAGAGCAACTAGTCAGAAAATGACAAGCTTAAGCTGTAACTCATTAATATATGCATTACATATGTTCTCTAAATACACCAATTAAGGTAAGGTTGGGGGACAGAGAGATGGCTCTGGAGTTAAGAATACTAGTTGCTCTCCCCAAAGACCTGGCTTTGTTGTTAAGCACCCACATGGCTGCTCACAACCATCTGTAACTTAAGATCGAGGGTAGTTGATACCCTTCTCTGACCTCCATGGCACCACACATAGCACCGCTTCGTATATATGGTGCACAGACATACATGCAGGCAAAACACCCATACACATAAAATAAAATCTAGATTTCAAAACATAAGATTGGCAGGGTATATATAGAAGAGACCCAACTATATCCCGAATTTAAAAAAAAAAAGAGAGAGAACCTTTAAGTAGAAAAATACAGACAAGCTGAAAGTAAACATGAAAATACATATCATGAGTACATTAAACAAAATAAAAAGAAATGTCTATATTGTTGGAGTGATTTTTTTTGTGTACTGTGTATTCAAAGGTTGATTTCTGTACCCAGAGATCTGGTTCTAATCCGGACTTTGGAATTGTCATTATTATGAAGCATCTCCTGTCTTAGTATTTTGTAAAATTGTTCTCCATCACCTTCTGATTGGTCAAATAAGGAGCTGAGCAGCCAATAGCTAGGCAGGAGAGAAAAAGGCAGGACTTCCGGACCCAGAAAGAGGGTCTCAGGTGGGGTCCTAGAGTCATCTTTAGGACTCAGATGAAAAAGGTCATGCCAGGGCAAGACTAAGATGGCAGGTAACCTGCCACATGGCTGGGAGGTACATTAGGCCATTATTGTCGGGTTAGAATGGCTGATTATCTGCCCAGCTATAGTGCCTGAAGCTTTTAATAAACATAAAGGTCTCTGTGTCATTATCCAGAGCAAAGGTAGACATAGAAAATATTACATTTACACTGTGTTAATATCAGATTAAGCAAATTTCAGAGAAAGAAACCACTGGTGACAAGAAGGAAGAGTAAACAAAGGGCAAGTCCAACGAAAGACCCCAGAACTCTGAGTAGCCAACAACAGACTGTAAAATATGCAAAGGAAAAACTAATAGAATAAAACATGAAATAGAGAAGTCCATAATTACAGCTATAGCCTTCAACAACCCCTCTCAGCAACTGATAGAATGAAAACACACACACACACACACACACACACACACACACACACACACACACACACACACCCCACTGGGTGGAGAGATAGTTGAATAGTTAAGCTCCCTTGCTGCTCTTGTGGAGGAGCCAGGCTGGATTCCCAGTATCCACATGGTGGCTCACAACCATTTGAAACTCCAATTCCGATATAAGTGAGTATATACCATTTAGCTCTTTTTGCTTCTGTGTGAACTCACTCATTATGACAATTTCTAGTTCAATCCATTTGTCCACAAATTTTGGAAATTCCTTGTTTTTAATAGCTGAGTAGTATTCCATAGTGTAAATGTACCACAGTTTCTTTATCCATTCTTCTATAGAGGGACACGTAGGTTGTTTCCAAGTTCTGGCTATTATGAATAAGGCAGCTATGAACATGGTTGAGCATATGTCCCTGTTGTGTAGTAGTACATCCTCTGGGTATATTCCAAGGAGTGGAATAGCTGGGTCTTGAGGAAGCCCTAAAGCCCTACAAAGAAAAAAAAAAAAAAAAAAGAAACTCCAATTCCATAAGAGTTGATGCCCTCTTCTGGCCCCTTTGGGTACCATACATTCATGTGGTGCTCATACATAAATACAGGCAAAACACTTATGCATATAAAATAAAGTTTTAATAAAAATTTATAGACTCACTCTATCAAATTACAGGTGAGTATACATTTTAACAAGTGCCTACAGATAAAAAGCTACAAAATAAGCATATACATCTCCTAAAATTTGAAATCATATTCAGTACTTCTCAGGTAAAAAAAGGATTCAAATTAGTATCCAATCATAGAACTACAAAAGAAAAACCATCACACAATTTGAAATTAAACAAAATAGTGCTAAATAACCGGTGACAAAAAGAGAAATATTATGAGAAATTAAAAATAATTATCTGAATAGCCATGAAAATATAGTAGGCCAAAATCTGTGAAAGAAATATAAAGCACCACTGAGAGGAAAATTAATAGAACTAAATTCATACCTATGAAGATGAAAAGTCTGTAACCAATCTATTCTCCATGCTCTCATAGCAAAGAAGTATAAAGAGACAAAAGCAAAATGAACCCTGAGTAAGCAGTATGTAGAGAGAGAATAATGAAGAATATAGATCAATGGATTTGTAATATGAAAACAATAGAAAAGTCAATTTGATAAAAAGCAGGTTCTTTGTAAGCATCAAAAATATTGACAGACTTTTACCATTGATGACAAACAGAACTAGACATGATATATTGCTAATATGAAGAAGCAGTTGCTATCACAATAAATCTTGAAATATCAATATAAGCAGTAAGGCCTGGGGGGATGGATGGCTCAGTGTAACCCTTGATATCACCATCTAGCCTCCACATGTATATGCATATATGTACGTCCACATACATGAAAGAACACACATAATACATTCTTGCACACATGCACCTCCAAAGGGAAGAATTTAGGGAATAAAGTGAGTGTCTCTATAAATGTAATAAGTTAGATAAAAATGCAAACTGTTACAAGCCACATAGTTTTTAGTGGCAAATTTGAATAGCCCTATAATTGTTAAAGTGGTTGAATTTATCATTTAGCCTTTCCAGATAAATTTCCTCAGCCAGATGGCTTCAATGACGAAGTCTGACAAGTACTTAAGAAAATATTTATATTGTTTCTTCAAGTTCTTTTTCCAAAAACAGAAGAAGAGGGAACACTTTCATTTTTAAAAAGGAAGCTTATGTTACTGATGCCAAAAAAATCAAATAGATCAAAACAGAAATTAAATCTACATAATATTGTATGTAAAAATAATTAGCAAAATATTAACCAACAGAATACAATACAACATAAAGGACATATAGTGCAATCAAATGTAGTTTGTTTTGAGGGTGCAAGGCTGGTTTAATATTCACGAATAAATGACCATAACCTAACACACTAGACAGATAAAGGGAGAAAATGATACAGTTGCATCAAATTGTGTAGAAAATATTTGACAAAATGAAACATCCATTTATGGTGAAAACTCAGAAAATAGGAATAGAAGATAACTTCCTTAATTTAGTAAAGAATTGTTAACACGCTTCATGCTGAAATGTTGAATCCTTTCTCCCTAATACTGAGGAGGAGGCAAGGATACCCAGTCTCATCATTCTTATTCAACACAGTCCTGGGAATTCTTTAGTCAGTGTAATATAACTAGAAGAGGAAATACAAGGCACATAGATTAGACAGAGGGAAAGGAAACTGTTCTTGAAGATAACTGAGTTAATTATGTAGGCAATTGCAAGGAATGAACAAAAATAATAGTGGACAAATGGCTCAGTCCTTAAGCACACTTGCTGCTCTTGCACAGGACCTGGGTTTGTTTTCCACTACCCACATGGCAGATCACAACTATCTATAACTCCTGTTCCAGGGGGGTACTGATGCCCTGTTCTGTGCACATACTACACTTTTATCCATGCAGGCAAACCACTTGTACACAAAAATAAAATGTATAAAATTAAAATAATCAAAAATTTTCTAGTACTAATAAGTGAGTTCAACAATCAAACCATGGGTGTTAAAATACAGACTATTTCAGTTGTTTAAAAAAAACAGACAAATAAGCAAAACTCCAAGTCTAATATCAGCCAGTGAGATGGCTTATCATGGGAATGGCCTATTGCCAAGGCTGACTACTTGAGTTTGATTCCAGGACCCATAAGGTACATGGATACATCTGACCTTCATAATTTGTGCTTTGGCCTTCACTTGAGTGCATCCTATAAATGAATGTAAAAAACAAAATGAGTGGAGAGTGGGATATTACTTTCTCACATACTCTGGTGCCTCACCTTTGACCATGTCACCTGGAGGGGGAGACCTGGTGGCACTCAGAGGAAGGACAGCAGGCTACCAAGAAGAGACTTGATACCCTATGAGCATATACAGGGGGAGGTAATCCCCCTCAGGAACAGTCATAGGGGAGGGGAATAAGGGGGAAAATGGGAGGGAGGGAAGAATGAGAGGATACAAGGGATGGGATAACCATTGAGATGTAGAAGGATAAATTAATAAAGGAAAAAAGTGAAAAAAAAAAACAAAATGAAAGATATAGTTAGACATAAATTTAACAAAATATAGGAAAGATTTTATATAATGTTGATGAAATAATTCAAAGTAATAAATAAATGGAGAGATTCAGGTATCCATAGGTCAGAATATTCAACATAAAAAAGATGTCACATCTTCTAAAACTGATACACTGATTTAATGCAATCCCTACAAAAATTCCCAGTAAGACATTTTTGTAGATGTAATAAAGATTACTATAAAATATATATGGAAGTGCAGATGAAGCTAGCTAGTTTAAACAACTGTAAAAGAAGAAGAAGATAGGATATGTGGCTGGCTGGTTCAAGATTTATTCTATGGTAAGAAAGACTGTTGGATAGAGGCTAAAAGAAAGACATATTGATCAGCAGAACCAAACCAAATGGAACTGAACTGACAGAACAGAACAGGAAAGGAGGAGACCGAACAGCACAATCCAGGAATAAACCCACACAAACACACCAAACTGAATTGTAAGGAAGGTGAAAAAGCATCCGGAGGATTTGGCCAGCTTACATCCCTGCTAGCAGGGTTTCAGTGGGTTTGCACTTGTCTACATCTTTGTCACCATGTGTTGTTGTCATTGTCATCGTCGTTGTTGTTGTTGTTGAATGGCTGCCATGCTTTGCTGACTGGGGTATGATGGAATTTCAATATAGTTTTATGTTACACTTCTCTGATGGCTAGTGAGCTTGAACATTTGTTTCATGTATTTAATAGATATTAGTCACCTTCACATCATTAGCTTATTTATGGACTGGCCTTTGATTTCCTGTTTAGTTTTGAGTTCTTTGTGTATTATAGACATTATTCCTCAGTTGAATGGGTAGCTACCAACGATTTGTCTCCCAGTTTGTAGATTACTTCCTCATTCAGTGGATTATTTCCTTTGATGTACAGAAACTTTCTCATTTCTTGTGATCTCAATTGTCACCTGGTGGTGTTATTTCCTTAACGACTGAGGAGCGTTTCTGAAAGTCTTTGCCTCTGGCTACCTGTTGAAATATTTTCTCTCATTTTTCCTCTTACACTTTCTAGAGTTGCAGATTTTACATTAAAGTTTATGGGAGCCATGTTGCCTTTGTTTTATGTTTCTTGTGGTTTTTCATTGAGATTTGTGCATTTTGGGTTCTTTCTTTCTTTATTTTTATTTTATTAATTTATTGAGATTACAACTCAATTGTTATCCCATCACTTATATTCTACCATTCCTCCCTCCCTCCCGCTTTCACCCTATTCCCCTCCCTTAGGTCTATGACCAAGGGGGACCTCTTCCCCCACTATATGGTCATAGGCTATCAAGTTCCATCTTGGTATCCTGCTTATTCTTTCTTTGAGTGTCACCAGGCCTCCCCACCAAGAGGAGGTGGTCAAATATGGAGCACAATCATACTGAGTGAGTTAACTCAGAAGCAGAAAGACTCACATGGTATATACTCACTTATAATTGGGCACTAGCCCAAAAGGCATGTCCCATGAAAATCTTCACTTACCAGGAGATTGGAATAGATGTGAGGACATCCTACTGAGACTCTAGGTAAGAGAAATATAGGATATGGGGAAATAGAAGGACCCAGAGGGTCCTAGAAACTTACAAGAAGAACATCATGATGAGTGTATCGGGGCCCAGGGGTGTCTGCTCAAACTATTGCACTAACCATGGACAATACAATAGTAAACATCAAACTCCTACTCTGATCTACCCAATGGACAGGACATTCTCCACAGTTATGTGGAGAGAAAGGACTGATTTTGGGTTTCTTTCTTAATCTTTCAGTGGATATGTTTGTAATGTGAAAGAGGAACTGGCTTGTTATATTGCTGAGGTGCCATTTTTCTTTGTTATATTAGGGTCTATCTCAGTAGGTCACATGCTTGAGACACCATGCCCAATCCTGACCTGTGACTTTAAGAGTTGAATACCCAAACACAATCACTACCAGTTTGTAGTCTCACTATGAACATATAATAAAGTTAATGAAAAGCAACTGATCCTGAGTTCCACCAAGTTTAGAAAGTAAAAAGACTAAATGGCACTATGATATCAGTTAATGAAGGGTATGAAAGAAAGAGAAAAAACCAAATACAATTAGTATTTGGATGATGAGAGAAAATATTGGGATGTGGGGGGCGGGGAGGCAAGCAAGATGGCTGGGAAAAGAGTAGGAAAAGTAATTGCCATGAAGTCTAATGATCTGAGTTCTTGGAACTCATGGAAAGAGAAAGCTGACTCTACAGAGTTGTCTTCTGACTTCCACATGTGTGCCATATCATACATGCACACACAGGGACACTTCACACACACACACAATAATAATAAAGTTTGGGAAAAAAAGAAGACATTGAGCAAAGAAAACTAAACAGAAGGGGTATGTGGGGGGTGGGAATGAGGGAGTTCTTTCTAAAGACAGAATGAAATAATCAGATTATATAAATCACCATCAGCTCCCAAGGGTTGAAGCAGGACTACCACAAAATGATGCTGGCTCGTGTTTTTTGGGAAAGTCTATCAGGAAGAAAAGGAAAAGGAAAGAATAGTAAAAGGAACACACAAGGAAATGAGAGAGGGGGAGAGAATAGCAGAGTAGCACATGGGTGGCCTGTTAAATTGACCATAGTTAAGTGGTTAAGTAGAAGGGGAATAAAAAGGAAGAGGAGAGTGCAGAATGGGGATACAGGGCCTGAAGGCGGTCAGAGATCGATCCTTCCCAGGCTCATGCACTCAGGTCCTGTTTTTTGCAGGTTGTGCACAGATGCTGCTCATACCTATGAGGCTGAGAATGCTGGCCATGCTTCAGGGAAGATGTATCCAAATTTAAATCACAGATGTTTGTCTTCTCAGTGGGAGATCCTTCACAGTTTGGGTTGCACATGCTGGTCCTGCATCTGCGCGGTCCCTTCTCATGTCCAGCATCCTTGGAACCCGTGCCTGTGTTCCATTGCAGACTCTGGCTCTGACCTGGTTTCCACCTCATGAATATCGCCTGGTTCTGACTCAAAGTTTCTTCCCCACTGTCTAGACGTATTCTGTTGGCCAAGATTCAGTGTAATAGTCCTGTCACACTTGCTTCTGTTCCTACAGTACGTGATTCTGGGAGGATCTGGGCTGGCCATGTGCCGTCTCAATTAGGGTCTTTTACAAAAGTGACTTCTCGACCGTATATCAGACAAACTTGGAAGAGAGTGTTTTCCCGCCACCTCCTCCCGTCTCCTTTTTTGCTTCTTAAAATGTCTGTTATTGAAAATACAATGAAGAGTTTCTGAGCCTTTTGTCTTAAGCTGTGAGTCCTGTCTGAACATCTGTTGTTTCACTCTCTTCTTTGGGAGTCCAAAGCTCCCCCAACCACGTCAATTCCCCCAGGATGGACTCTGGACTTTCTCTCCTGTTCTGCTTTGTTAAAGTTCTCTATTTTCCTAGTTATTCAGAGTAAAGATTTAATGACATCACCCAGATCTTCTGATAGCTGTTGTCTGTTTCTCCTGATTTTATCCCCTGGAGATTCCAAAAGACCATGCCTGCAAGTTTCCTGTCTTAAAATAATCCAGCAGTTTACTCTTCTATATGTAATCAGTGCTAAACTTGAATCTTCCACAGACAGAACAGAAACCAAACAGATTCATGTTGCACAAACAGAAACCAACCAAATTCAAGTTGCACAAAATTCAAGAAGTATGGATTCAAAATGCATTTCTAAATACAGAGTCTAAAGTGGTTTGTAATAAAAAGGGCAGATAGTCTACTAGTGAACAGAGCAATGATAAATAAAGTCATAGTGACTAATCTAGGATAATAGCTTAAGTATCCCAAAGGTTTTAAAATTCAGCATGTGTCTTAGTCCATTTTCTATTGACATAATGGAATGCCTGTTTCTGAGTAAATTATAAATAAAATTCATTTATGAGCTATAGTTCAGGACACTGGAATGTTCAAGATATAGGGGATGCATATGGCAAGTTCCTCTTTGCTTGTTGAGATTCCAAAGAGTCTCATGGTAGCATAGGGCATTGTATGGTAAGGCACAGTAGGTAGAAGATGCAGAGCTAAATTGAGTTTAATGACAGATGCCCTTTGATGACAATTCATTAAGCCATTAAGTTATTAATAGACTAATCCATTTGATGAGAACAGTCAGACTTACCTAATCACCTCTTATAAGTCCTACTTGGGAAATGAAGGGATTTAGTGGGAAGTTCAAGATGATAAGAAAGAACAATGGTTGGGAGGAATATCATCAAAGTATATATATACGTGTGTGTGTGTGTGTGTGTGTGTGTGTGTGTGTGTGTGTGTATTCCTATGTGTGTGTGTGTATCCCCATGTGTGTGTGTCGTACTTGGCCCTACCTCTTAATATCTGTCAATGATTATTCTATTTAACTTATGTTTGGTGGAAAGCATTCAAACTGTGGCAACAAGTTTAGGATCACAGATTAAAGTTGGCATCCAGGCCTTTTGAAATCCTTAATTCAGTGAATAGCAGAAGATTAACCTCATATAGAAGACAAGATAGACATTTCTACTGATAATTTCTTTAAAGAGTCATAGAATAAGGTTCTATAAATGCGAACACCTTTAAAAGAGCTAAGGATGAGAGAGAGACCAGAAATGAAAATAGGTGGGACAAGGCAGGCTCCTGGAAGTCTGTGGGGGAGACTCTAGCTTAGACTCTTAGCGCTGAGGTATGTGGAGTTTGAAGTTACCATCTCCTGTAGCCAGGCAGGACTTCCAGTGGATGGAGGGTGACACCAACCTACTCATAAAACCTTTGACCCCAGCTTTGTCCTGCTTACAAGAAATGTAGGGATAAAGATGGAGCAGAGATTGAGGGAATTGCAAACCAATGACTGGCCCAATTTGAGACCCAACCCACAAAAAAGAGCCAAGCCCTGAAACTATTAATGACATTCTCCTATGCTTGTAGACTGGAACCTAACATTACCAACTTCTGAGAGGCTTCATCCAGCAGCTTGTGGAAACAGATGCAGGGACTCCACAGCCAAACAATAGGTGTAGCTGGGGGAGTCTTATGGAAGAGTGGAAGGAGGGTTTGAGGGAGCAGGAAGGGTCAAGGACACCATAAGAAGACCTACAGAGTCAACTAACCTGGGCTCATGGGGGTTCACAGAGACTGAACCACTAACCAAAAAGCATGAATGAACTGGGTTGAGACCCCCTATACAGATGTATCAGATATGCAGCATGGTCATCATGTGGGCCCCTTAATAATGGGAGTAAGAGTTGTCTCTGTCTCTGTTTCCTGCCTTTGGATCCCTTTTCTCTACATGGGCTACCTTGTCTGTCCTCTTTTGGAGAAGATACACTTAGTTCTGCTGTGACTTGAGGTGCCAGAGTGGGTTAGGGCCCTTTGGGGGCCTCCCCTTCTCTGAGAAGAAGTAGAGGAGGAAGGGGAGGGGCATAAGGGCAGGACTGGGTGGTGAGGAGGAGAGATTGGTATTAGGCTATAAAGTACTTAAATAAAAATACAAAAATTAATAAGAAAAGAAAGAAGGCAATATAAACAAACGAACAAACAAACAAAGAGCTAAGGAATTCAGGAGATAGATGTTCATACAAGAGTGGTATTCAGAAATAAGGAAAGGCTAATGAGAAGAAAAGAAAGAATATTTCACATTGTTAGTTTTATGTGACTTTGACACAAATTAGAGTCATTTTAGAAGACAAACTGTCAGTTGAGTAAATGCCACCACCACATCCAACTGTGGGTACACCTGTGGTGCATTTTCTTGATTTATGATTGGTGTGGGAGGGTCCTGCTCACTGTTGGTGGTGCCACCCTAGGTGCTATAAGAAACCAGGCTGAGCAAGCCATGAGGTGCAAGCCAAAAAAGCAACACTCCTCTGTGATGTCTCCATCAGTTCCTGCCTTTAGTTTCTGTTTTGGTTTGTATCAACCGTGGACCTGAAAGTGGAAAATACAATAAACCCTTTCCTTTCTGAGCTGCTTTGGTAATGTTCTTTATCACAGGAATAAAACAAATTGACACCAGGTTCATGGGATATTTCGGTGACAGACGTGAATATGTGTTTTGGGGAGGATTGTGGATGGGTTTTGGAACTTTGGGCTGGAAAAGCCACTGATTGCTCATAGATCAATGAACTATTGTTGTGAGAACATAGATGATAATGCCGAAAGCAGTGCAGAGGATGGAGGCCTGGCTTCTGAAGTTTCAGAGGGAATTTTGAGTCCCTTAAAGGCTCTATCAGGGTCATTTGATATGCACCACTAAGGTAAAACTTTGGCTTTTCCAGAACAGTAGATGCTCATCAGCTGGAGCTGAAAAATTAGTGGTGATTAAGAAGAGATCAGCATCACCGAGGTGAAATCTCCTGGGAAGTATCTCCTGAGAGTCACCTTTCAGACGCTGGGGTCCAGGGGTGGTCAAGGCTGTACCTGATGCTGGCGGTAGAACTTGGTAATCTGTAAGAGTTTCCCAGGTAGTACAAGAATTGATGGCACAATGATGTTACGGAGAGAGGCTGGCAGATGCCATTGTTGAAGGTGCAGCCTCAGTTGCAGTTGAAGCTCCAGGATTGAAGGGGTCATGGATAGAACCTGAGGCATGGCACCATATGAAGAGAGAACTCAGGAAAAACTAATGGTAAAAGTGCAGCCCAGTTGCAGCAGAAGATCCTAGTATTTTGGAGATGCTAGTACCATGCATGGGACAACAGCCCAGGACAGCAAAGGTATGGAGCTGGCCTGAGGCTAGGATAGAAGCGGTGTGTTGCAGGGCGTGGAGCTGGAGAAGTATTCCAGGCTCTTGGGAGGAGTCCAGAAGATCATTAGTGAATCCCAGATACTAGACCCTGAGTTATTTATTGTTAATGTTTGATCTTGCTTTGTTCAGATTGTGACTGTCACCTGGCTTTTCCTTGTTGAAGGAAGAGTAAGTATTTAAGTTAACTATTTAACTTAGTTTTGATTTTACAAGAACCCACATCTGAAAAACTTTGAACTGTGAAAGAGACTTTGGATGGTTTTAAGAGACTGAACTTTTAAAATGTTTAAAAAGTTAAAGGTAGTAGGCAGGGCTTTTAACATTTAGAATGTTTTATATTGTGATATTGACATTAATCCATGTTGCAAACAACACAAAAGGAAACGTGGTTGAACAGTGATGTGTTTCTATGTCAAGTTGACAAGGGATCAATTATGCTAGCTAGTCTTATGTCGACCTGAGACACTCTGGAGTTGTTTTAAAAGAGGGGACCTCAACTGAGAAAATATCCCTACTACATTGTCCTCTAGGTAAGTCTTTGGTACTTTGTCCTGATTGGTGATTGATTTGTGAGGACCCAGCTCACTGGAGTCTCGGGGGTGCCACTCCTACGCAGGTGACTCCGAGTCTTATATATAAGTAAGCTGAGCAACCCATGAGGAGCAAAGCAGGCTCCTGCAACAGTTCCTGCCTTAAGTTCCTGTCTTGACTTGCCTGGATGATGGGCTACAAACTTATAGATGGAATAAATCTTCCCCCACAAGCTGTGTATTTTTAATTGTATGCAGTTAACAGTTCCTGGAGGATCAAGACTCTTCTGTAGTGTTGTGGCTGCCCATAACTAGCCCATGCTTCTAGAAGTAACTCCTCACTCATCATCCTTCTGTATGGAGCCTAAGTTATTCCCATTGGCTCACCACATAGGTGGAGTATTGTCTTTGGTGTGTTATTGCTTTCTCTGTCTCGAGTGAATAGCAGTAGAATTCCTATGAAAAGTCATGCCACGTAGATGCTGAACACTATAAGCACTGTTGAAGGAAATCTGAGACAAATAAACGGGAGATATTCCATGTTCATGGCCTGCACTTATAATGCTTAAATAATCATATTGTCCAAAGTGATCTACAGATTCAATGTAATACCTACTAAAATTTCAACTACAGTTTTTACAGTAATGTCAAAAGAATCTCTATCATTTGAAAGAAACTATAAGAGACATTGAATAGCAGGGGTCACTGTCAATGTCCAATGTCCATAGCTCATATTACCACCAAAGGCCATGTGTATGCTCCAGTCGGTCTGATAGTCATCCTGAGATCACATTGATATTCAAGGGCTGTGCAGAGCTGGCCCCACCTGCCACTCCCTGCAGCACTCAGGAAAGCAGTCCTGCATCAAGGCTGCATAGTACAGTAGAGCTGGTCCTAGTGGCAGGGGTGGAGGGTGGGGGAATAGTATATGAGCTGGCTCAGAGGACGTGAGAATGGCAGAGCTGGCCCAACCCCTCACTGGAAAAGTGTGGGAGAGTTGGCCCTGGTGGTGTGGGTGTAAGAGAGCAGGCAGGCTGACCAACTCAGCTACCATCCAGGCCCAGCTTCAGGACTTTGAGTTGGCCCATCCCAACATCTACTCCATCTGCGAACTTCTGGGAGCCAGTCCTGCAGATTCAAAGCTGCAGGATCTGCATGACACAGGACAACAACAGGACATTTAAGAGGAGCTCCACTGATGATCCAGTATTGATAGTGTAGCAGAAGCCAGAGGCCTCGAACCAGACCAATGACTCACTGTAATGCACATTTGCAAGTAAAGCTGTTTGAGCAAAAGGGTATACTGTGGGACACACTGTGACACACTGCAGCTTCCACAATGAGATTTTTTTTATTGTTTATTTTTATTATTATTTTGTATTTTAATTTTTATCTTATTTTGTGGGAGAGGCTGCAAGAGTGGAGGGTGGATAAGATGGGACAGGAAAATGAGTGGGATTAAGGTACATGATGTGAAATTCACAAAGAATAAATATAAAGTAAAAAAAAAACCTCACAGCAGAATGAAATTGATAGATTCATTATGTCATGTACTTACCTTTTAACTGTGGTGATACTATTTATACTTCAAAACATAGCATTATCAGTTTTTGCTTGTGGAAACTCTGAATATACAAAACAAAACAAAACAAAAAATCCAACCCAAGAGATTAAAGAGATGCGCCAGTGGTTAAGAGCACCTGGCACTTTTGTAGAGGACCCAGGTTCAAATCTCAGCACCCAGATGGTAGTTCATAACTGTCAGTAATTCCAGTTGCAAGGGATCTGTCCTACTCTTCTGGCCTCCCTTGGAATCAAGCCTGCATATGCTGCACATACATATATGTAGGCAAATCACTTATACACATAGAAAAATAAATCTTAAAAAAAATAAAGCTGGTGCCTTCCCCTGTAATCCCAGCATTTGGCAGGCAGAGGCAGGAAGATCACCGTGAGTTTGAGGCCAGTCTACTCTATAAAGTGAGTCCAGGACATTAGGACAGCCAGGGTTACACTGAGAAACTCCATCTCAAAAAACAGAAACAAACAAACCAAAAACAAACAAACAAACAAAAAACCCAACCAAAAAAATAAAAAAATAAAAGGAGGAAAATATTTGCAAATCATATATTTAATAAGAGCATGTCATCAATATATATAATCAACATGATTCACTAGCAAGAAAACAATTGACTTTATTTCAAAAATCGGCAAAGAACTTGCATAGACATTTCTCAGAAGTTTCATAAAGAGCTAAACAGTATATGAAAAAATACTCAGCATCACAAATCACCAAGAAATGTGAATCAAAGCCACAGTGAATTATCACCTCACTACAGTATTAATGGCAACTGTAGAAAGAACAAAATCTAACAAGAGCTTATACGAATTCAGAGAAAAAAATCTTTGTGCTCTATTGATAGGAATGTAAGTTGGAATGACCATTATGGAAAACAAAATCAAAGCTCCAGAAAAAAATTAAAAATAAAACTTCTACATGGCGCAGCAATGCTACTTTTGGCTATATATGCAACTGGAAGGCAATAGTATACCAAAGAGATAGTTACACTCAATATTCATTTCAACGTTATTCACAACTGTCAAGATAGAAAATTAGGGTATGGAGAGATGGTCCAATGATTTTTCCTGTTTGTTTATTCACTTACAGCCTGATCACAGATCCCTCCCTCCTCTCCTCCCAGTGCCACTCTCACACCCTCCTCTCCCCAATCCCTCCTCTTCTTCTCAGAGAAGGGGAAGCACCCAAGGGGTATCAACACAGCCACACACCTCAAGTCAAATCAGGACTAAGTGCATCCTCTCCCACTGAGGCCTGATAAGGCAGTCCAACTAGAGGAAAGGGGTCCAAAGGCAGGCAATAGAGTCAGAGACAGCACCTACTTCTGTTGTTAGGGAGCCCCCATGTTGACCAAGCTGTACACATGCACATATGTTTAGGGGGCCTAAGTCAAGCCCATGCATACCCTTTGGATCGTGGTTCAGTCTCTGTGAGGCCTCATGGATGGCTCAATGTTTAAGAGCGTTTGTTGCTCTATGTGAGGACCTGCGTTGGTTTCCAGCACTCATATGGAGGCTCACAACCATCCAGTTGAGATGATCCAATGCCCTCTTCTGACCTCTGCTGGCACCAGGCGTGTACATAGCGCACATATATTCAGGCAGAACGCACATATGTACATATCTTAAAAATAAAGTTTAAAAAGATCTAAAATTAGCCTAAAATGTCCATAAGCTATAAATGAATTCTAAAAATTAGGCATATACATACACACAATAGAATGCCCCTTAGCATTTAGGAAGAAGGAAAACCTGTTACTTGTGATAATATGGATGACCCTGGGGGGCATTGTATTGGCTGGACTAACTCATGTCGTACACTGTATGACTTCATTTATATATGGAATCTACAGACACTGAATTCATAGAAGGAGCGGAATGGTAGTGTGTAAGGTCTGGGGCATGAAGAAAATGAGGAGATAGGTCAGAGCCTACAGTTTCAGTTTTGTAGGATGAAGTTCTGGTCTAGCATATAATATGGTAACTATGATTACTATTACTATATTATTGCTGGGTGAGGTTATTCACACCTACAGTTTTAGCATGTAGAAGGTAGAGATAGGAAGATCAAGTAATGAAGGTCATTTTAGCTACATATCAAATTTGAGGCCAGCCTGGGTTATAAAAGACTCGTTCTAAGAAGATAATATTGTATTATAGTTTGAAGTATGTCAAGATAATATACCTTAAATAGTATCACCACAGTTAAAGGTATGTATATGTTACAATAGCTCTATCAATTTACTCTTGTAAGTATTTCACAAGGTACATAAAACCATTGGGCCATAGCACTTCAGAACATTTTTTTTGTCAAATGCATCCAAATAATGGTAGATTGAATAATTTTTTTTGCATTTTGTTAGACAGTGTCTTACCATGAAGTCCTAAATAGCCTGAAACTTACTATGTAGACCAGACCAGCCTTGAACTCACAGACATCCACCTGACTCTACATTCAAGTTCTGGGATTAGGTCTGTTACAACACTAGGTTTGAACACAATTGTTTTTTCCCAACACAATATTTTTATTGATTATGTGGGAATGTCATATCATGCACCTCGATCACACTCACTTACCCAGGTCTACCCCATACCCTTGTAACTTGTCCTCCAAATGGAGATGAAGGAGAAGAAAAAAGGAAGAGGAGGAGGAGGAGGAGGAGGAGGAGGAGGAGGAGGAGGAGGAGGAGGAGTCCATTTTTTGCTGCCTATATACTCATGGGGGCATGGTCAATCTCCCAGGGGCCAGCCCCTTAAAAAAAAACTAATGAACACAATTCTTTTTTTTGTTTGTTTTTGTTTTTTGAGACAGGGTTTCTCTGTGTAGCCTTGGCTGTCCTGGACTTGCTTTGTAGACCAGGCTGGTCTTGAACTCACAGAGATCCACTTGCCTCTGCTTCTGCCTCCCGAGTGCTGGGATTAAAGGTGTGCGCCACCAATTCAATTCATCATAGTACTATTGAAAGATTTAGCTTTGTACTCATCAAGAATGAATGAATTACAAACTTTCCAGGAGCAAAAACTTGGCCTTAGAAAATCAGATCTACATTCTCCAGCCATGGTTAATGTATGGATTCCTGGAAATTTTCACTGAGTATACAAGATGAAAGCAAGCATTTCCTTTGTTAGCTAAATAGAGCAGCAACTCTCTGCTCTCTTACCACCATGGTATTCTTCCCTTCTCTTCCCCCACATTCTTGCCCCAACCCAAACCCCCCTCTGTATTAAACATCTCAATTGCAGAACAGGGACATGTTTTTTATGTGTGAAAGTAGAAACATAACTTGAGACTAAAGTTATTAATTTTTAAATCACCCCAAGATTTTCCATCACTGGGTTTGAGCAGTGGATTCTTTTGAACTTAATTATATATGTGCGGTCTATCTATAAGCTGTATATTTTGGACAAATAAAAAATTTAAATTTTTCTACATATAATCAAAAAGTCCTCTCCTTAATTTAGTTTCCTGGGGCTGGGGTGAAGGCAATAATATCCTAAGCACTTCAAGTAGAAATATTATTTTAATATTTGTGAAGAGAAGGGCGAACTACATGCCATGAATTGGCATCTGTGTTATTATTATGGATGCTAAAAAATGAGTTCTCATCAGTGCCTTTCTGACACTAGAGCTTAATGGCAGCTTTATTACAAATCAGCTCTGTATAAATAAAGGAAAATATATTCAGACACGTAGGAATAAATGTGCATGATTCACCAGCACAGTTAACTCAAGATTTTCTAGCCTCATAACTACAACTGATAGGAAGATTTATCACCACAGCTGCCTGCGTTCAACTTCTTTTCCTTGTAGTTGAAGGAATCAAATTTCTTCTTGGAGATTAGTCATTTGTGGGGGTGTTGCCAACTGCAAAATGCTTCTGTTATGAATGAGGTGCATTCCTCTGCTGCTGTCCTCCGGCCCTAATTTTTCATCTCTTTTTGTGTCTTTCTTGCTTACAGACAAGTTTTAATGACTTTCACAGCAAAGTTTTCTATAGTTGTTATTCAAACCTAAAGCTTCGGAATGCTTTCCTTGATTCTAATGCGGTAATCTCCCAAGGAGGCATGGGATGAAATGACAGTTTGACCCTTGCTCACAAGGATGAAATGTGAGCAGAGGAGAACTTCAACACGAGATGTGAAAGGGAACAAGCATCGCTAGAGTGGCTGTGCATGTGGCAAGCGCAGTGTCAGCTTTTTCATTGAAATTACCATATTCTTGGAACAAGCTGCAAGAGGCTAGGTGACATTTTTATTTCACATGAGGAAATCGAAGCAAACACAAGAACCTAGATACAAAGGACTCTATCTCTTAGGATCTTTTTCTGCATTTCACAGAATTCAGATGATATAGGGTGTTAAAGTAATAGCTTTACAGAGAAGCGGTTTATCCTTTAAATTTGTCCAGTTTTGGTAAGTTTTTTTTTCAGAGCTCTGTAACTCCAACAATCAGTTTGGGCACTTTATCATCATCTCAAAATGAAACCTTGTAAAATGTAGTAAACACCTATATACGATCCTGCTACTCCTCAGCTAAAAGCTATCACTGATCTCATTTCTGTGTCATGCATTTGATTATTCTGTGTATACTTCCCACACACGGAATCATGTAAAACATGACCTTTTGCATCTGGCTTTCCATAAGACTTTCAAGATTCGTTGCTGTTGAAGAACATATCAGTAATTTTATTCTTATTTTTACGACTAACCAACCCAATAGTAGGTAGTAGATTGTTTCTAAAATGGCTGGAGTGGTGTCTCAGTGGTTAAGAGCATTTTGTATTCTTGCAGTAGACCAAAGCTTAAATTTGGTTGCTAGTGTCCACACCTCAAACCACCTCTAACTCTACTTTCAGGAAATACGATATCCTCTTCTGGCTTCCAGAGGCACGGTCCTCCATACACACACCTCTTAAATATCAATAAAATAGATAATATATAATGGCAACAAGAAAACCCAGCCAATACTTTAAAAATGTCCATGGCATTTACATGGCATCACACCTGGCTGAATTTACATATGCAAAAAATATGTTTGGGCTAGCCAGTTTGCTTAAAACCTGGCAAAACCAGTTTTCCAATGATATACCATATATATGCAAAAATAAACTGCTACCTTATTCTGTCAAGTTCCAGCCACCCATCTATTCATTATTAATACTAAGACTAACTGCAACTGTGACTGCTGTCCGAAATGGATCAAAATATTGACATCATACAATCTGCCTTAAAGATCCATCTTTAGAATCAAACCACTTAACTTCAGCATCTTTCCTTTGCTTCATTATGTCTCAAAATGAAAAGCAAAGCCGTACTGTAACTTTTATACCAGTGTATAGTTAACCGTAAACAGTGATATAAATCTTTTGTAGGGACCAATATATGTTAGCAATTATTTTGACTACTGGCAGAATATAAACACTTTGGGAACCATTCACCCTTAAAACAATAAGAACACACACAAAGGTAGGAATGGATGGAGGGAGGGAGGGAGAGAGGGAGGAAGAGAGGGAGGGGAGGAAGGAAGGGAGAGAGGGAGAGAGAGAGAGAGAGAGAGAGAGAGAGAGAGAGAGAGAGAGAGAGAAAGAAGAGAAGAGAAGAGAAGAGAAGAGAAGAGAAGAGAAGAGAAGAGAAGAGAAGAGAAGAGAAGAGAGAGAATAGTATTATGCAGTAGCATTGTACATGGCCACCATATAAAACACACTTGGACAAGGTCTGCATGGGATAAGTGGCACATTTACTTGCCTGTGAATTAAGCCTTTTTGGTACTTGTCACATATGAATAATGGAATTAGTACATAAGATAGAATTTATGTGAACACCATCAAGACATTTCTCCCTAGATCTCATTTTACAGATATCTAGCCCTCTGTGAACCAGTGCACAACAGATCCTCAGATCCCATGTTATTAAGTTAATTCTATCTCATAATAAAAAATTTGCCTGCAAGTTACTTTGTCATTGTATAATTATTATTGCATACTTATTCCTTATCCTTATGCTTTCTTGCTTTAAGTAATTTTATATACGATACTTATTAATAAATGTTTTTCAACATTGTTTCTGCAAATACGTTAAATTTCTATTATAATGAGTTTCATAAAAAGGATAACTAAAATTATTGCTTGTTCTCTTTTGTTCCCTTGCTTACTCTTCCATGCTCTACTTCATCAACCTTTGTGGTTGGGGGATGGTCATGTGCACTGTGTATTCAGATGCTGGTTTCTGTGCCCTGTGATCTGATTGAGTCTGGATGTGGGCATTGCCATTTCTATAAGAATCTCCTGTCTCAATATTGTGTAAAAATTGTTCTCCACTGTGCCGAATTGTCTAGTAAAGAAGCTGACCAACCTACAGCTGGACAAGAGAGAACGGGAGGCAGGACTTCCAATGCCAGTGAAGCTGTCTCAGGAAGGGAACGGAGGAAGAAGACAAGAAGGAGGAGGAGGAGGAGGAGGAGGAGGAGGAGGAGGAGGAGGAGAAGGTAGAGAAGAGAGGAGGTCATCATTAGGGAGTCACCATGAGGACAAAGATGGAGCAGAAATAGCAAAGGCAATACTGGGATGGCAAGTAATGGGCACATGGGTGGAAAGTAGCCAAACTAGCATTTTTAGGTTAGAATATCTGCCAAATTATAATGCTGAAAGCTTGTTGAATAAATCTAATAGGTCTCTGTGTCATTATTTGGGAGCTAGAACAGATATAGGAAAAAATCCCATTACTTTACACATATACTTTCTGGACATTTTGACTCCTATTTGTCATCCACATTCATGAGCTTAGCATGTATGCTTTTGCTGAAAGCCATAGTCAGAAGGTTTATCTATGTTAGGTCGCATATACATGATACAACTTCCTTTCAATTGTTGTCATGGCTAAGCAGCCTCAAATCCTTCTGAGAGTGTACTGCTAAACAACCTGAAAATGAGTCTTCTTCCTCCTAACCTCACTTCTCTTCTTTTTTCCCCTACCCCTCTCGTCAGGCATACCAGAAGCTCCATCATTAAGCTATAGTGGCTGGCCAGGGACTTCTCCATCTTCATCTACACCGTGCTGGGATTCCCTGTGCATTCCTCTAACTAACAAGCCATGCTGGTTCCAGGGATTGAACTCAGGTCCTCAAGCTTGTATGGTAATCACTATCTTGTCTATCTAATCCAGTGCTTCTTAACCTTCCTATTGCTGCTACCCTTAATACAGTTCCTTATGTTGTACTGATATCCAGCCATAAAATTATTTTCATTGCTACTTCATTGGTGTAATTTTGCTGTGGTTAGAAATCATAATGTGAATATCTGATATTCAGAATACCTGATATGCCACTCCTGTTCAAGGGTTATTTGACCCCCAAAGGGTTCGGAATCCACGGGTTGAGAGCCACTGCATTCTTTTCATAAATGAGTGTTGTCTTTCTTTTTTTTTAAAAATTTTTTATTATGTTTCTTTGTTTACATATACATTTATATTATTACACATAAATAAAATAAACTACATACAGCAGTAAGAACCACGAAACAATCAGGAATTATATAAATGTTACATTAATACTGATTTGGCTTTTTTTTTTGATTTGGCAACCTTGAAAAAAACATCTTTCATAATTTGGTGAGTCTAAAATTCTGAATGTAAATGTATATATATAATCTCATCTCTTTCAACTTAAAATATCTATCTAGACCTAAAAAACATCTTAACCCTTAAACAACTAAGCTTAATTGTAAAACTAAACTACCTGGTTTTCAACCCCATCCAAGATTTGAGAAGGATTAAAATTAATTACCCGAGTATATAGGAAGTTCATGTTAGCAGCTTTCAAAATGAAAAAAAAATGACAGAGACAGTTTTCTGCCTGAACAGCCATCCAACACTCTCTATAATGTTGGACCATCATCTTCAGCCTTCTAGTCCAATATATCTAACAGACATATTTGTGTGGCAGCCTGCAATACCACTTTCAAGGTGTTGGAAGTAAATCTTGTATTATAATTGAGTTGTGTAGGTACAATGCCTCATATTAGAGTAGATTTTTTTTTCATTGAACGTCTCTACTCTCCTATAATATCAGCTTTATTTATTTATTTATTTATTTATTTATTTATTTATTTGAGGAACAGTATGTTCACTTATCTTAATGCTACATTAATGTATCTGCATTGTCAAAATTTGTAGTGGAAGTTTTGGTAAGCATGTTTTTGTTTTAATCCCAAGTGTGGGATATGAGGCTGCCTTAGTTTATCGACAACTCTTAACTGGAAGCAGATTGTCACATCACACTCACAGTCAAGAGTAGAGGGAGAAGGAATACATGTGTGTTCATGCCCAGTTCACTTTCACCTTTTCAGTACATCCTAAGACCGACACCCAAGGAATATTTCATTGTCTTTTAGGTGAGTCTTCTCATATCAATGAACATAATCAAGACAATCTACCACAGGCCAACCTTAGCTAGACAATCCCTTATTGACTTGTTCTTGCCAGGTGAATCCGGTGTATGTCAAGTTGACAATTAAGCATAAACCATCCCATGAAGAGCATGAAGCATTTGTCCCATATGTTAAGGCTTAAACCGAAGCAAGAGATAGGTACTGCAGTGTTTTCTTATTGAGCCCATACGTTTACCTGGGATCCAATAGTTCCAGTTGCTATAAAGAATGTTCACTGATCAAAAGGGTGTTGGGATTTTTCCCAAGAAGTTTTCAGCAGCCTAGGTATAGAAAATCAGAACAAGTGGCTAGTTATGCAAAGATGATGGTCAAGCAAACTGTATGAAATCCCAAGCAATGCCAAGCACATGAAACACAATGCCATTGTGACAGATGCCTTTCTGTGCCTATGCAATGCTATCCCCAGACTTCACTATTCTCTCCATGACTGGCTCTATCTCTACTTTGGGTCACTAAGCCAGAGCAAGTAGGCGCTCTACTGTCACTTTAGGCCCAAGACTCTCCAAAGGTCGCCAAATAATCACTAAATGTCAGGTCACCCCACTGTTGTGTAAATACTTTCTTATTATCTAGGCTTAGGCATTCATGCCTATAAAGCCAGAACTCAGGAGGCAGAGGCAGGAATATTGAGAGTTCTAAGCTAGTGTAGGCTATATAGTGAGACACTGCTTCAACAGATGCACAAACAGAAGACAGTATTTTTATTAAATCAAGTGATGGACTATTGTTTTCTAAATGCTTCCAAGTCCTTACTTATTCCTATTTAATACTGTCTAAAGTAATTAGCTTGTGTCCATTATATGCATGGTTTTTCTTGTGCCCCAAATGTAGGAATAATGCCTCATTTACATTTGCCTCATTGACAAATACTCAAGTAATATAATGGAGGTGACTGTTCCCTTATAGACACTCACCACTGAACCACCTGTCTCTAGATGTTTGCCAATGGCAAAGACTATCTCAAGCCATGCCATTGTCCAGCTGGTGATCCCATGATAAGCAGAGATTGTTCATCAGGTCACATCTGTAACCATTACCAAGTTATGTTCACAACTGTGCTTCGTATCACATGCTGATACATCATGTTCTCATATAGAGAGAATGTCTTACTTGTGCCAGACTGTGGCAGCAGTTGCACTCCAAATAATGTATTTTATATATAACAGACAAGGTAATCTCTGTAGTTTTCAATTTTAAAACAGGTGCTACTGGGCTGTGTACAAAGCACAAATTATGCACAAGTGGGCAGCTACTTTCTACAAATAAAAAGAGGAATCTAAAATTTTCATTATATTTATTTATTCATTTATTTACTGTGTGCTTGTACTCATGTTTACACAGATTTATATTTCACATTGCATATTTAGAGATCAGAGAGGACAACTTTTGAAATTCATTTATCCCCTTCGCCACATGAATCTTGGGGAATGAACTCAGTACATCAGGCTTGAAGGCAATTGGATTTGCCCACTGGACCATATTTTCATCCCCCAAAAGATGACTCTATTCTCAAATCACAGCATTCCTATGAATGCCTCATGTGCTAGTAACAATGCCTCACAAGTCCCTCCATTAAAGTGACTTGTCCTGCTCTTTGATCACTTCTCCCTGACAGGGTGCCTTAGCAGGCCACAGAAGAAGAGGATGTAGACAGTCCTCCTGTGACTTGATAGGCTAGGATCAGTTGGTAAGGGATGAGGTCTCCCTCTGGCTAAGGACTAGAGGAGGGGCATAGGGGAGAAGAGGGAGGGAGGGTGGGACCCGGAAGGGGGACAAGGAGAGGGCTATGATGGGGATGTAAAGAGAATAAATTAAAAATTAAATTAAATTAAATTAAATTAAAAAATGTGACTTGCCCATAAACAAAAACTTCACTGTCAAGCCCCATTATACTTGACTATGGCCAGAATGGATGCACCGTGGCTCTGTTTGTGTGATGCTGAAATGATACTCTTTAAAGAACTATAGACATGTCTGAGGAACTGTTTTAAGAACTTGCCGTTACTAACATGGAACGAGTCCAGGATAGCATGGGAAAATTTTAAGCCTTGTGGAGAACAAAGAGAAGCACTCAGCTAATTTCCAAACAGCACACGTATTGACTTGCGTTGTGCATACTATGCAGTTTACAGGCAGCTGTCACTGAGGTCACATCTGTTACTTAACTGCCTGCAGTGACTGCCCTCCAAATAACCCTAGGTAGATGGCTAAGCCTCTAGTTACACACTATGAACCTGAACCCCGATAGCAGCTATGCAAAGACTCTCCTCAGGTTACCACATTTACAGATGCACTGGAAGATGTTTACAGCTTTGTTCTGAGTAGCCCCTGTAAGTCTACCTTAATGGAGACAGTTTGTGATTGAGGTCATCTTTTCTGGAATTTGTTATGGAGTTGCAAAGGAAGATCAATTTCCCTGGACTAAAATGAACTGTCGTGGTAACCTGAGTTGGAGTGCATAGGACAGCTGGTGGTCTACCAACAGGAGAGGAAAGCACCCTGAACAGAATAAAAGCAGCTGTGGGGTTCCCGAATGTGGAGACCATCACATCTGGCATTGGCTGGACTTCGAAATTCTCTGGAAGTTTTCCAGGATGCTGTCTTCTAATTTCATGGTCCCCAGTGGTGAGGCCCGTGGACGTGGCTCCTCCAATCTTCAGAACCGACAATTCTCTCTGACACCCAGGGTAGCCAGGTGGTTGATTACAGCTGGAAGGAGCTTAAAGTTATACACACAGGCCAATGTCCCCAGATATCCTCTTACTGAAAGATTGCTAAAAGTGCTTTAGTGGAGACATCTGTTTCTACAGACAAGACAGGTCCTGGCAAGCCAGGTTAGAGGAGAAAAGAAGCAGTCTCCAAATGGAGGAATACTTTGGCTGTGGGGGAAAAACTGCTCCATTATCTGGAAAGTGCTATCAACGAAAAGTTGGGTTAGATAAATTAAATATAGATTTGTGAGGACCTGGAGCTGGAGAGATGGCTCAGAGGTTAAGAGTATTGACTACTGTTCAAGAGGGTCTGGGTTCAATTCTCAGCCCCCACAATGTAGCTTACAACCATCTGTCATCCTAGTCCCAAGGAACTCAACGCTGCTCACTATTGGCCACCATTGGCACCACTCTCACATGCACTACACTTACATGCATGCAGACAAAGCACTCATATTTGTAAAACAAACAATACATCTTCTAAAAATACATGAATGCCCTTGATGTTGGCAGTGTTCTGGAGGGTGAGGAATAAATACATTGAAAACATGGGAAGGCAAACTAAGCGATCAAAACACTTGGCCTTTTGCATCTCTTTGTAGATGTGTGCTCGTGTATGTCTGTGTGTATTTGCATATGTGTGAGTGCATGTGTGAGTCCAGAAGTCAGGTTCTTTCACTTTGTACCCTTTTTATTTGAGACAGTATCTGTCACTGAACCTGGTGCTTGCTTGCCTGCCTGGATAAACTAGCTGGCATGCAAGCCCCAAGGATTCCCCTGTCTCCATTCCATAGCACTGAGGTTGCAAGCAGACACCATCGTGCCTGGTTTTATACAAGTGCTTGTGATTCAACTCGGCTCTTATGCTTGTCAAGCACAGTACTGACACCAGTCTGAACAGCTCACTACTGCGTTCCTTTAGGAATGCTTGATTGTATATCTCATTTTCCAGAATCCCAGTGACCCCAGAGATTCAACCAACATCCTCTTAAGGACAGTATAAAGGAGAGCAAATTAGGAATGATTTAAGATGCTAGCTATGTCACTCAAGAGAAGTGTGTTCTCTAATATATTAGCCATTAGCCACATGTAACTAGATTCAAATTAACAAAGGGTCAAATTTGAATTTCAGCTTCTTGGTCACATTATCCACAATTCAAGTGAACCATGTTGGACAGCATAGGTGATGAACAGTTTTATCACCTCAAAAAGTTATATTGACTAGCACTTCTGTAGAGTTTCAGTCCATCTATCTATCTCATCTTATCTATCTGTCTGTCTGTCTGTCTATCTATCTATCTACTTATCTACCTTTCTTCCTATCTATCCATTTATCATCTATTTAACGCTGATAACTTTTTCTGCCCAGTCTCTGTCCACTTGTGTACTTTCATTCAGAAATGTCCAATCTACCATCCTGAATCCCACATGTCTAATGTAACTTCCTATAAATCAGTCTTCTAGAGAATCTCTGTGACTCCACCTGCTCAGTAGTGTCACCATCAGACCAATCCTTGATTGGCCCCACAGAGGAAGAAAATATGTACGGATGGTAGAGTAATGCTTTTCTTTGAGTAACCATGACTTTAGGAAACCTTTACTCCCACCACGAAAGGGCACTGCTTTAAGTGGTGGTTACTGGGCTTACTTTAAGCATTTCCAGCATCATCACCTTGAAAAGGAGCTTAACACCTTTGGGGCTTTTCCCATTCCTGTACACCCACATTACATAACAAAACTTTTTATAGCAACAAATAGCACTGCTCGCCATGGCTTAAATAGGAGTGTAAGAGTTCCAAGCTCTTGCTAGTGTTAGCTGTCCAAATTCCAGAGGAAAGCCCAGCAGTCCCCATTCCTACAGAAAGAACTACAGGCAGCTAAGGAATCCTGAGAGCAGGAGAAATAGTCTGCCCCAGGGAAGAGCACACCAGTGGGTTATCCAATACCAAATGGCCAGCCCTGAAATCATACATATGGATAACATTATACAGACTGAGCAGGTTATATTTAGGAATATATACATATATGCATTCAATAAAAACTAATGGGAAAAAAGGCCATGAATTTGGAAGAGAGCAAGGGGTGGGCATCTGGGAAGGTGTGGTGGGTGGAAAGGTAAAGGAGACATGTTGTAATTATAATCTTTAAGAAAAAAGTTTTGAAAACTGTTCAAATTTATGTGTAAACTTCTGGTTGGGTGATTTTGGTTTGGTTCCTACCCTGATCCTGCCTTGGCTCCCTTCCATAGAGCAGCACTTTAAGCTGCTTTTTCGTTGTAGTACAGCAAGAAAAACCTAACTAAGGAAAAACTTGGAAACCTCTCCTTCCCTCATTCCTGACTCTTATTCTACAACACTATTCCAGTCTGATTCTCTGTGTAACTTTACTTCATCTTAGTTGTTTAGCTTTCTGAATATTGATTCATCATTTCCCTACAATCTAACAGTGGTTTTCTTCTTCTTCTTCTTCTTCTTCTTCTTCTTCTTCTTCTTCTTCTTCTTCTTCTTCTTCTTCTTCTTCTCCTCCTCCTCCTCCTCCTCCTCCTCCCTCCTCCTCCTTCCTCCTCCTCCTTCCTTCTCCTCCTCCTCTTCCTCCTCCTCCTCTTCTTTCCCTTCCTCCTTCTACTCCCCTGTTTACAGTGATGAGGATTGAACTCAGGGTCTTATACATGCAAGTTAAACTCTGTACCACTGAGCTGTATTTCTTTTCCTTGATTTCTTGAGACATGGTCTGAGCAATTTGTTTAGCATAGCCTTGAACTTTCTACATAACCTAGACTGGCCTTAAAACATGGTCCTGCCACCATCACCAGAGTGCCGTGCTTAGAGGACTGTGCCACTATGTCTACCTACATTTTTGAAAGACGGTGCTTCATGTATCCCATAGTGACCTGGAACCCACTATGTAGCTGATGATGACCTTGAACTTTTTATTCTTCTGCTTCTATATCTCAAGTGCCAAAGTTAAAGGCATGTGCTAACAAGCCTGGTTTTTTGAGGTGGTGAATATTGAACTTCATGCATGGTAGTCAGGCACTTCACCAACTGAGCTTCAGCACCTTTTTTTTTTTTTTCCGTTATTGGGGAATTGCACCTATTGCCTCAGGCATGATAGGCAATTAATTACTCTACCACTAAGTCATAGTCCTAGCCTCAAGTTCTTCTTTCTTTTATTTCTTTTTTAAAATCAAACTTTGTATTTGTTTATTTGGTGGAGGATGTGTGTTCTGTGGTATGTAGGGAGAGGTCAGAGGACAACTTATGGGAGTTGGTTTTCTCTTTCCACCCTTTTGGATTTTGAAATCAAACTCAGGTTGTCAGGCTTGGTGTTGGCAAGAGTCCTTATCCACTGAGCAATCTAGCCAACCCCCTATGTTCTTTCAATCTTTTCTCAAAGTCATATTTTTGATGGACTACAGGAAAATAGTAATTAACTAATTAAAATTCTTTGCTCATGGTACTTTATTATTACTGGTCTGTAGATGTATAATTTCTTTCATCTACTTCTTATCAATCTATATATTTAAATTAAACATTAATAAACTCAAAGCCCAAACAAGTACAAGAATAGTATCTGAAACATTTATCTGTTTTCTTCTTTTGTACTCAATTCCCTTATCTATCTTACAAAAGGGCATCACTTGAGGTCAATTTTTGCCTAAACCTTCAAGATTTTATGTAAATCTGAAGGGAATGCTCATTTGTCAGGTAGAAAATTTGGTTTGTGTATTATTTATGTATAAATACATAGTCATACAAGACAAATTATATTAATAAATGCTTATGAATTGTTTAATACAATAAAAATAAATTATTTGAATTTTAAATTACAGCTATTTGAAAATAAGTTCTCTGTTGTATAAAAACAGTTGCATATGTTTGTTATAATCAAATAGCTCATTTCTTCTAACCTTTTGCTTTTAATAGATGTGGTCAACCAGATAATGCAATATTTCGTATAACATTATATTCCTTGGTCTGTCATAACATTTCTTCTTTCCTTCCTTCCTTTATTCCTTCCACTTTTTGTCTTTCTCTCTCCCTGCTTTTTCCCTCCATCTTCCTTCTTTCCCTTTCTTCCTTCCTTGCTTTCTTCTCCCCACTCTTTTTTGCAGTGCTAAGTATAATGACTCTGGTCTTCAAGCATGTTATCACTGATCCACTTCTACAGCCCCCCTTTTAAAAAAGCGATTTTTATTATTTAAAAATATTTAAAATTTTAAATATGTTTCGATCATATTATTCCTTCCTCCATGTCCTTTCAGATTTTAATCAAATTTAATTTTTTCTTTTCTTTATTTTTAATTTTTAATTACTCAAGCATTTTTATTTTTACATATACATTTATATTATTATACATATATACAATAAACTACCTATAGCAAGAAGAACCATGACACAATCAGGAATTATATAAATGATACATTCTTAGTGTTTTGGCTATTTGTATTTGACAGCCTTGAAGAAAACATCTTTCCTATCTTGGTGCATCTAAAATTCTGAATGTAAATCAATCTCTATCACATCTTGTCATTATCAACTTAAAACATGTATCTAGACCTAAAAACATCTTAAGCCCTAAACAACTAAGCTTCATTGTAAAACTGAGCTACCTGGTCTTCAATTCCATCAGAGACTAGAGAAGGAATAAACTTGATTATCTGAGTATGCTGGGAGTGCAGGTTAATAGCTTTCCAAATGAGAAGATGACAGTTTGTTACCTGAATAGTCACCCAAAACTCTACAATGTTGGAGCATCTTCTTCAGCCTTCTGACTCAATATATCTGACAGACATATTTGTGAGGCAGGAACTATTGAGGACTTGCTTACCCTGTCTAAGCAGAGTTTGGCCATACCCTGCCTGCATCCAAGCTTGCCCCTTTTTAGGCATAACTCTGTCTGTGGTAGAAATTAGGACATTTTGCTCAGTGGCTTGTTTATCACATTTGAAGCCATCTCCATAAGGAGGTTCTTTGATGTTCATCATCCTCCTTGAGTTAGGCTGGGTGTTGCCAGGTGTTAATCTGTCTTATTGTCAGTGAATCTTTAAAATAATAAAAACATTTTTAAATACAATATTCTGCATGTCTCTTGAGGTGTTTGAAGACCTTATCTAACTATCCTACCTTATCTTTCTACAGAATCATATCTACCTGCCGCACCTAAGATGTATATTCTTGTGATAAAAGTAGACTAGTGACTGATATGACTATGATTTACTTGTTTTTAATAGCTAAATAGTATTTTGTTGTGTAAATGTACCACAGTTTCTTTATCCATTCTTAGACGGAGGGACATCTAGGTTGTTCAGATTCTTACTATTATAAATAAAGCTACTATGAACAGAGTTGAGCAAATGTGCTTGTTGTATGGTGCAGCATCTTTCGGGTATGTTCCCAGGAGTGATATAGCTGGGTCCTGAGGTAGAGTTATTCACAGTTTCCTGAGAAAGCACCAGATTGATTTCCAAAGTGGCTGTACAAGTTTGCACTCTCACCAGCAATGAAAGAGTGTTCCCATTTCTCCACATCCTTGCTAGCATGTGCTGTCACCTGAGTTTTTTATCTTAGCCATTCGGATAGGTGTAAGATGGAATCCCAGAGTCATTTTGAGTTGCATTTCCCTGATAACTAGGGATGTTGAACATTACTTTAGGTGTTTCTCAGCCGTTCAATATTCCTCTGTTGAGAATTCTCTGTTTAGTTCTGAGTCTTATTTCTCACTTGGGCTATTTGGTTTGGTGGTATTTAATTCCTTGAGTTCTTTATATATTTTGCATATTAGACCTTTGTCAGATATAGGGTTAGTAAAGATCTTTTTCCAGTCTGTAGGCTGTCGCTTTGTTCTCTTGACAGTGTCTCCTGCCTTACAGAAGCTTCTCAGCCTCATGAGGTCCCATTTATTGATTGTTGGTGCTCTGTTCAGGAAGTTGTCTCCTGTGCCAATGTATTCCAGGCTCTTCTCCACTTTTTCTTCTAACCGATTTAGTGTCTGTGGTTTTATGTTGAGGTCTTTTTAATCCATCTGGACTTGAGTTTTGTACATGGTGATAAATATGGATCTAATTGCATTTTTCTGTATGTGAAGGGTGTAGTTTCCATAACTTCTTTCTCAGCCTGTTTGTCACTTGTATACAGGAGGTCTATTAATTTTTTTGAGTTGATTTTGTATCCAGCCAGTTTTCTGAAGGTGTTTATCAGCTGTAAGAGTTCTTGATAGAATTTCTGAGGTCACTTATGTATACTATCATATCATCTGCAAATAGTGATAGTTTGACTTCTTTTCCAATTTGTATGCCCTTGATCTCCTTTAGTTGTTTTATTGCTCTACCTAGGACTTCGAGTACTATATTGAAGACATACGAAGAGTGTGGAGAGCCTTGTCTTGTTCCTGATTTCAGTGGAATTGATTTAAGTTTCTCTCCATTTAGTTTGATGTTTGCTATAGGCTTATTGTATATTGCTTTTATTATGTTTAGGTATGTGACTTGTATCCCTGCTCTCTCCAGGACTTTTAACATGAATATGTTTTGGGTTTTGTTGAATGCTTTTTTGGCATTTAAGGAGATGATTATATGGTGGTTTTCTTTCAGTTTGCTTAGATGATGAATTACTTTGATGGATTTTCATATATTGAACCACCCCTGCATGCTTGGGATCAAGCTTACTTGGTCATGATGAATGACAGTTTTGATGCATTCTTGAATTCAGTTTGAGTATTTTATTGAGTATTTTCACATCTATGTTCATAAGAGAAATTGGTCCAAAATTCTCTTTTCTTGTTGAGTCTTTTTGTGGTTTAGTTATCAAGGTGACTGTAGCCTCATAGAATGAGTTTGGTAATGTTCCTTCTACTTCTATTTCATGGAATAGTTTGAGGAGAATTTGTATTAGCTGTTCTCTGAAAGTCTGGTAGAATCCTGCGTTGAATCCATATGGTCTTGGTCTCTTTTTTTTTTTTTTTAGAGAGAGACTTTTGATGACTGCCTCTATTTCCATAGGTGTGATAAGACTATTAACTTCATTTACCTGATCTTTATTCAATTTTGGGAGGTAGTAGTTGTTGAGAAAAATGTCCATTTCATTGAGCTTTTCAAAATTTGTGGCATATAGGCTTTTGAAGTAAGATCTGATGATTCTTTGGATTTCCCCAGTGTCTGTTGTTATGTCCCCTTTTTATTTCTGATTTTCTTGGTAGGCTTTTGGTTGTTTCTTTTGTTGTTGAGTTCCATCTTTAATCAATAGTGGTCTGATAAGATGCAAGGGATTATTTTAATTTTCTTGTATCTGTTGAGGTTTGCTTTGTGACCAAGTATGTGGTCAGTTTTGGAGAAGGTTCCGTGAAGTGCTTGAAAAGAAGGTGTATTCTTTTGTGCTTGGGTGAAATGTTCTGTAGATATCAGCTAGGTCCATTTCTTTCATGATGTCTATTAGTTTCCTTGTTTCTCCACTTAGTTTTTGTCTTGATGATCTGTCTGTTGGGGAGGGAGTGGTGTTGAAGTCTCCCACTATTAATGTGTGGGGTTCAATGTGTGATTTAAGCTCTAGTAACATTTCTTTTACAAATGTGGGTTCTCCTGCATTTTAGACATAGGATTTAGGGAGTTTGGACTGGATCTAACATGAAAGGCTTTTTTCAGCAGTCTAGGCTACATCACAGATCCTCCATATATGTCCCTAGGAACATCATGGAGGAGGGCTCAGAATAATTATAAGAGCCAGAAATAACAGGAAATCAGCTGTAAAACAGTCCCGTTTTATAGATGCATGCATAAACAAGAGTAGAGCAATGACAATATCAGTGAGAATGCTAACATGGAAGGGTCCCACGCCTCAAAAAAGAACTACAGGTACCAAATGATCACTGCTGGGAGAAGAAGAATTTGTCTCCTCCAGAGATGAATTTTCCTAGTTATTTAATAAATAGTGGTCAGCCTTGAAACCATATACACACTACCAACAAAAACGGGATTGGCACGTAGCATTTACATATATATGCATAAACATACACATCTTTCTATGTGTCTGTAAAAATAATGAAAAAGAAGTTATCAACCTGAATGTGAGGTTTGGGAGAGAGCAGCTGGAGGGGTTGAGAGGAGGTAAGAAAGGAGGAAATGATGTGATTCTGTTCCAAATAAAACCTTATTTAAATTTTTATTTTTTAATTTTTTTATGTAAGAAAAATTTAAAAGTAACAACTACAAGAGGAAATTTGAAAATCAAGCACCTCAACACATGCACTTTTTGATACTACAAGCTGAGAAACAATGGTGATAAAATATTTTTTTTGTTTTTAGTAACTGAACCATTATGTTTCTCTAAGTGCAAAAAGTATTTTAATAATCAATGAATACACTGCAGTTCAAATCATATGGTCATTGTGGATCTGAGTCAAGGTGTTTCGGGTGGCATTCACTGGCATTTCATGATATAGCATGTGCAGTTCAAAGTGTGAAGGCTATGTGCTGCCTTAAATTGCACAATGCAGCAAGGGCAAGAATTGCCAGGAACACCTCATATTCATTTTGCATTTGATTTTGAAATAATTTTTGGCTATTGCACATTCACAAACTATTAACAGTTTGGAAGGGGAGCCCCCACATTCAGTTCCATGATCACATATGGAGGCAGAGCTCAGCGTCTAAGAATCTGTGCTTTAGACTAGTAACCCCTGTACTGATTCCATGTGCTCCCTTTCAGAGTGACAGTGTCTGATTTAGCATGCCACTCTGCATTTGGAAGAATGCCTCCAACTTTATGCATGTGAGTATGAGGAGTTGGAGGCAATTGACATGTGCACAGTAAACAGCAGCTCACGAATGCCTTGGTGCTCAGTTGGCTTTCACTGTTTGACATAATCAGCTTTGTAAGGACCTTGAATATCCTCCAATTCTTGAGAAGTCATTCCTTTTCATTTATTTGCTTGATTCTTTGACAATTTCACATACACACACAGTAAATATATTGTAGTTATTCCTCCTGCATCCCTGTTCTCGTTGCACTCCCACTGAACTCCTCTGAGACTTCCGGCTTGTCGACATCTATTCATTGGGCTTGCTGAACTTATATAATATTATGAGTGGTCTGGGTAAGATATCTTCAAGAGCAAAAGAACAAAGATAAACCGCACAAATATTCTCAGCCTTATCACATTGGTACAGTTAGAGGAAGGTCTTGAACCAACTAAAAGATGTTTTCCTGAATAAATGACAGATTGTTTCACTTTGGAATATGTATTGTCAAAAAAGAGAAACTGGGTTGATTTAGTCTCAGTGAGAGAGTATTAGTACAAAGCTCTAGGGCTACTCAGTCTTACTTGAGATTGGGTACAAGATCCTTTGCAAACCAGATGTCCATCATGGTTTGAATGCTATCAGAACCACTACGGCATAAATATGAGTAGACTTAGTAACTACTTCAGGCTATGTACAATGAAGATTTTAAGTACTCATTTCATGAGTAGAGATGGTATTGATTATTTACGGGAATAGGTGGTCCAGAAGACTAGAGCAACTGTTTGTTGAAAGTTCTTCAACTTTTTTATTTTCGAGATAGGGTTTCTCTGTGTAGCCCTGGCTGTCCTGGACTCACTTTGTAGACCATGCTGGCCTCAAATTCACAGAGATCCATCTGTCTCTGTCTCCCTGAGTGCTGGGATCAAAGGTGTGCACCACCACGCCTGATAACAGTTTTCAACAAATAATGATAAATATGAACTTCAAGTGTAAGAGTTCAACGATACCAACCTGGCCTACAAAGCAAGTCCAGGACAGCCAAGGCTACACAGAGAAACCCTGTCTTGTAAAAAATAATATATATTTTATATGTATATATACATATATTGGCATATATTCTTAATGGATTTGCAAAAAACCCAATCTTACAGCATCTCTAATAAATCTTCTCATGAGGAATCCCACAATCAACATACTAGTCAAAGTGTATATTTAAGAAAACATTCTCAGGCTGCCTCTAGGGAAGACTAACAGGATTTAAGTGTGAACTTTTCAGTGATTTATATCACTGTCCATAATGTATTATTGTTGGCAACACAACATAAAAATATGTATAATGTACACAAATACATCTCTAAAAATTTTGTAAAGGTGCTCTACATCCTGTAGTATAAAATATTCAACCAATACTGCCTTATTTAAATATAAGCAAGCACATCCATATATTAACACAGAAATTTGTTTTATCTTTTACTAAAGGTAATTTTCTGCAAACACAATGTTTTTAAAATTATTTTTATGATTTATTATCTAAATATTTGCATTCTATTTTGTTGTCTATACCTGTATACATAGCATCATACAAAAGTTTCTCAGGCAAAAATGAGTCATGAGGGCTAGTTGAATTGCTCAATCAGTAAAGGAGATTGCATCAAACCTGATGATCCAAGTTTGGAGGGAAGGTAAAATGGATTCCATACCTACACTGTGACATGTAAATGCATGCACACACATGCATGCACATACACACACACACAGACACACAGACACAGACACATACACACACACTAAACAAAATTTAAAGGTGTCAGGAATGGGAAAAAGTTTGTGAACCTAAGTCCTAAAAGAAAATGCTACTAGAGAAGGAAAAATTCCATAGTTTCAATCCCAGTAGGACCTGCTGTGGATGTTCTCTGTTCTCTGGGTCATCTTGGATAGTGGCCTTCGTCTGTATTGCCTTGAATTCCATGGAGTCATAATGATGTTTTCTTACTTTTGTTCCCTCTCTGATTCTTATCATAACCTACTTGATAAGATTATTATGAAAGTTTAATTACATGGTGTATGAAAGCTTGTATAGTGCCTATCACACAGACATTAGTCAATTAAGAGTCATTATTATTTTATTAAACTATAATTTCTTTCTAGTGACTTACCATATGAATAAAATGGCATAGCTATAATTTGCACTTCCTCAGCCACCAACATATTTCCATATTTCTACATACTGTTCAGTTCTCTCGACAATGTGAATTGCCCTTTACTGAGTATAGAAATGGGGTCTTTTAACATAATTCAATGAGCAATCTGCTTGTGCATGCATATCACTGATCAAAGTACTTGTGCATACACACTTATTACAGAGACTGCTGTGATTGAAAAAGATGAATGCTCATACATTTAAGGTAGCATGAAAATTCTGGAAGTGGCATCTTATGTCACTACTTGCTTTAGATATGCTGCCTTCTCAGAAGTATGCTGTCCACATATCCCTTTGGATTTTAGGATCTAGTGCTAAGCCAGATCCTTTCACTTTCATCTCCAAAACAAAATCCGTAGCTATCTCACCCAACTGAAATCTGATTTTGTGCTCCACTGGATGAAGGGTCCACTATAAAAACATAAAGTGGGTTTTTTTGGGGGGGTTGTTTGTTTTTTGTTTGTTTTAGGGTAGGTGAGATGGCTCAGCCAGTGAAGATGCCTGCCTGGCAAATCTGATGAGCTGATTTTGACCCCTAGAACCTACATAAAGGAGAGAAGAGAACTGAAGCTGTTTTCTGGCTTCTATACACATCCTTTGTCATGGGCATACCCAGACTCAGGCATGCACATTTCTACTATTAATAATTAATAATAAACATTTTTCAAATAACTGAGTAAGGCTGTATTGCTTTATTCTTTTTTCAGGGTTTTAAATTAATTTATTCATATTACATCTAAATTTTTATCCCATCCCTTGTATCCTCCCATTCCTCCCACCCTCCTGCTTTCACCCTATTCCCCTCCCCTATGTCTGTGACTGAGGAGGACATCCTCCCCCTCTATATGCTCATAGGGTATCAAGTCTCTTCTTAGTAGCCTGCTATCCTTCCTCTGAGTGCCACCAGGCCTGCCCATCAAGGGGACTTGGTCAAATATGGGGCACCAGAGTTCGTGTGAAAGTCAGACCCCACTCTCCACTCAACTGTGGAGAATGTCCTGTCCATTGGCTAGATCTGGGTAGGGGTTTGAAGTTTATGACCTGTATTGTCCTTGCTGGTGCCATAGTTTGAGCAGGACCCCTGGGCCCAGATCTGCCCATCATAATGTTCTTCTTGTAAACATTAAAAAGGAATGCCATTTAAGAGTTAGTATTGAATATTTTTTCACTCCATAATCACATTATTGGGAGGGAAAATAATCTTCCTGACCCTCAGCATTTATTACTTTGTCAGTAGAAATCCAACTTGGGCCTGCATCTTTTCATCTTAACTGCAAAGACTAAGTTTGTTTAAGATTCCCATTCTTACGGCAGGATTTTTCCTACTTTGGTCTTAAAATTAATGATACATGGCATATAGGCACTGAGAGGCCTGCCTGAAGCAGAGCTTAAAGAGAGGTCGGCTTCCGCTGATGGCATTAAAGAATGAAATATGTATATGGAATTCAAAGTAAATTATATTGACTGTACTCAGAGTGCCTTACTTGTCCCCATAGCCTAATTTGCTAAACCAATCCAATGATAAAATAGTCAACCATTTCATAGCAGACCACTACTAATGTTATATTTGATTTACATGTTTATATGTATTCACCATGTTTCAGGGATTTTAACTGTGGGGTGTGTGTGTATGTGTGTGTGTGTGTGTGTGTGTGTGTGTGTGTGTGTGTGTGTGTTCAATAATGCTTGATTTTAATTATTTAATTACTGTAAAGCAGCATCATAAAAGAAGGGTAACTAGATAGTGGAACAGAATAACTACAAATAATATAACAGTAAGAGCCCTGGATTTTGAGCCACGTAAGGGTAGAATTTGGAGTGAGTAAGAGCAAAGTGCAGTGCATGGCAAGATCAAAGAATTTATTTAATTTTTCAATATTGCATCTTTTTTTTTGGTTGTTTGGTTTTTCAAGACAGGGTTTCTCTGTGTAGCCTTGGCTGTCCTGGACTCATTTTGTAGACCAGGCTGGCTTCGAACTCACAGCGATCCACCTGCCTCTGCCTCCCGAGTGCTGGGATTAAAGGCGTGTGCCACCACTGCCTGGCATCTTTCCTTTACCCTCTAAGGAGCTGTGTGATCCTAAACAATTTGTTAGACTTCGGTGGGCCTCACTTCTCAATTTACCATGTGTGCCAGCTTGCTGAGTTCTCACAAGCTTTCAATGACGTAAAGTACTGAAAAGTGACCAGCACATAATATACATCCAACAAAAGCTAATTTCTTTTCTTAATATCTGAGGAAACTAGAGCTGTAGGAATTCCAAGTGTAGAATGGTCCATCTACACCACTATAGGAAAAAGCCCCATCATTTTCATCTCAATTCCAAGTCCACTTGCTCCAATCTAGTGAAGTAAAACACCCTGCAAGTCTGCAAAAACCTTAGCAATTGTACTTGGAGGGACTAGATGACTGTACACATATGTTGTTGACTTCAAGTAAAAATAACTGCTAGAAATAATTTAAATCATATTTGTAGAAGTTCACGATATAGTGTTGAATCCAGATATAGTGCAATCAAGTCTCCAGCTCTGTTTCTCTTCATTTCTCTCATCTCAGTCCTCTTGGATGTGTATGCATTATGGTATTAGGTTAGCTCACTTCACGGAGGGTGTGTGCTTCAAACCACTGAGAACATAGTCTTTCTTGTTTGTATTAAATAATAGAAATATCTTCTTCATAATCATGAAATCAAACCCACTTTGTCTTTAATCTTATTAGGTCAAAGTTCCATGCCTAGCACAGTATAATTAATGGTTACTAGGTATATGGCATGTATTTACTAGCTTAATTATCACTTTTCAACGAGTCACTGTCATTATTTTGATTGTTTTGATTGACTGGGATAATCAAGGCCTGTGCACTCATAATGCTGAGAGCAAGTCTACTTTCCCTGATCACCTAGGTTTGTGAGACTAAGAAGTAGGTGATGGATAGCTGAATAAAATGACTCGGATATAAAACAAAGCATCGTGTTGTCTTAGTTATTTTTCTGTTGCTGTGATAAAATCCCATGACCAAGGCAATTTATAGATGGGTTTGCCAGAAGTGGTGGCATACACCTTTAATCCCAGCACTGTGGAGCTAGAGGCAGGAGGATCTCTGCATTTAAGGCAATTGGGGCTACATTCTATCTTAACCCTTCCATCAAAGAAAATATATAGAAGGAAGGGCTAATTTGGGCCTATGGTTCAGCATGAATAAGGGCCCGTCACCATCTTGGTGGGAAAGCATGACAGCAGGCAAGCATGGCAAATAGTGTAGCAAGCTGAACACTCACATCATAAGCCACTAGCACGATGAAAAGAGAGCTAACTGCGAATGGCATGAGCCTTTAAAATCTCAAAGCCAACCCCTAAAGGCATACTTCCTTCAGTAAGGCCACACCTTCTAAACTGACCAAACAGTGCCACCACTTGAAAATACGGGGTAACATCTCATTCAAACCACCACAAGGATCATGGATTTTAAGTAGTTAGTTACTTATGTGCATTACATTAGTGCTTAAGAGGTACAGATGTTTCATATATTCTCAGTTCCCGTCTACCACCATCTCTTCAAGATCGCCTACTAGAGGAATCAGTGTCCAGTTTTCCAATGAAAAATTTGAGTACAGGATGAGAAAAAGAATAATTACACAAATGCAAATGTAGCTGGTCATGTGTTTGTAGAAAGCAATACACCTGATATACTTGAACAAAATTATATATCTGTAGTTCAGTACTATCTGGTGCCCCATATTTGACCATGTCCCCTGGATGGGGAGACCTGGTGGCACTTAGAGGAAGGATAGCAGGCTACTGAGAAGAGACTTGATACCCTATGAGCATACACAGGTGGAGGAGGTCCCGTTCAGTCACAGTCATAGGGGAGGGGAGTAAGGGGAAAATGGGAGGGAGGGAGGAATGGGAGGATACAAGGGATGGGATAACCATTGAGATGTAATATGAATAAATTAATAAAATTTAAAAAATAAAAATTGTCTTGCTTTGTAGGTCTATCAATTTTGAAATGGACTCCACAATTCTATAAAACATTCCCATGCCCTAAGGCTCAGGGACTATTGTAGAAGATGGAGAGGAAGACTAACAGCCAGAGGATCGGGAACTTTGCTGTGAGACTGTGTCTTCTAGCAACATCAGAATCTATACCTGTAATGTCTCTTCAACATGACTGCCCAAACATGAGCTGAACAATTAGGATGTCAGCAAACATGCCAATCTGCCTGGGGGAAAGCCTACGAGGCTTTAATCCTACACAAAGAACTATAGGCAATAGAATCAAGCTGAGAGCAAAAAGGTGGCCCACCCCAGGGAAGAGCATAACAAATGGTTGTTCAGCCAAAGCATCTGCCTTGAAAACGTACATGCTAGTAACATTATATGGGTTCAACAGGTTGTACTGGAGAATATATTTGTATATAAAATGTATGCATGCAACAACAATTGATAAAAAAAAGAAACCATGAATTTGAAGGAGAGTGGGAAGGGGCATATAAGAGGGTTTTGAGGGAGAAAGGGGAAGGAAGAAATTCTGCAATAAAACAAATTTTCAAAAATAAACAAAAACAGGCTTGTTTGGTGAAGATGTAAGTTATCATAATTGGAAACAAGAATAGGGAAATGATTTGCGTGTTAGATTGAGAGAAAGGAGGAAGGGGTAAGGGAAAAATAAAGAGAGAATAAAGAAACAAAGTGAACTGTAATAGAATTGACCTGTTTCTTTAGTTAGTTTCCTGTTACCAGGCATTTCTAAGGACCTACAGTGAGGGTTATCTCTAATTGTCAACTTGACACACCTAGATTCACCAGGGCTTCTCTCTCTCTCTCTCTCTCTCTCTCTCTCTCTCTCTCTCTCTCTCTCTCTCTCTCTCTGTGTGTGTGTGTGTGTGTGTGTGTGTGTGTGTGTTTGTGTGTATGATGTGTGTGTGTGAGAGAGAGAGATATCATTTTAATTACATTAAATTAACGAAGGAGATCCACTATTGGACACACCATACCCCAAGCAAGGGATCCTGAATTATATGAAGCAATCATGCTGAGAAGAAACAACCAAGACTTTCTCCCCGTCTTTGGCTGTGATATTATATGACTAGCTGCTTGAAATTTCAGCCTTGATTTCCTCACAATGCTGTACTGTTACCCCAGAATTGCAAACTGAATAAGGTAAACCCCTGTCTGTCCTAAGTTGGCTTCAGTAGAGGATGTTATCACAGCAACAGAAATAAGATTAGAACACCTGTTAAAGCATACTTAGGCATGAAGATATGGAGATTGTATTCACTAACACTCTACCATAGACAGAGTAAATAACTCGACAGAGGCACTATTGGTTTTGGATCATGGGTCTAGAGGTTTAATCCATGGGTATGTGCCTATAGTGAAGCAGGTCATTATGATGGTTGGAGTGTGTGGCAGAGGAAGCTGCTTACTTTAGAGCAGTCATGAAGCACAAAAATGGAAGGGCCTTTGTTATGAGATAAAGTCCCCAAGGACATGATCCAAGTGGCCTACTTCCTCCAACTAGGCTCCACCTAGAAAATTTCCCATCACTTCTCAATAATGCCAACTAACTATGAACTCATTAAATGTGCTAATTCACTGATGATGTCAGAAGTCTCATAGTCCACCTACTTCCTCAAACCCTCAGTTATGAACTTGCTGTATTATGGACCAAATTTTTAATGCACAGCCCTTTAGCGGCACTTCACGTCAAAATAATAAGAAATGTTACTAAGGAAATTTCTCTACTAGGTAGGAGGTTAATGAGGAAGACTACAAAGGTCACTTTTAACTTACAGTTACAATTCTATGAGAGAATCTGTAATTCAACTCAAAATAAATTGACAAACATCTCTCAGCAAAATAATCAGCCATATTGTAAGAGGCACAGTCTGTCAATGAGATGGATTAGATTCACATCTGATGGACAACCAATCAATGAAATAGATACACCTTCACAATGGAGAAGGACAGTGAAGACACGAGTGATGAATTCCAGCCCTTGTTAGGTCCAGTGAGTTAGACAGCATTCCTTTGTTGAATGGAAATTTGGAAGATGATTTCTGAACGCTTCCTGTTTGTCCTTGGGTTTGCTTTAAAAATTGAAAGCAAATGAATATGCCAATCATGACATTCTCTTGGAACTTGAGATGCTATGAATCTTAGATTTTCACCCAAAGGGTTAGCTCTCCATTTGGAAGTAAGTTGATGTTAAGTTACTTCCTTCATTTACTAAATTAGTGGTTGTTCTTTCCCATACCACTCCTTTTTGTAGCTGATGTTCCTGGGACTTTAAAAAGATAAGCATAGTTATTTCTCATAACTCATTAGGAGTATGAGTCCCAGACTGAAGATTTATCTGTGATCATCCGTGCTTTCAAGTCTGAGGACAAAGAATAAGTAAGGGTACTTGTCAGGAATTTCTTCGATGGAAGATGTATTTCAAAGGGCTAACATATATAATTAAATTGTTTTACATGTGCACATTTTGTTTTGTTCTTTTCATATCATTTATGTGTACATTTTGGTTCATCTATCATCTAGCTACTTAGTCATTCTTTGATATATCTTTCCATAGTTACACTAGTGTAGTGTCCTGAAGGTATGGTCAACAGGCCTCTCAACATTCATGAGACTATTAAAGGAGATTTGTGGGGTTCAAATCATTTTCACAATAAGAGTAAAAAATCACTTTCATTTTGTATATATTGATGGCACAATAAAATGGTATTAAAACTGTTGATGTCTAAGAATCAAGGTGGATACAGCAAATTCTAGTAACTAGTCATTACTATTTATCGAATACCATTAAAGTGAAAAAGAGAGTGAGTTTAATTAAAGAACATCCTTTAATAATATTTTACTTTATTTTTAGTTTTTACATATACATTTATATTATTACACATATATACAATAAACTACCTATAGCAAGAAGAACCACAAAACAATCAGGAAATATATAAATGTTATATTCATAATGTTTTTGGCTATTTGTATTTGGCAATCTTGAATAAAACACCTTTCCTATCTTGGTGCATTTAAAATTCTGAATGTAAATCAATATCTATCATATCTCATCATTATCAACTTAAAATATCTATCTAGACCTAAAAACATCTTAACCCCTAAACAACTAAGCTTCGTTGTAAAATTAAACTATCTGGTCTTCAATCCTATCAGAGACTTGAGAAGGAATAAAACTTAATTACCTGAGTAGACAGGAAGTGCAGGTTAGCAGCTTCCAAAATGAAAAAGAAAATGACAGAGACATTTTTCTACCTGAACAGTCACCCAAAACCCTCTATAACAATGGAGTATTGTCTTCAGTCTTCTGGCATAGTGTATCTTACAGACATATTTCTGAGGCAGCAACCATTGAGGATTTGCTTACTCTGTCTTGGCAGAGTATGGCCATCGACCTTGCCTGCACCCAAGCTTGCCCATTTTAGGCAGACTTCTGTCTGTGATAGAAACAAGGACATTTTTGCCCAGTGCCTTGTTTGCCACATTCGAAGCCATCTTCATAAAGAGGTTCTTTGATGCTAGTCATCTTCTTTGAAGTAGACTGGGTGTTGCCAGGAGTTAACCTGTCTTGTTGTCAAAGAATCTTTAAAATAATAAAAACATCTTTAAATGCCATATTCTGTAGGCCTCTGAGGTTTTTGAAGACCTTATCTAAGTATTTTACCTTTTCTTTCTATAGAATCATATCTATCTGCTAAACCTAAGACATATATTCCTGTGATAAAAATAGACTAGTAATTGACATGACCAGGATTTGATCAACTAACAATTAACTTGTACTACTTAATTATCCTAAGCAGCATGCAATAGCACTTTCAAAGTATTGGAAGTAAACCTTGTATCATAGTTGAGTTGTATGGGCACAATACCTCATATTAGAGTAGAAATGTATATAATGTGCATGAAGAATAATCTTAAATTTCAGTTCTATACCAATGTATCAAAATTAAACTTCTTTTGCCTCAATATATAAAAATTCTATACTAGTGAATTAAAAATAACCCTGTGAGTAACAATTAAGGCATTAAGTTGAGGAGTAGATTCACTAATCTACTTTTTGTTTTCTCTTCCCTTATATGTTTCTATAGTCCCCGTTCTTTCTTTTCAACCCCTATCTCCAAACCTAAGGATGAAAGAAAGACAGCCTTGAATCTAACCTTGTTTTCTCTCTGATTAAGACCAATAATAACTTATAGCCAACTCCCAATAAAAGTAAACATCAATAGCCCCAAAAAGCAAGCAAAAACTTACCCAACCCCCCTTAAGGGAACTGGGGCATCGTTCTCTTAAGGTTTCTTCCAGCTGATTTCAGACTAATAATATCTTTGTGGGGGCCCAAATAAAACTGGGGAAAATGGTTAAACAAGATAAGAATACCATTTGTGGTCCAGTTCTAACATGGTTGCTGGAAATTGAATTCATGACTTCTGGAAGACCGGCCAGTGTTCTTAAATGTGGAGCCATCTCTCCAGCCCTGATACTGCATTTCTTTAGCCTGATTAGAAGAGTATTGGGAAGATTTCATGTGGTGTTTGCATAACTGTAGTCTCATCCCAAGACTAGTGTTGCCTTGAAAGGTGTTACCATATTCTGTGCTAAGAAATAGCCAGCATCTTGGCATCACTTCCCTGGGGAGAGAGAAGGCAAAGGTTCCCTGAAGTTCTTTTTAGCCATAAAGAAGATAACAAGTGTCACGGTTGGTGATGCTTATTCACTGAGTGCAACCCTGGCTACCGATTTTCTTTGACTGAAGCATCTCTGCTTCTGATCCTCCTCCTTTTTGCTGTCATTGTGTACACGTGGTGGCTTTCCTATTGATCTATTTTTTAACACATAAAAGATAATTAATCAAGCTCTAATGACCTTGTATGTCATATGATTAACTACCAGGTGAAGATTCTCTGCATCATTTAAATTTCATGCCACATTAAAATGTTCTTCTCAAAGGCACGTGAAAAGGAAAGTACTGTCTCCATGTGCTACCTGTGTTGGCTATTTCTCTTCTCGTGGTCTACCAACACATTGCTACTTTCCTTTCTCTGATAATCACACACCAATTTCCTTCTAACAAATTAGATTGCTCATTTTCAGTCTATGTCCTTCCAGTTTTTCAATTTCCCCATGTCCTCAGAGAAGGAATAGACTGGGCAGTTCTTCAGGGTATGCATTTTCTATAATATTTCAAGCATAATATTGCCCTTATGTGATCTGTATCGGATAGAATAAACTTGTTATTCTCTAAGTGGACTAATACTTAAAGCCTGGACTTAGAGAATTAAATTGTTGACCTTGAAGTGAAAGCCTAGTTGAGAATATAGTCAACAAATTGGACAGACGGCAGGGGGAAATCCCCATTCCTTTGCTGTGCTAAAATCTTGCAGTAGCTGGAAACAGAGCACTGCCAAGTTTTTCTAATTTTAAGCCAACACATTTCCTGTTTTTCTCCATAAGTTCATTTCTGTTGTATTTCCTATTACTTACAATCAAAAGAATGTTAACCTATAACCCCTGTCTTCTTTAGCAGTAATGTGTATGCATCTACAGCCCATGGTAGACCTATAGTCTTCTAACATTCTTGAACCATCACCTCAAAACCATGTGAAAACAATTGATTCTTCCCATACTTTTCCGTGTACAGTAAAACTGAAGTTTGGTTTTAATTTTGGCTTCCTAGACTTAGTCCTGGGATCTTGAATTCAGCGAGTTATTTTCTTCTAAGGATCTTTGTTAGGTCTACTTCCTGTTGCTGAATCATAAGAAAAAGTCACAGAAGGAGATCTCTGCCTTTGTCTTTCTTTGTTTACTCCTGCTCTCCATTGAAATGTTTCTCTCACAAGTATTCTTTTTACACAGCAAACAACCCTGTTTGTCCTCTTCCTCTCCCTCTTCTTTTTGTTTTTTGAGACTGAGTTTCCTTATTTTAATCAAATTTATTTATTCATTCATTTTATATCCAGACCTCAGCCCCCTCCTCCTATTCCTCCAATTCCCACCCTCCCACTCTCTTCCCTCTTTCCTCTCTCCCCTTCTCCTCAGAAAAGGGGAGCCACCCCAAAAACAGCTCCTGCACATCAAGCCACAGTAGGACTGAGCTCTTCTTCTTCCAGTGAGGCCAGGCAAGGCAACCCAGTTAAGAGAATGTGATTGAAAAACAGGCAATGGAGTCCATGTCAGAGACAATCTCCACTCCACTTGCTAGAAGACCCACATGAAGAAGACCATGCTGCCCATAAGTTACATCTGTGTAGGGGCCTAGGTCCAGTCCATGCAAGGTCCCTTGGTTGGTGCGTCAGTCTCTATAATCCCTCCTGGACCCTGGTTAGTTGGCTTTTTTGTTCTTCTTGTGGAGCTCCTGTCCCCTCCAGATCCTTCCATCCTTTCCCCCTTCCACAAGACTCCCTAAGCTCTGCCTAATGCTTGGCTGTGGCTCTCAGCCCAGATCTGTTTCGATCTGCTGCTAGGTGGAGCCTCTCAGAGGAAAGTTATGCTAGGCTCTGAGACAGAGCTTTTCTGTGTAACAGGCCTGACTGTCCTGGAACTCACTTTGTAGACCAGACTGCCCTCAAACTTACAGAGATCCTCCTGCCTCTGCCTCCTGAGTTCTGGGATTAAATACATGCACCACCACATCTGGCTGTCCTGCTCTTCTTAACAGGAAGATAAATAATAATTTAATTTTTGCCAAATTCTACATAAAAACAATGTAACTTTATCATATCCAGCTCCCCTTCTCACTCTCCACTGGAGAGTCATAGACTTACCAGCACGACACTCTTAGAGAACACGATCTCTCCTTCCCCCAGCAGCTAATAATTCCTGATGGCTGCTCAGCTTTGGGGTATGAGTATATGTCTAAATCACCCTCTCCATGCTGTAATATGTTCTGCTTTGAGCTTTCCCAGGTTTGTGACACTGCTACAACCACTGGGTGTCAATCCATGTGGTTTCCTCTGCTGTGTCCTGAAGATATTGTTTCCTTGTTGTCATCCACTGCCTCTAGCTCTTATATTCATCCTTCCTGCTCATCCACATCCATTCTTGAGCCTTGAGAAGGGGGAGTGAAATATGTATGTTCCTGTTTGGGATTGAGCATTCTGCAGTCTCTTATTCTCTGCACCTTTAGCCAGTTATGCATCACTGTGTTAATCACTGTCTACTAAAATTAGAAATTGCGCAGGTTGGGGATGAAAGGTGCATCAATCTATGGACATAATGGTATGTCTTTAGTAGTTATTTCAACACTATGTTTGTGGAGAGCTGCGAGGTGCCGCGCCTTAACATGGCGCAGGCTTCTGCCTTCCGCCATCCCGATGGTGAGCGCTCTCTAAGATAAACAAGTCCTTATATGGCAAAAGGCTGTGCAAGGGTAACTGGTGATCTGATGACGAGCAGTCCTGCTCTGACGCGGACCTATGAGGAGGTGACACTTGGCATGAGCTGATTGGCCCTTGAGTTGTACTTAAGCTTGGCCCTTCCCTTCTTCGGGGCCATTCCCACTGAGCTTAATCCTGAGTAAAGATCTCGAGAAGAAGTCTGGTTGTTGGTGTCTTATTTCCGCTGGACGGTGTGGCGCCGACATATGTTCACTTTGATGCATATGTTCTTCCCCATGGCCTATGACTTATCTAGCCATAGTTTCTTGATCCACTAATAGTGCCAGGTATAGTTTCAACCTGTGGAGTAGGACTTAAATCCAATCAGAATGTACTTGGTTGCTCCCATGATGTTCATGACACCATTACAAATCTTTTCATTATCATAGCTCAATGGCTACATAGCTGAGTATGATGAATGAGTGTTTTTTCCTTCAAGGGCTTGCATAACACTGCCCAGCACTATGACAGTTAGCCAAGAAATGAGGTTTCCAGGTCTGTACTAGTTTGATTTTTGACATGTCCAGAGTCAAGCATATGATATCTTCAGCAATATGGTATTCCTGTCAAATTTGAGGATATATGGTAGCTTAGCGACCAACAACTCCATAAGGTGTATTCCATTGCTGGCAAAGCACTTTTTATTTGTTAACCTCTGGTGTTTAGTAGCAGTATTGTTTCCCAGTTATAGGATAATTCCACTTTAACTCTTTGTGCTGAATTTATATTATATGTGTGAATATTTATATGAATATATGTGTAAATATATAATATACATGAAGCTTCTATAGTAGTAGGTTTCCATATGTCCTTTTCAAAATATCTTTAGTGTTATTTACACCTCCCCATATTCTCTCATCTACCCTACCCACCATTTCCCGACACCACTTTAATGTCAATGTCTTTGAATGTCAATACTCATGGTCCCCTAGTAACTTCTTGACCTTCCAGGTTATTGCAAATTATCACATCTATAAATTATAGGCACTGAAGAAGAATTTTATGCCAAAGACAGAGCAAAGATTTTCAATACAATCATAGCAGAAAACTAACAAAATCTAGGGAAATAGATCCCTTTAAAGAAGAGACTTGATACCCTATGAGCATATACAGGGGGAGGAGGTACCCCTCAGTCACAGTCATAGGGGAGGGGAATAAGGGGAAAGTGGGAGGGAGGGAGGAATGGGAGGATACAAGGGATGGGATAACTATTGAGATGTAATATGAATAAATTAATAAAAATATTTTTTAAAAAGGCACAGGAGGTATATAAACCATAGTTAGGGAGGACAAGAAATTCTCTATGCAATATTTTAATTCAAACAGTAATGGTATAGAACAAAGAAAATGCATTGAAATCTGAGAAAACCACCAAGTCATATATAAATGTATAACACCTATCAGTATAACAGCTGATTTCTTTATAAAAGCTTTAAAAGCATGGTGGTGCACGCTTTTAATCCCAGAACTCAGGAGGCAGAGGCAGGTGGATCTCTGTGAGTCCAACACCAGCCTGGTCTACACAGAAAGTTCCAGGAGAGCCAGGGCTACACAATGAAACTCTGTCTCAAAAACACAAAACAAAAGAAAACAAAAAATCGTTAAAAGTAGAATCTTTCAGAGGGACCTCTATGATAGGCTCCCTTCTGTTCCTTCTCTTCAACTGCTTCTGGTGTCTATTCTATTTGCCCTTCTGAATGAGAATTAAGCACTCTTATTAGGGTCCTCCTTGTTATTTAGTTTCTTTAGGTCTGTGTATTGCAGTGTGCTTATCCTGTATTATGTGGATAACATCCGCTTATAAATGAGTATATACCACTCATGTCTTTCTGGGTCTGGATTACCTCACTCAGGATGATCCTTTCTAGTTCCTTCCATTTGCCTGACAATTTCAAGATTTTAATAGCTAAGTCATATTTCATTGTGCAAATGTACCACAGTTTCTTTATCCATTCTTCAGTTGAGGGACATCTAGGTTGTTTCCAGCTTCTGGTTATTACAATTAAAGCTGATGTGAACATAGTTGAGCAGATGTCCTTGTTGTATGGTGGAGCATCTTTCAGGTATATTCCAAGGAGTGGTATAGTGGGTATAGCTGCATAGATCCATGCAGCAGGAGATCGAAGCATATTCTGAGACTCACAACCAAACTTCACAGTGGAGCACAGGGAGCCTTATGGAAGAGTTGGGAGATAAAAGGATGTTGGGGGGGGGGGACAGGAGCTCCACCAGAAGACTAATGAAGCCAACAAATCCAGACAGAGGAGGGAGGTGCTGCAGAGACTGATGCACAAACCAAGGACCATGCATGGTAAGGACCTCGACCCTCTGCTCAGATGTAGTAGATAGGCGTCACAGTCTTCTTGTAGGTCCCATAATATGGGGAATAAGGGCTATTTCTGACATGGATTCTGATCCCCTCTTCTATGTTGATCACTTCTCCCTGGCAGGGAAGCCTTGCCAGGCCACAGAGGAAGAGGATACAGGTAGTCCAGATGAGACTTAATAGGCTGAGGTCAGATGTTAGAGGAGGAAAGATCCTCCTTTCTAGGGAAGGGGATGGAATGAAGGAGGCAAGGTGGAGCCAGGAGGTGACAAAGGGAGGGAGCTACAATTCGGATGTAACAAATTTTTTAAAATTCAAAATAAATCATTTATTTAAAAACAAGAAGGACTAGAAATTGTGTATTTCATGTTCTGGATAACAACATCTGTAAACCAAGACTTCTATACCCAGCAAAATTATCTGCCACAATTTATGGCAAAAGAAATACCTTTCATTATAAAAGTAGGGTTGAGGGATTTATTACCACAAACCCAGCTCTACAAAGGGTACCAGAAGGAATTTTTTTGGGCTGAACAGAATGGTTTAATACATTCAAGATGTCATAGGGGTATATTACATCAGAACAATAATTAAGCAGATGTGGTCAAAGAAACCATCAAACATTACAAAACCAACAGAATCACAGAACAGATACCTTCATATACCAATTGTATATTAATGGTCTCAATTCCCTGTTAATAAAACACAGGCCAGCAGATTTGATTTTGGAATGTATTCATATATTTATTGCCTCCAAGAATGTAACTCACAATCAATGTCACTGTGGAAACTGTAGAAAATGGTATTCCAGCAAATGTAATTAAGAAACAAGCAAGTGTCATTATAGTCCTCTCTGATAAAACAGACCTCAAGTCAAAACAAATCAAGAGAGAGAAAAGCTCATTTCAATTGGATTAATAAAACAGTCTATCAAGAGGACATCGCAATGGCTCTGGGTAGATGTCTCAGTTGGTAAATTGCTTAGTGTGAAAACAGGAAGACCCCTCTTTGGATCCTTGGCACCCAACTAAAACCCAAGCAATGCAGTGCATGTCTGTACCCCAGCACTGGGAAACAGACACGGGCAGACACTGACTAGCTGAAACTGCAAGCTCCAGGTTCAGTGAAGAATACCTTGTCTCAAAAATTAAGGTGATGAAGTGAAAATCTTGTTTCATCACTCCTATGCATAGAGGCGCGCACACACATATATACACACACACACACATACACACACCCCTCAAACAAAAACAAAAGGCAAACACCATAATTCTAAAAACATTAAACACTGGGTCACTCAATTCCATAAACAACTAGATAAAATTCATATATTAATCCCAACATATTGATATTTTGTGATTTAAATATCCTACTTTCATTAATATGTCATTCTGATAAAAATAAACAAGTAACAGAGCTAAATGACATCATGCTCCACTCAAACACTGGAGAATATATGTCTTTTCAATAATTGATGGAACTTTGTCAAATTGATTGTATTTTAGGACACAAAGTATGTCTCAAGAAATATAAGAACATAGAAAACTTCTTGTATACCTGTTTGATCACTAAGTAACATAGTTAGTAAATGACAGCAGATAAAAACTACAGAAATACATAAACTCATGGATCTTAAACAACATCATACTGAATGATGAATGAGTCACTGAATAAATAATGAATGAAATAAAAATTCATCATATAATTGAAAAAAGGAAACATTACATACCCAAACTCATGGGATAAAATGAAAGCAATCTTAAGAGGTAAGTTAAGAGTTATCAGCATCTAGCCCATGGGGGCTCACAGAGACTGAACCACTAACCAAAGAGCATTCATGGGCTGGACCAGACCCCCTACACATATTAGCAGGTGTACAGCTTGGTCCCCCCTAACAGCAGTAGTAGGGGCCATCTCAGACTCTGTTGTCTGCCTCTGAATCCCTATTCCCTAGCCAGGATGCCTTGTCTGGCTCCAGTGAAAGAGGATGCACTTAGTCCTGTTGCCACTTGATGTGCCAGTGTGGGTTGGTACCCATGGGGGCCTCCCCTTCTCTGAAAAGAAGGGTAGTAGAGTAAGGGGAAGGATGTGAGGGTGGGACTTGTAGGAGAGGAAGAAGGGGTCTGGGTTCAGGCTATCAAGTGCTTAAATGAATGAATAAATAAAAAAAGAGTTATTAGCATCCACATTAAACAACCAAAGAGATCCCAAATAAATAAAATAATGATGCCCCTCGAAGCATTGGAAAAGCAAGAACAAACCAAACTCAAAAGCAGTAGTTGGGAAGAAATATTTAAGATTACTGAAGTGTGGGCCAAAAGAATGTAAGAGGCAGAAGATGAGGAAGAAAGTTGTGACATGGTGTCTTCTGGACATGACATAAGTGTTCATAAACTCACTTAGAAACTCACTGCAGCTGTGATGACCTAAAGAAAGTCAAACCAAAAAGACCAGTCAAGAGGCAGCACCAATTGGATCCAGCGATTTTCAAAACAACTGAAGAGGAGATGAAGCAGAGAGGGAGAATGTATTGGGAGTGCTGAGGGAGAATAGGAGATGCCAATTGGGGTAGATATGGCCAAGATGCCTTGTTTACTGTATGAAATTGTCACACTATTAATAAAAAGCCCTCTGACTAAAAGGATCAGAGGGGAAATTAATGAAAGAAAGATAAGCAATACAAAGAACAACAAATGAAAAGTTGGTTTTCTGAAAAAAAAAATAACATGATTTACAAAATATTTTGCATAGATAGATAAATAGAGAGTTTCAGGCAAGGTCTTGGTGTAGTCTCGGCTGGCTTGGAATTTGCTATGTAGACCAAGCTGGCCTCAAACTAATAGAAATCCACCTGCCTCTGCCTCTTGAGGGTTGGGACTAAAGACATGTGTCACTATGCCTGGCACCATTAGCCAGATTAAACAAATAAAAGAGAAAGACAAAAAAAAAAAACCCAAAGTAGTAAAATTAATCAGAAATTATAAACACATACTGTAAATCTTGTATTCTGCCAGGCATAAGGGTATATCCCAGCACTGGGAAGCACTAGAGAGCACTAGGGAGGCAAAGTTACATGGCTTTGTGAGTTCAAAGCTGTCCTGGTCTACGTAGTGAGTTCAAGACTAGCAAGAAAACATAGTGCGATGCTGTCTCAAAAACAAAACAAAGAAACAAAATCTTATATTCCAATAATTGGGAAACTCTAAAACAATTGGGTGAATTTCTAGATGAATATGCCTTGCCAAAATTAAACCAAGAAGAGGCAAATATGGTATTTGTTTTTCTTTAAATCTTGTATTATGGTGTGAGTGTGTGTGTGTGTGTGTGTGTGTGTGTGTGTGTGTGTGTGTGTGTGTGTGTGTGTGTCCATAATGCTCAGAAGAGGAAATCTGATTCCCTGTAACCAGTTACAGGCAGTTATGAATCACCTGATATGGGTACTGGGTAAAAAACTTGGGTCCTCAATAAAAGCAGCAAGTAGTCTAAACTGCTGAGTCATCATTCTCCCACAATAGCTATATACTATAAAAGATCTGGAAGCAGCAATGCAATTCAAATGACAACACAAATATCTTCCGACAAGTAATGTCCAGGCCTAGATGCATTCTCTGTCTGAATTAGCAAAACTTTAAAGAAGTTCTAAAACTGATCATTCTCAAACTAGTCTATAAAATATAAAGGAAAGGAACATTTCCAAACTCTTTTAAGGAACTCAGTACCTAGTTTGAGTATCAGATACAAATACAACAAAAACTAAGAATTCTAGAGCCAGTCTTCCTCACCCAGACCCAAAAATTCTCAATAAAATACTTTAAAATCTGAGCTTAAGAATATATCAGGAAGATCAGTCATTACGAACAAGTTGACTTTATTCCAGTAATGCCGAAATGGCTCATTATATGCAATCAATAAATGTAATGTGTCATATAAATGGACTCAAGGACAGAAATTACAGTATTATCTCAAAAATGCAGAAACCTTTGTCAAAATTCAACATCCTTTCATGAAAAAAAAATACTCCACATACTAGAAAGAGGCACTATATCTCAATGCAATGAAGGGTATTATGATGGACCTATAGCAGACATGATGCTAAGGCAACTTATACAAGAAGAGTTTGTTTTGGCTTATGGTTCTAGAGCAGCCATTCTCAACTTGTGCATTGTGACCCCTTTGGTAATCAAGAGACTCTTTTATAAGGGTTGTATATCAGATATCCTGCATATCAGATGTTTACATTATGATTCAGAACAGCAGCAAAGTTACAGTTATTAAGCAGCAACACACATAATTTTATGATTGGGGAATCACCACAACATGAAGAGCTGTATTAAAGGGGCTCAGCATTAAGAATGTTGAGAACCACTGATCTAGAGTGTTAGGGTATATAACACTAGGGCGGAGGCACCAAGTAGGCATGGCAACTGAAGCAGGTGAGCCCTGAGTTCATATCTTGAACTGCAAGCATGCAGGAAAGCAGAATGGAGAACACGGGGAAAGGCATGCAGCACTCAGTAGCAGAAGGAGGCTTTGTGTAAATTAAAAGTCAGCCTGATCTTGTGTGTGTGTGTGTGTGTGTGTGTGTGTGTGTGTGTGTGTGTGTGTCCCTTGGTACACAGAGTACTATCTAGAGTGTTGAAAACTTGTCATCTTCTTCAAAATGCTATCACACTAGGACCACAAATTTAATCTTAATTTCTTCTCTAAAAACTCTCTGTCCAAACACAATTACTCTAAAATTTACGGTGTCAGTGTATGTATTGAGCCTCTGGAACATTTTGGACTATAATTTGGCCCTAGTCTGCTTGACAGATGTGATGTTTCCCCAAAATATTAAGAAGCATGCTTTCTATACTAGACGGGGCACATTCCTTTGCTTAGAAGTTACAAAGACCTATGCAAATATACTGTAATAAAGGATGACACACACACACACACACACACACACACACACACACACAGGAAATGGCAAAGGAATAGAATGTCAGATTCAACTATACCACAAAGAAGGTAGTAACCTATAAATTGTATAGTTAAAAAAACGACACAGAGGTGCAGGCTTCAGGCTATTTGAAGGGTTTTACCCAAACATGGATATTAGACTAAATCACATGATTTATATAAATGATATGAATAAAAATTAAAAACGAAGAATTGAAGAGATCCCTGTATGCCTTGTTTTCTCATTTTGGACACGTGGTAGATATCATGGCTTTGAAGACCGTGAAAATGAGGGAGCAGGCTTTTATTATATTTAAGGAACTGGTCTCATCCACAAAAGCTTTGAGACAGTTGCAAAGATTTCCATTTTATGGTACAGCGATGAGAATTCAGTATGTAAAAACAGATTCTGGTATAATATCTAAAATGCATAGCACTTTTGCTGACAAGGAAAACCAAAAGAAGAAAGCTAAAACCATGGAACAGGCTGCAGCAGCTGCAAACAAAAAAACCTGGTCAGGGACTACCAAATCCAGCTAACTCTCAAGGAAATGGAGCACCAAACCCTCAGGTCCTTTATTATCCCCAAACTATATCCTATTCCTAAATAACTTACCAGAAGAGATGAATAAGATGATGTTATCCAGGTTGTTCAATCAGCTCCCTGAGTTCAAGGAAGTTTGCTTGGTACCCTGGAGACATAACATTGCATTTGTAGAATTTGAAAATGATGGGCAAGCTGGAGCTGCCAAAGATGCTCTACAAGGGTTTAAGATCACACCATACCATGCTATGAAGATTACCTATGCCAATAAATAACTATGGAATGCCAGTTTTAAAGGACTTGGTGTTATTTATAGTGTTTGCTTTGATCGTGTTATTTATAGTGTTTGCTTTGATCACATTCAGTGAAATTGTTTTAACTGGTTGGAAGTGAGGTTGAAGTTTGTGGGAGAAAGGCACAAATAATAACTAAACGTATTGGGAGAGCTCTACTAGTATCATAGAAGAAAACAGATTTTTTTTATTGACAAGAATGTTATAATAGACAAAGATGCTATATCAATGATATCCATGAAAAAGACACCTAATATGATGGCTTATGCCTTTCATCTCAGCACTCAAATCAGGACAAACGAGTTGTTCAAAGCCAATTGTAGCTACAGAGTGAGACTCTGTCTCAAAATAAACATCATAGGACCTGGAGAGATAGTTCAGTGACTAAGAATATTTTCTGCTCTTCCAGAGGACCCAAGGTCTGTTCCTACCTATCATGATTGGTTGTTCATGACCATCTGTAATTCCAGTTTGCGGGTATCTGATGCCCTCATTTGGCTTCTGTGCACACCTGCACACACAGTGAGACACAAAATACTAATAAAATAAATCTTAAAAAGAAAAGGATGACTGAAATGGCAATTACTGACAACACTACATCTTTAAGGAGATGCATTCCTAATGAAAGTGTTTTAGCATACATGGCAATGATTGTGACAGTCTCTTATATGATTAAAATATGGATCTGTGTATTAATTGACAATGCAACTCCTGGATAGTTACAAAAAATAAAAATGTCTATTCCTAAAAGTCTTCACCTGCACTTGTAACAGCTTTGTTTATAACAATCCACATTTGCTAATAAGCAAAATAAGAATATGATTATTTTGTTTTTTGGGGGGGAACAGGGTTTCTCTGTGTAGGCTCGACTCTCCTTGAATCTCTTTGTAGACCAGGCTGGCCTTGGATTCACAGTGATCCACTTGCCTCTGCTTCCCTGAGTGCTGAGATTACAGGCATGTGCCACAGTGCCTGCTTAAGCCAAATATTCTTAAGTGAATGATAAATGTCTCACAATTAGGATACCATTCAGCCATAAAAGAAACAATTCACACACACATGCACACACACACACACACACACACACACACACACACACCACCACCACCACCACCACCACCACCACCACCACCACCACTACCACAGCCACAACTACCACCCCCAACAATAACATTAAAGAATCTCAAAATTATTACATTGAGTGAAATAACACACTCTCAAAAGGTAGTGTTTCCTATGTTTTTATTTCCATAACATTCTGAAAAGGCAAAACTATAAGGATAGTGAACATACCAGTAACTCCCAGTGGTTAAACGTGAACAAAGTATAATCATAAAAGAATTGCACAGGGAATTCTTTACAATGGAGGAAATCCTCTAAAATGATGGAAATAATGATGTTCTGTATCCTCATTGTGGTAATGGCTACATAAATATATACCTGTGTTAAAACTCATGGAAGAGTTGTACAGATAAAAAAATCTAAATGACTTTATGACAATCCAAACATAAACTTGAATAAATTAAAATGAAAAGAGGAGGAGCTAAGAAGGCTTTGGGTCTGGAATAGCATGTCTATAATAATCAGTTTCATCTATAAAGTCAACAAAGACTTGTCATAGTCTATAAAATCAAGTAAACTAGGAATGGAAGCCATACAATAAAGCATGCATGGATGAAGCAGAAGGACAGCAAAAGTATGTATGTAAGTGGGAAAATGAGATAGAAAGGGACTATGCATGCTGGTCTAAATGAGTCCATAGCTGAGGTGAGGCAAACTTTAGTTCTTCACAGCCATGGTAGTTACTTTCTATCTCCTTTAGTTGGGAAAGTGGATTGATTCTAATGCAGACACATGCCAGATGGTACCAAACTTCCCAGAGTTGCTTTGCAGATGCCTCAGCTGAACCTTACAGTATCCTCAAAACCATTCCATAACCTTGTAAGCCCCATTGTTATGTTGAGAACAACACATTTTTTATAAGCTTGTTCAAATTTGTTACAAGGGAAATCAAAATTTCCAGCCTTGTCTTCTAGTTGCTATGTGCCAAAGCATGTCCTTGAATCAAATGAATATCTGCAGTTTTGGAGATAGAGTTGTTGTGTGAGCTGTATTCCTCATTTGACAGCAACAGAAGTTATGCCACATCTGCAACGAGTATTTCTGCTATTCTAGGTCACTATCCAAATTGCAAAATAATAATAAGAGTATTGGGAAACACCGTGGAAGGGCAGTATGGAAAATGATTTTGAAAAGTGTGGGATGACACAACATTTCTGTACAATAAGAATTGTCTCCATCCTAAAGAAATTTGCTAATAAGCTGGATAAGACTAGGGCTGTAAGTGTTATAAGAGAAATGAGCCACATTAAACGCTACCCAGCTGGGGGTCTATCTAGATTTATACTTAGTTAAATACCACATTAATAGGAAATATCTTAATGAATGAGTCTATGCAAGTAAGGGTGGTGGTGATAGAAAAAATTTTCTGCACACTGGGTGTTTTTGGAAGAACCACATCTTGTATAGTATTTTTCCTCTATTTCTTTTTTTACTATTTACTTTTTTACATATACATTTATATTATTATACATATATAGAATAAACTACCTACAGCAAGAAGAACCACAAAAAACCCAGGAATTATATAACTGTTACATCCATAGTCTTTTGGCTATTTGTATTTGGCAACCTTGAATAAAACACCTTTCCTATCTTGGTGCATTTAAAATTCTGAATGTAAATCAATATCTATCATATCTCATCATTATCAACTTAAAACATCTATCTAGACCTAAAAACATCTTAACCCCTAAACAACTAAGCTTCATTGTAAAACTAAACTATCTGGTCTTGAACTCCATCAGAGACTTGAGAAGGAATAAACTTGATTACCTGAGTATACGGGAAGTGCAGGTTAGCAGCTTCTGAAATGAGAAGATGACAGAGACAGTTTGCTGCCTGAACAGTCACCCAGAACTCACTATAATGTTGGAGCATCTTCTTCAACCTTCTGGCCCAGTATATCTGGGAGACATATTTGTGAGGCAGGAACAACTGAGGACTTGCTTACCTTGTCTTGGCAGAGTTTGGCTGTCAACTCTGCCTGCATCCAAGTTTGGCCATTTATAAACAGATTTCTGTCTGTGGCAGAAATGAGGAAACTTTTCCCAGTGGCTGGTTTGCCACATTTGAATCCATCTCCATAAGGAATTTCTTTGATGCTCATCATCTTCTCTGAGGCAGGCTGGGTGGTAGTCTGTCTTTCTTTACGGAAAACCCCACATGACAAAATGTTGGACGATGTTGATTTTCAAAATGCCTCTGAAAGTAAAAGGAGTTGTCCCGGCCTGTGGGACAAATCGAATCAGAGTTTACCTGAAAGAGGGAGTGGGGATTGAAAGTGGGGGGCAGAGATGTGGGAAATAATGAGTCAAGTCTGGAAATTTCTGATCCAGACTTCTTTTAATGTGGACTAGTAAGACTTTATATAGCAAGGTCAACAGGATCTGTTCTAATCCCACTCTCCCTAGCCCCCAGGCAAGAATACAATAGCCTGAATAGCTCCCTGTAAGAACTTCCTTAATCCTCTGGGTAGCTCCCTGTAAAGACTTGCCTATTTCTTTCAAAGGTTAAAAAAAATCAAAGATAGCCTAGAACACAAGATCTCCTTCGGCAAGGGTCAACAACTCTAAGGTCACAGTGTGCAGCCTAAACAGGGGATTTCTAACATGGGGGACAGGGAGTGAAACGAAGAAGAAAGCCATTAGAATCAGCACAGAGGAAAACAAAGGAAAACTTTAGAAGATGGTAGAAATTTTCTCAAAGGGCTGTGGAAAGAGACCACTGAAGCAGTGTACTGCTGAAGGTCATGCAGGAAGGAACCCCTTGGGATTGTCAAATCTCAGCTATGAGAACTGTAATTCCCATCAGCAAGAAAGAATTATTTCTATTAATTTTAATTATCAACCAATCTGATCCCTGTTTCTGCTGTTGAACATTCTACATGGGTCACATGCCTTGTTGTATAGTGTTATTTGACTTAAAATGTCAATAGGATTTTAGAGTAGTAATAATAAGAAAGTAAAAAGGCTTATATATTTCCCCAGTTAGTCACCTTTTCTGGGGCTCTTCATATTTCCATCTGGTATCATTTTCCCTTCTGCCTGAAGGAAATCCTGGAACATGTCTTGTAGTGTCAGTTCCTTGATTGATGGGTTTTCTTTTTCCCTCATTATGGGTCATATTTTCCTTCTTCTCTGCACACCTGGCAACTTCTGAATGGGTGCCAAACACTGTGAATTTTACCTTGTTGGATACTGTAGAGTCCTGTAAATATTCTTGAGCTCTGTCTGAGATCTTGCTAAGTTATTTGGAAATAGTTTCATCTTTTGGGTCTTGCTTTCGTGATTTGTTGGACAGTCCCTGAGTAGTGTTTAGTCTAGGGTTACTTCTACCCTGCTATTGAACAGGAGGACTCTTGTAAGCATTTCGGCCTATGGCCTGTGAAGTATAAAGCCTTCCAGTCAGGCTAATTGAGAATAAGCACCATTCTTTCCCTGTGTGTGCACTAAGTGCTGATACATCGAATCCTCTGGGTGCTTCTTTCCCTTGCCTGGGTTATCTTCCTCATATGCACATGCTAGAAGATGCTTAAGGTGAGTCCTCTGCACACCTCCCCAGTTCTCTCTGCAGCCATCTGCACTTCCCTAATACAGTGTTCTTCTGGAATTCTAGCTTCCTGCTAGGTTCTGTGTCCTCTCTGCTGGCACCATCCAGAAACCCTCTCAGGTTTACACTGGTGTCCTCATTTATGTGACACTAATGATCCCCAGACCTTGTTGTTTGATTTCCAGTATTAGGAAAACCATTTTTCATAGATTCCTGCTTGGCCTTATTGTTTCTGGCAGGAGGATGAATCTAAAACCCTTTACTCTATGTCGGTCAACAGTGAGAATTCTTACTCTCTGGGCTTTGACAAACAACTGTGAGCAATTCTGATACCCATTTCTTAGGATTTCTTAGGAGCTTGTTCCTTATACCTTTTAGACTTCTTGTTTTCCTAGAATCTCACATCAAAGATTTCTACCCAAGTTCAGAGCTTCTCTCTATGCTGGCGCATCTTTATTTTGATATTTCATTTTATTGCAGAAACCCTGAAAAGAATATTGCTTAATAGTACTTTTGTAAATATGTTTCTGGAGAAATAGAACATGTTTTAAGATTTTAAGATCCAAAGTTTTCACCCTCATCATTGCTTTTATTGCTGTTTCTTTGGGGCTTTGGGTCCCCAACCTTGGTGTTGCTTGGTTATTTGGGGTACTTTGTGCTTCTATATGAACTTGGGTTTGTTCATTTTGTTTTTCTTTTATGGATTTTTTTGTTTCAGTCAAGAAAGTCATTGGGGTTTTGATGGGGAGCTCATTGAATCTGCAGTTCATCTTCTGTATAAGCCTTGGATTTACTGATAAAAACATACATATGTTGAGTATTTGCTACATACCACAAACCAAAACATCAGGCTGGGTAGTTTTATGTCATCTTGACACAAGCTACAGTAATTTTGGAAGTAGGAAATCAGTTGAGAAAATGCTCCCAACAGATTGGCCTGCGGACTAGTGTGTGATGCATTTTATTGGATGATGATGATTGGTGTGGGAGTGCCCAGAATGCTATGGCAGTGACACCTAGGGCTATGGGTCCTGACTGATGTAGGAAAGCAGGCTGATAAAAACAGTAAGCACAACTCCTCTATAGCCTCTTCATTAGCTCCTGCATCCAGGCTCCTGCTATGTTTGAGTTCCCTCAACTATGGACTTTGTTGTGAAACTGTAAGCTGAAATAAATAATTTTTGCCCCACCACCAGTTGCTTTTGGCCATGATGTTTTATCTTAGCAACAGAAACCTTAACTAAGAAAAGCAGTGAGGAACTAGACAAAATGTATTTTCTTCTGTCTCAAGTAGTCTATATTGTGGGATGAGTAGGCAAAAGGAGTTAACATAATTTTTTTTAATGAATCAAGCACATAAGTTCAACATAGCAAGCTCTGAGTACAGGTCAGATAATAATGCAGCGAAGTTGTATTTTTTGATTGGGTGTCTACAGGTCTCAAATAGTAGATGATACTTGAGCAAAGATCTGAAGGAAATGGGAAGATGAGCCAAGCAAGTACTGTGTGGGAAAAGAATAGCACAAGCAGAGACCATGTATGTGCAAAGATACAAAGCTGATGCCTAAACAGTTATGAATAGCAAAGTGACTTGTGTGACCAAAGAGGGTACAACAAGGGGGAGTCAGCTGGACAGGAGGACAGATAATGCCAACCATGAAGTGGAGAGAGGGCTTTGTGTTTTATTCAGACAGACCCAGGAAATCATTGGAAGTTTTAAGCAGAGGAATGAGATGATAACAGTAATGTTTTATTGAGATCACTTTAAGAACTGTTAAGAAAATGAACTAATTGTGTAGAGAGGACAAGGGATAAACTATATCAGCATGTTAAGAGATTTAGTCATAGTAAAGCTGGTAAGAAGTGATTGGAATTAGCACATCTTTGGTAGGTACAAGAAACGGGTCTTGCTGATGAACCTTTTTACTTTATTATTTATATGTATTGTTGTTTTGCTTGCATGTATGTCTCTGTACCACATGTGTGCCAGGTGCCTTCAGAGGCCAGAAGAGGGTGTTGGATTCCCTGGATTTGGAACTGCAAGTGGTTGTCAGCCACCATGTGGGTGATAGGAATCAAACTTGGGACCTTTGGAAGAGCAGCCATTGCACTAAACTGCTGAGTCATCTTTCCAGCTCCCCAAATCACTTCTTTTAATATTCAAGGAAAAGCATGACCTAGAGCAACTGAAAGAACAAAATTATTATTCCTGACATAGATTAAAAAAAAAAACTAGGAAAAATCAGTTTTGTGGTAAGCAGATCACAAGTTTTGGACATATGAAGTTTAAGCTGTTGGCTAGATAACTAACTGGTGATACTTGCTGATGTATGAATATGGAGTTCTTTGGAGAGATCTGGGCTGCACACACACACACACACACACACACACACACACACACACACACACACACACACACACTTTGGAACTATAAGCGTGAGTGATAGCTCTTGCAACAAAGAAGAAGCCCCAAGGTTGAACTCTGTGGAATTTTCATATTTAGAAGCCAGGGGGTAAAGATGAAATTAGCAAAGGCAATTGCAAAAGAACAGTTAGAGAGGTGGAACAGGGTGTCCTGAAAGCCAAGTTTAAAAAGGACAAAGCAATAGGTTTTGTCAAATGTGGCTGATGGATTAACTAAGATAACTAAGAATGAATTGCTTGTGCTGGGAGGACATTGATGACTTTTATAACTGCCGTGTCAGTGGAGGGACAAACTCAAAGAATGATTGGCAATGGTTCACGAGAGAACTGGAACTGTGGGACTTAAGACAGGGAATCTATCACTTCCAGGGAGTTTTGCTGTAAACAGAAAACCCAGGGTGGCACATAGAAAGGGAGATTTTACTGTGTAGTGTTTTCAACCAGAAGAGACATGCTTGATTGAGGGAAAATTCAGACAAAGAAAGAACAATTGGTAATATAAGGGAAATATCAAAGAAACATTTGCGTGGTATCCCTGAACAAGGGAGAGGTCTTTAGCTGCCATGTACAAACTGAGGACCTCGGCAAAGAAAGGTCAGGATGATGTATCCATAGTAACAGAATAAAAGGCCAAATATAATGGGATAGGAAATGAGCCCATATTATGAGCTTCTTGAAAAAGAAAAAACAAAGCTCTCTGATGGCTTCTATTCTTGCAGTGAAATGATCATCGAGACAAAAGCCTGAGAGTACACATTAAAAGGATGGGTTGTGTTAGTCTTTGAGGTAAAAAGACAAGATGAGAGACAGTTGTCTCTGAGATGGCAGAGAGAGTGCCCTGGGTAGTGGTCTTGGATAGGTAGCATTAGTAAGGATACACTTATGTTTCATGACAAAAATACAGAGTAAGGTAACGCCTCAAGATTGTAGATTTTACTATAGCTGTGGAATCCAAGTTTGGGGCTGGATAATATTGATGTATATTTCATTAAAACTTATGGAAAATCTTACATTGCCCACTAACAATATTAATAGATTATCTCAAATAAGAAGTGGTATTGAAAAGTAGCTTCATGAACAAATGAATCTCCATAAGACATCATGTCTGAGCTATATCCATAGTTGTCCACATTCTTACTTGTCAAGAGAGAAAATGTTTAAGAAAAGTTGATGGTACCCAACTCCCTATCCTTTTACACCTCTATGTTCCATGATTTCTGGCCTGTTTTTTCATCTTGTACTCATTGATTCACTCACTAGTTGATTTTTTTTGTTATTTTGATAAAACACCAGAGAAAAGCAGCTTAATTAAAGAAAGGCTCATGATTTGACAGAAGCGAGTCCATCCTGATGGAGAAGGCATGGAAGTAGACACTTGCTTACACCTGGGTAGATCAGAAAGTAGACGGGAGCCAGGAACCAGGGCTGGGCTCTAGAACATGACTATCCACTCCTGCTTCACATCCCCTACATGTGAACTTCTTCCAATTAGACCCCTAAATCTCAGAGGTTCAACAATCTACCAAAATAGTGCTACATACTGGGGACCAGCTTTTCTAACAAATGAGTCCCTGGAGGAATATTTAATACTTAAGCCATAAAAATGTCCACTAGGTAAATGACTCAATTGATGAAGGATGGGTAACCTTGATGTCTTGACCTTGGCCTCTTCCTCCTATCTCTTTTAGGCTATGACTGCTTATGTGGGCGCTGGTTTTCTCATTACCCATTTCCATAACCTTAATGGGATAGAATGCTTTCCAATGGAATCAATCTGACGACTTTCATAAGGCAGATAGCACAGTGAGGTACTGATTGCTGCTCAAGGCAGGACCTGGTTGTACTGATAGCTTTAAGTAGTAAAGACGTTTAATTTGATTTCTATTTACTTGATCTTTGGGTCTTTCCTTCAACTGGCTCTAACCTCAGGTAAGAAATACACAGATATTCTTTAATCACCTCAAATTCTCATGCAAGTTTTTACGGTACTTAAAATGATATGTTATTTAATTAAGGCAATAAGTAATAGACTCACATAACATGAAGCTGTATATGATAAAGTAGAAAACTAAAAATCAACGCAAAATCCAATATGTGCTTGTTGTTTGAATGTGAAATGCCTCCTACAGGCTTATGTATTCCAGTGCTTGTTTCCCAGTTGGTAGCATTGTCTCAGAAAAGTGTGCTTCCTTTAGGAGATAGGCCTACTGGAAGAAGTAAGTCTCTAGAGGCAGGATTTGAGATATTATAGCTCAGCCCCATTGCCACATCTTGTAGGACCAAGATGTGAGGAGGTGAGGAGTTCTTGCTACACACTACTGGCACCATTTTCCCCCTCCACTCAAACTCTAAGCCACGAGGAACCTTCCTTCCTGAATTTGCTGTTTGCCAAGTGCTTGGTCACAGCAGCATGAACAATAACTAATGCAGTGTTCATGATGTGTATATGAAACGCAGAACTAGAGGTGGCAATCCAAGCAGCTCAAGATAGACCACAAGCTTTGTCTTATTGCTAGCACATCTCTGAAAGTTGTTACTTCATTGCTAAAAACACGTCATTGCAAAAAAATTACAATCCACTCTCTACATTTTAACTTTACAAAACAAGATGCAGACTAGTTAGCATAGAATTAGATACTTCCCCACAAAGAAGTCCCTAAGAATAGCAATGGTGATGCTAGCACTCATGATAACTTTGGCAAGCCCCAACATTAAAAAAAAAAATCCATTGAGAATTTCATGGATGCATACAATGTGCTAGGATAAAATCAAGCCTTCCTTCACATCTTTCTCCAATTTTCTAATGTTTTATCTTTAGAAGCTGAGTGAAATTAGTGCTGCAACACAGTCATAACTTTAGTGCCATCCACTGAACTATAGGTGACATATCCAGCCAAATCATATCTTCAGTGTTTCATACATAATAACTTCATAAGGTAGGTAGTCTTCTCTCTATGCAGAAACTCAGACAAAGTGAATTATACTTGGCTGAGGGTACACAGTAAGATGGCAGAGCAGAAACTCTGGCTCAGGATCTCAGATGCTGAAAGTTGCCTTTTTAATTTTTAACAATTAACACACTCATTTTATTTATTATTTATTATTTATTGTGTGTGTGTGCATGCACCCTACAGTGTGAGCGTAGAGGTAAGAAGACAACTTTCATAGAGCCTCCTGTTGTCTTCTACCCTATGTACCTGGGGGATTGATCTCAAACCATCAGTCTTGATGACAAGTGCCTTCATGCACTGAGCCATCTTGGTGGCTCCAGCCTATTTTCCTCCTAATTACAGAAGTAACACTAAGGTGTGTACCTTGGAAAATTGCTGAAACCCATAGAAGTAAAGCCATGGTTCCGAGTGAACCCCATAATCTCCTCTAAGCAACAGGAGTGTACAGGCCATGGATGATGAAACGATGAATGTATACACACTCACTGGAGATTTTTTTGTTGTTGTTGGTTAAGTCTGAAAATAAAATTCTTGGCAGAGAGCTGAGGGAATTCTGACATCTCACCTTTAGTCAATAAAGTAAGTTATAATATACCTAATTTATAAAACAGCAACAACTGGAAATGTGCATTCTAATCTTATTAAATGGGCCAGTGGGACTTGGGGTAGCCTGAACTGTACCTGGGAAATTGTAGGGGCATGGGAATCCTGCCAATGCTTTCCAGTGAGGTGAGGTAATCCCATAAGACAAGCTCTTTGTGGCCTGGATGGTTCTCTATGCTGTGCTTTCAGCAGTGAGTGGAAGACAGCTTACTGTGAGTCTCCAAATACTACCTAGGGAGGTGCCTTCATCTTGCATATTATTTTTACCCGTTGTTGCTTTTAATTCATGACTGTACAAAGAAAAAAAACCATGGAAGGGAAGAAGAAAAACTAATAATCACTAGTGTTTCCTTTTATCCTCTTTCATTGCATAAAGTGGGGATTGTCTCAGTTGTACAAACAAGGATACTGAGGCTGAAATAGGAATTCATTTGTTCAGGGTCTCAAAGTGGTCAAATCGTGAGGACGTGAGTGAAATCTTCATTTCCTCATTTTAAAGTTAATTCTTTTTCAGTTCTACCCTTTTGGGGAAGACTGGGATGCAGAGACTTTGATATATTCAAGTCTTGTTTTATTCATTAATCATTCTGATTTTGAAGTGTTCTCAAGACAGCATCCTAGCATCTTTATTTTCCTTCAAATATAACTAACTTGTTATTTGAGAAATTTGTACACTGTTCTGTGATCATATTCAACCCCTCCCCAAACTCTTACCAGGTTCACTGTCCCCCTCCAGCCCCAATTTCCTATACCCATGAATCTGTGTGCTGTAAAAAAAAAAAGCCATTAAGACCAATTTATGCTACCCAAATATTCTTGAATGAGTGACCTTGTACTGTAGCATGATTAGTTTACCAGGGGCTATACCATTCATCTCCTAGCAGCGAACCCTTGACAATAGCTCCTCAGCTACAGATGGGACTGCCTACATTCACCATCAGTGATGGGATTTGTTATGTCTTGGACTTCCACAGACATTGTTCACGGAAGGCACCACCTTTCTACACAGCCCAGGTATTTTCTCTCAAACGCACTATACTCCTAACTCAACTCCTGGAATACTGGGGTTACTGGTGACTGTCACTACATACATTTTAAAAGTGAAGAAACAGAGCTCAGGGCTTACCTGACACAAGTTTCACTAACTTTCATCCAATTGGATGCTAGGAAGCAGCGTGGACTTTGCTAGTCCCAGCAGGCTCTTGGTAAGTAATTTTGCTGTTCGCTTCAAACGGTCCACACTACACTCTTTGTCTACTGAGCTACAGAGGAGGCAGTGCAAATATCTGGATCCCCCCTTGGAAAGTTTTGACAGCATCGTGATGAACACTTTCTGTGTATGAGTCACAGGCCAGTACTGTGTTCCCTTCTTTGAAGTGAAAAAATAAACACTGGTGGCTTGAGTATAATTTTAGCTAGAAAATTCTACTTGAGCAGAACTCGAAGCTATGAGCATCTCGGAAAGCCCAGGACATGAAAGGTCTTCACTCATGGTCTTTACTCATGAACTGGGAGAAACGGGGATAGAAATGGAAGGGTACTTTCCTCTCGATTTTCTGCCACTAACTCTAACCGTTCCTATAAGTGGTCAGCATGGAACTTTGTAGACTATTCTTTGTATGTGTACAACTCTCAAAAAATAAATTTAAGGCAAAGATTGGTAAATTTAAGCCATGAACTTTAAGGCCTCTGCTGAGGCCTAAAATCAGGTCTTGCTACTGATGATACATGGCTCCTTATAGAAAATGTGAAAATAGAGCTGGGAGTGGGACTCTTTGGTTCAATGCCTGGTAGTCCCCCACAAAGATCTGCTTTCCATTCACAGCACACCCAAAACATAAAAATAAAAAGATTTTTAAAAAACACCCCAGGACTCTGCAATCCTGAAGGAGCAAGTGCGTGTAGCAGTTCTCACCCTGTGTAACAGTAAGTGGAGACAGAGTCTTAATAGCCATTGACTTTAAGTGCATTTGATCACTGCCTACCCAGCTCCAGGATCTGTGCTAAGAGGTGCCAATCACAAGACTATGATGACAACAGATGTTTCCAGAGCCTCCTGGAACCTCTGTGTGACCAGCTCCCCAGCAGCAGGACACATGAGAAGGGGCATGATGAAACTGAACGCAGGGGATATGGTACCAGGGAAGAACTGGGGGGCGGGGAATCATAGAACTGCCTAGGCAGGCCTGAAGACATTCTAAAGAGGCATTTGTGTTTCTCCTTTTACTCTCAGACTACTGAAATGATGGTCCTCAAGCAATTAGAAATTCCCTCAGAAATCTCTTGCTGGGGAAGGAAAATACCAAAGCCTGGTACCAACTGGATAATGAACTTGTCTCCCAGGAAGAAATTTCATGCATTTCTGACAAGTTGTCAAGCCATCTTGCAAGAGAGACTAGCTGACCATGATGAGTTGGGACCACAACTTGACCAGGACCACTCAGGCATACCTCTCACCCTCTATTTAAACCTATGAATAGAGATGGAGCAGGGAGGGGTCTCCGTACTTCTCTGCTTCTTTCCCCAATGTGGCCACATAGAATACATCTCTCTGTGTTTGGTTTTCTCTACCAAGTGTATCTCTAGTTGAATCATTGCGGTGGCTTATTTGTCAAAAATCAGGTGTCTGTAAGTGGGTGAGTTTATTTCAGGTTCTTCATTTTCATTCCATCGATCCACCTGTCTGTTTCTATGCCAGTACCATGCATTTTTTTTTATTACTGTTGCTCTATAGTACAGCTTGAGATCAGGGATGGAGATTCCTCCAAAAGATCCTTTATTGTACAGGATTGTTTAAGCTAGTCTGGGTATTTAGTTTTTCCATATGAAGTTGAGATTTGTTATTTCCAGGTCTGTGAAAAATTATGTTGCAATTTTGATGTGAACTGCATTGAATCTGTAGGTTTCTTTTGGTAAGATGACCATTTTTGCTA
>NC_140488.1:23351689-23621689 GCF_964271855.1 Acomys minous | reverse complement strand
CAGCAAGTTACTCAACTGCCGCATGTGTAATGATATCACTGAATGCGAATGGGTCCTAAGTAGACATTTAGGAAATGTTAGCTGCCACTACCACTGCTGCCACTGCCACTGCCACTGCCACCGCCCCTATTGCCGCCACTGCCACCATTATCCATCTTTCTATTCTGATGAAACTGTTCAGGTGATGTTAATACAGAATGCCTCTTCCATATGTCTCTGGAACATTCCATTTCTAAAATCCATGGAAGTCAAGAAACTTCTTTTTGTCCTCTGATTCTCAACTTTCAGATCTATTCCAGTTACTATGCAGTGTCTTAGGTTTTCCATAATTATGCAAAGTAATTCTCAATTGATCCTGTTAGTGACATGCTTAATGGCTGCACAGTGAGAAGAAAGCAAGGTTCTTGTCCTTTTGGATACTCTAATGAGACATAGTCCCCGTCTGTCACTAAGATCACAACCACAACAGCGTTGAATTCTTTAAGCAGAGACTGGGGAGCTGGTAAGAAGGAGGTATTTGATGACAAACACTTACTACATTCGAAAGCACAGTGTGAAAGTGATTGCTCTACACCTTAAGAAAACACATGTTATTTCAGGAGGGGAAGACAGAGTTCCTCAGTGTAGCCCTGCCTGTCTTGGAACTCTCTCTATGAACCAGGCTGGCCTTGCACTCAGAGATCGGCTTGCCTCTGCCTTCTGAGTGCTGGGATTAAAGGTGTGCACCACCACCACCCTGATAACTAACTATGTCTATGTGTTTTTATAGTATAATTTATGTTATAGAAAGTAAAGTTACTACAGGCAACTAAATGAACATGTTATAACTTTACATATATTTTCAATTTAAAAATAATTTATTTAATTTTAACTTATATGCATTGGTGTGAAGGTGTCAGATTCCTTGGAACTGGAGTTATAGACAGGTGTGAGCTGCCATGTGTGTGCTGAGAACTGAACCCAGGCCCTTTGGAAAAATAGACAGTGCTCTTAACCACTGAGCCATCTCTTCAGCCCCCTTTTCACTTTTGTGGCAACAGCTACAATATTAATTACCAAAAGTTCTTAGTATAATTTTCTTACTTATAGTTCATAGATAGTACATGATCTCCAGATTTCTTCATTCTACACACACACGTGTGCTTTCTGTCCTTTGACCTACCTTCCACCCCAAATCACCATTGTTTTGCTCTGTATCTTTGAATTGTCTTTTTCTTCTTGAGATTATAAAATGTTTCCTTTACTTGTATGGTTTATTTAACTTAGTGCAATGTTCTTCCACCTGAACTGGGGTAAAAACATTCTTCTTAAGGCCAAAAATGTACCCCATGTACAGACACTTTGGATATATATCATAATATAATATATAATTTTTATTGATTCTTTGTGAGTTTCATATCATGTACCCCAGTTCCACTTATCTTCCCAACCTCTCACATCTGCCCTCTACCCTTGCAATGAATCTTCCCCAAAAAAAGAGAGAATAAAAAAGACAAACAAAAAAATAAAACAAAGTATAGAAAACATCTTGTGGAAGCTGTAGTGTGTCACAGTGTATACCACAGTATATTCCTCTGTTCACACCTTTTCACTTGCAAATGTTCATTGCAATGAGACATTGGTCTCTGGCTTCTATGACACCATCAATGTTGGATCTTCACTGGGACTCCTCTCAATTATCTTACTGTTGCCATGTGATCCTGCAGATTTGGATCAGCAGGATCAGCTCTTTCATATGCTCTAACTGTTCAAAGATGATGTAAATTTTGGGGTAGGCCAACTTAAGGAAAAATTCTTAGTGTTGTTTCACACTTCCCTTCTTGGCACTGTCTTCTATTTACACTGAAGAAGAGGGTAGCTGTAGCTCCATGACCTTATAGAATATTCTTCTGAAGTACATAGGCTCATGAATCTGCCTATGTCTTATAGCCTTGTCTGCTAGCATATAGCTCTTCTGCCATAAAGTTGCTCTAATTTCAGCTTCGTCACACTCCATTTCCCTCTGTTTGGGCTTCATTCTGTTAATGAGGCAAAAAGATAAGAAAAAGGTCAGAGGTATGAGCCAAGTGGTTCTAGTATAAAAAAAAAATCTTACTTTGATTCATTGTAGTTCTGTTTTCATTTTTATTTCTAAAATCATACTCCATTGTCAAATCTTATTACTTCAGTAGCAAGAAAAAAAGTGCCCAGTGGAAGCAGATAAAAACTCAGGGCAAATATATAAGCAGCACAAATATAGACTTGTTTATTTTAAAACAGACGAATCAAAAAACAAGGACACAAAGCAGGTAGGGAATGGACACAGAGCTGAGAGGAGCTGGGGGAAGGGCAACTTATCATCTAAGCACATTGTACGAAATTGTTCAAGAACTAATAGAAAGAATTTTAAAAGACTGGGACAGCTGGATAGAGAATCACACTCCAGCTCAAGAGCCTTGTGCCCCATGGATGAAAAGCCCACTGAGCTTCTGTTATTGTTGTAAGCGTTATCAGAACTCCACTCTTAGCCCTTGAGACATCCACTCTGCTCAGGCCCCTGTTCCAATTACACTGTTGTTCAAAAATTGTTTTCCAGTGCAACAGAATCCAGAGCCATCGGTCAGGGCAGAAATCTGCAAGTGACCATGTGATACAGCATATGAATTAGTGTCTAAGCACCCTTGCTCCTGTGGGAATAATTCTCAGATATGTGGTTTGCAGCATTGCTCATAGAGTCTCCCCCTGATTGTCAGCCCTGGTTGGTGTGTGGTAGTTACCTTAAGAGCACATTCTATGGGCAGTCATCATTTCCTCTTACCCACCCCTCATGTACACATGTTACCTGCAGTTCGCAGACAATCTACTTCTACATAAATCCCTGTCTGAGAATCTGCTTCCCTAGGAGTCCAAGCTAAGACTCCGTGAGTCTGTTCAGGAAGAAGCCAAATAAAATCATGTATTTTTCAAAGTGGTTCTTACTATTTTATCTCAAATTATAACCAGCCGAAGCATTAGCCAAGTGGAACAAAGAGAGTAAATATAGAATGAAGGTGGTTGGCTATACTTAGTTTCCTATTGAGACTACCAGCTACCAGTCATCTAAGTAAGTACAGGGCTGAAATGCTCCATCTTACTCTGAAGTGAGAATGCTGAGACCGAGTGTCATTTTCACAAATTGACAAATTAGCGGAATTAGGGACAGTCCCTCCTGAGCATAGAAAAATGTAAACTCTGCATAGGTCAAATGAATAGTCAAACACCTGCTAAGATTTGTTTGAAAAGTTATTTAAAAATTAATTATTGAGGATGAAGACTTCTGGAACACTTGGAACATATGTATTTTTGAAGCATTAACAGAAGTATATGGTGTTATATCCAATAACAGATGAAAGATAAAGTTAAGAGAGGCAAAAACCACCAATTAAGCACATTGGTATAGACAGTTGGCTACATGTAATATATGCATTGTATCACCCAACCCTCATAGTAAGTCTGAAAATATTATTTTGTTATTACTGTTGTTGTTCCTATTACTACTCCTCGTACTGCTATTGTGGTGCAAAAGTAGAACCTACGTGCACAGAAAATTTAAGCCAGAACTTTATCAATGAACCATTATAGTGATCCTGAGAAGTATTTTGGTTTTTTACATCATCATCATCATCATCATCATCATCATCATCATCATCAGTAGTAGTAATAGTAGTAGTAGTAGTAGCAGCAGCAGTAGTATAATATAGTAGTGGTACTAGTAGTATAGTAGTTGTAGTACTTTGTATAGTGATTAGTGGACAACTTTTGGGAATCAATTTTCTGTCTTCTCATCTTCTGTGTCTCAGCTCTCTTTTATTTGTACTTATTAATTTCAATAAGGTCCAATTATCAAATGCCAAATTAAATGGGAATTTTGTGTACATGTACATGTGTGTACATGTCTGTGCAGATTTGTGAGCAGGCACACCTATGTATGCAAGTAGAGGCTAGAGGTGCACCTCAGACATCAGTCTTCAGGAATCATGCACCTTGTTTGTTTGAGGCAGCGCCTCTCCTTGGCCTAGAACTCCCTAATTAGGCTGGACTGACTGGCCATCAAACCCCACGGATCCATGTATCGCTCACCCATTAGTGTAGGAATTACAAGATCATGCCATGTTGCCTGGTTTTGTTTTGTTTTGTTTTGAAAATGGGTTCTGGATCAAACTCAGTTTCCCGTGTTTCCTTGTGTTTGAACAAGAGCACTTTATCATCTGAGCTAGCTCTCTTGTACTCTAAATGTGATGTGTTGCTTTAGTACCTATGCAAAACAGTCACTTACAAGGGACAGAACTTTACAGATCTCATGTCTGGTCTAGGATTAATAAAACGTAGTAGCTCTATTTATAATGGATCAATACCCACACCTCGTACCCACTCATGCTGAAGATCTTACGCATTTGGCTTTTTGTTAGAGTTAAATCCTGCAGGCTTTGTGCTCTCAGTACAGCTTTGAAGTTTCAAGTGGTCTCGCCTGATTCATAATGCCTTCCAAATAGTGGCTCTCAATAAATGACAAGAAACAAATGTATTGAGTCCCAGCATCTCTTTCTGACTGGTTTTCAGACTTATGATCCACTCTTAAGCCGAAAGCGCACATCAATACCTTTGCCCAGTTTTGAGATCACTTTTTCCACACTTCAGTCAGTGGCACAAAGTTGTTGCCGTCACTCTTCTTAGTCCTCAGGACTGGGTCATTTTCCACATGCTCAGTTTCCGGATCTCCATGCTACTGTGTGCTCTGTGTGCCTAGTTACTAACCATAGGTCCTGATCCCTTCAAAGTGCTTCATGCCTTTCTCCCTCTTTGTTCACAGTATTCCTCTGACCAGGAGGCTATCTCTGCAGTGTCCCTTGGCCTGGGTTCCAGGAGCTTGCCCGAACAGAGCGCGTCTATCACTCCAGCCCATCCCCAGCAGCTTGGAGTACTTACTTCAGAATATAAGGGACTCTCACACCCCCCAATTCTGGTGGCTATGCCAGGATGAAGCTGATAAAGGAGTGGAGGGTCCCCGACAGGTCACCATCACACTGCGTCAGCTAGACCCCTAATTTTCATTATGTGCCTGTAAATATGAAACATCTTAACTTGTCCGGCATTTTGTGTGAAGCCATTAAACACAGCAGGTTCCCTCCAAACCATTCCAGATAGCGTGGGAAGAACCTTGCCTTTACCGGCCCATGAGTAAAATGGCTAGGCTGGCCTGTAAACATAATTTGGCCTTTTTGGTGAGGCTCGGATGCCTGTAGAGACATGTAGCCTCACAGCACACACGCCCAGCAGACACAGCCTGGTGAGGAATCTGGGAGCAAGACCACATTGATGTGGAATGTGTACCCTTCACATACAGAGTTCTATTTGAAGGTGAGACTAGCCCCTCCCCCCCCCCACTTTGAGTTTGGGTCTCCTGTATTTCCTCTAACCTCCAACTCGGTCTGTAGCCAGTATGACCTTGAAGCATCCTCCGGCCTGCTTCTACTTCCCTAGTGCTGTGATTCCTGGCACAGGCCATTGCACTTGCAGTCCTGCCGACTCCCCCTCCACCCCCCAGATCAGTGATGTGGGAGGTTGGAATGAGCTGGCTCCAGGCTATTTAGAAAATCTGGTTGCTTAGCCTGAACTATGCCAGCTCTCAGCCTATGTGGCAGACAGTTTTCACACTTTCCTCCTTCATTGTCTTCAGACAACTGGCCATACCTTTGAGAGACTTCTAGGATAAAACAAAAACAAAAACAAAAAAACAAAAAACACAAAAACAAACAAACAAAAAAACAAAAACAAAAACAAAAAAACCACCACCACCATCACCACCAACAATAAAAAACCCCACAACCCTTGTGGGTTTTTCTGAGGATCATTTTCACTCCCAGTTGAGAGAATGTAAGTCAAACACTCCCTTCTTGCCACAATTGCACCTTCAGCTTGACATTCGAGCTCCAGGTGGTTGGAACCCTAAGTCGCTCTGCTAATGGGCTGGCCTAGCCCAGCAGGGGGGGCTCCTTCCCGTTATAGTGTCCTTGCAGGAACACATGTCATCACTTGCTGTTTTATGATTACCTGATCGACCATCATTTATAGCCTTCCCAACCTCCTGTGTTCAATGATGACAGCTCAGAAAACAGTTGCTCTCAGTCCTTTTGAAACATTCCTCCAAGAAAAAGGTGGCTAGCCTGTTGATCTCATTGGCTTCCAATATGTTGGCATTCTTATTTAATGCAGTCGAATCACATTTGTTAATGTAGCATGACTATATGGATTGGCAGCAGCAGGGATCCATGTGCCCTAAAGCATCGCTTTGCACAGTAAAGGGCAATTCAAATTGGATTGGATTTCTTAGCAAAGGTGTTTACATGCTCCAGACATCAGTTCTCGGGAGGAGACCCCTCCCATTTTGAAGGTGCTGTTTTTAAGAAAGGAAAGAAACCTTTGAATAATCTGAAATGTGTGAAATAAGGTTAGTCACCGGATTTCCTGCCACCAGAGCACACAAACAAACTTTCCTCACTTCCTCTTTTTAAAAAGTTCGGTTTAGGCTCACTTGATATAGCTGCCTTTGTTCCAGCGGTAACAATCTTCATCCTGTTGCCAAAGGTTACACAGGGTTGACAGCGCTTTAAGTTCAAGTTCTCGCCTCTCTCTTTCTCTCTCCCCTGCCTCTCCTTCCTCCCCTCCCCCCCCCTTACTTTCAAAAGCCAGACACGCTATTACGAACGCAGGGAAGTTGATTCCTTCCTGTTTGATTCTTTTCCTTTCTGCCTCTGCTTTAGTGTCCTCATCTTAAATTGACCACACTTCACTCTAGCGCTTCCCTCGCTGTCCTTTGCCACCTCCTCCTTGTGGTTGCATTTTTAAATTGTAGTCCCTCATAGATCTCCAGGCTCTGAACCTTTCAAGCCTCTAGGAAATTCTACCCTCTTTATTACCTTACCTTTGCCCACTTATGCCTCTCACCCTGACCTCAGCTTAACTTTGACCTTGGGTACGCAGATTCGGGTTTAGATATACGTTCATCCCTAACATAATCCCAGGTCCTTTGTGTTGGCTCAATGAATAGGAATGAGACTTTAAAAGTATAGTAAATGCTATTTATTCCAGGCAACAATATTTCAGTTTAATAGGAATGGATATTTCCACAGAGCAGGGAAAATTAAATCTAGTGTAGGGGTTTCCGCCTATGAGGAATGGTCTGTCAGTGACAGTGTAGTTCAGATTTTTAAGATGCTACATGTGGTGGGGCTGGAGGTTTTCTTTTTTTTTCTTTCTTTTTCTTCTTCAAGACAGGGTTTCTTTGGGTAGCCTTGGCTGTCCTGGACTCACTCTGTAGATCAGGCCGGCCTTGAACTCACAGAAATCTGCTTGCCTTTGCCTCCCAAGTGCTGGGCTCAAAGGCGTGGGCCACCGTGACAGGCTAACTGGAGGTGCTCTTATTCAAAGTTGTAAGTTACTTCACCCATGCATTTGCTAATCACATTCCTTTATTTTGTTTGTATATAGCTTTTATTGTATTTGCCTAACATCTGTTTTGTCAAAGCAAGGCAATTTGGCTTCTTCAGAAAAACAACCCTGTGATACAAAGAAATCCCAAACTGTATACTATGTAACCAGTAAAAGTTCTTTCCCCAGGCACAGTTCACGTGACTTTGCAGAGCTAAAAGGCCCTAGGCGAGACCTCTTCAGAGTCTGTGTGCACAGCATTCCAGCTTAATCACATGCCTCAGAGAGATGGGGATTCTGGTTGGTTCCTCTTCCTTTTACCCTCTGTTCCAGGGTGCAGTGTCTCTCTTTGATTCTAATATTGGTTCCTGGAGGTGTAAGGCTCTGTTTTGTTTCACCCCTACATGGAAAGCAATGGCTTCTATTTGAACCCAGTTTGAACTTTGCCTTTCATCTCTTCACTACCAATACAACAGTCTACTCTCACCACCAGCCGCAGGAATTGTGCACTTTCCCTTCCTGCTCCAGCCCCCAAATCATGGTTTAGGAACATTCTCCTGTATCATGCACGCTTCTATCTACAAAGGTCCTGCTGTACATTGCTGCTACACACTTCGGCTCTTTCTGTGGATTCTTGTTGGTTTTTTTCCCCCCTTGCATTGCTTTCAAACCAATCTTTGCCCACCAGCCGCATTCCCTGACCACATCTTGTTTGCTCTGTTAATTTTAGGCTGAAGCCTGGTGCCAGTCAGGGGGAGGAAAAAAAAGATGTACACAGTTTTGACAGCTCATCAGACCACCTTGTAGAAGAGACTGGAGCTGCGACCGCGGTGATGGGCAGGACCACACCTAGACCAGGACTGCTTGGCTAGGCACACCTCTTGCCTTGTTTTGAAATGTAAACCTCATTTTGAGGCAGTCAAGATGAACTTGGAAGGAGTCCCTGGGCCTCTTTGTTTTTCTTCCCAATGTGACCAAATAGAATACATTTTATCTTTTTCTGCCTTTCAGTATCCTTTCTTTGATTAGTCTATTGAGGGCTAGTGACTGAGCCTACTTTCATGGCTTCCAAGGCCTAAGACCTTATTACCTCCTTACTACCTCCAACACACACACACACACACACACACACACACACACACACACACAGAGAGAGAGAGAGAGAGAGAGAGAGAGAGAGAGAGAGAGAGAGAGAGAGAGAGAGAGAGAGAGAGATGGCTAAACCTAAGGCTTGAGTATACTAAGAACTCCACTGTTGCACAATATTCCTACTGCATATATTCATACTTTTGATTTTGAGGCAGTCTTACTTTTCAGTACTTGGCCTTGGACCCAACCTGAAGCTCAGCATTCACTGAAGTTGTAATTCAACTGCTTCAGCCTCCTCATTAGCTGGAGTTAGGGTGGTACCATGATTACCAATTTTTTGTTAGTATTCTTAATATACCACAATTAAGAGTTCACAATGCACCACCTCCTCCCAGTGTTGATCTAGCTAGGAGGCAATTCTGCTATAAACTGCACAATTTAAGAAAAAGGGTTATGTTCATACTTCCATGTAGCCTACATAAAAACATGCATAGTTTTTGCATCTAGCTAGCAGTCCATAAAGACTGGCGATTCAGCTTTATCAAACAGTGTTCTCTATTTGAACTCCACAATACCCATCTGGATCTTTTAAAGTGAAGACTATTCTAAATTTTATTTATATTATTTTAATTATGTACATGTGCTTATGTATGTGTGCAGGCATATGCATGTGAATTCAGGTGTCCATATAGACCAGAATCATCTGTAGTTGGTAGTACAGGTGTTTGTGAGCCACCTGACTTGGATGCTGGGTACCACATTCTGATCTTCTGTAAGAACAGTACTCATTCTGAACTGCTGAGCCATCTCCCAAGACCCTGAGAAGAACACTTTTATCCATCTATGGGTCAAAGCTATTTGTAGGAGGAGATGCTTAACATGATCTAAATCAACAATAATGGGGATGAAACATCAACACAAACACTCAAAAAATGCAATCATTTCCCAAATGATTAATCATAGCAATTTGGTCCAGCAATGACTTGGCCAACCAAGCAAGAAATCTAGAGACTAATGTCATTTACTTCTTGAGTCCTGTCATGTGCCCAAATTGGAAGACATTCTGCAAGTACTTTCTATGTTACCACTTCCACCATTATGGTATTCCTTCTATTCAGCCCCACCTCTGCCACCCATAGACACAACATTCTTTTTTTATTTTTTAAGGTTTTTCGAGACAGGGTTTCTCTGTGTAGCCTTGGCTGTCCTGGCCTCACTCTGTAGACCAGGTTGGCTTCACTCTGTAGACCAGGCTGGTCTCGAACTCACAGCGATCCACCTGCCTCTGCCTCCCAAGTGCTGGGATTAAAGGTGTGTGCCACAACACCTGGCTGATACAACATTCTTCTATTTCCCTGATGACCACACAGTCAGAGCTGTCTACACTCCCTGTCTCCATCTCCCTTCATTCTTATCCATCTCCAGTGTTCAGTCACAGGGCTTTACAGAGAACGAATGAACTTTGCTTCACCTGCTTGAGGTTAGTTCATGCTCTTAGGCTACAGAATTTTCTATTTTCATTTCAATACATATGTCGTCATTTAAATATTGAATTTTGGGAAACAGACCATAAATGTTAAGACATTTGTGTAGGATGCTGCTGCTGCAGCTAGTTAAATATGATGGGAAGACCAAGACTCTCTCTGATTTAAAGATCATAATTTTGTCAAACTAACGGAGGTCCCTGGGAGCTCATTTTTGGAGAAAACAAAATAGTTAAGCAAGTATTCTTGGAATTTCACTGTATGTTAAGTGAATCTGTTAATGCTTTCACTCTTCTGTCTATTCAGTATTTTTTTCCAGTCACTAAATTTAAAAGCTTAGTAACAGAATTTACTAGTCCAAATTATGCTTCTTTTTCAAAAATACAAATATTTTTTTATTAACATACATAATAAATACTTAAACCTGAATATATTATTGAGGGAGTTTTATTTCTACAAAATTTGAATACTTAAAAATATATATACTAAATGTTTATTTTAAAAAACTGGCATTGCCAAAGTATTGGAGACTATGCAAAAAAAGTGGAAGAGAATAATTCAGTGTTTATTCTTTTATTACTGCTTTATTTCACTTAGTATAATGTGTTCAAGATTTATCCTTGTGGCAAATGGCAAGATTTTGTTTTTTATGGCTAAATAATAGTCCAGTCATGTGTGGAATTTATGTCCATTCATGTATCTCTGGCCCTTTAGTTTGTTTTCACATCTCAGTGATTGTGGAAGCTCATATCTTTTTTTTTTTTTTTTTTTTTTGAGAAAGGCGGTATAACTTTCCAGTTGGTTCCCTGGTAATGGAAAGAAGCATGAAAAGAGTCCATGCTGTGTTCTTGCAGAGCACAGAAGGCAGAAGCAGTGTAGCAGTGGGCTATCTAATTTAAATGTGTCGGCAGTGCTACACTAGAAGACACAGCTCAGTGGGGAGCACCAGGTACCTCCAACTGCTTGGTTAAACATAAAGCAGGCCCGCTTTAATCTGTCCACCAGAAGTAACAAGTAGGAATTCCCTTAATAAAGAGTTTCCAGCCATGCTACATCCCAACTAGTTAGCATTCACTGTCTTAACACCAGGAGGCATTTCCTCTCTCTTTCTACACACTTCCCTTTACTCCCTCTCTTGAGAGATGGTACTTCTCTCTAAATAGCACAGAATACCTTCTCCCTTAAAAGGCCTAGGGTTTATTAAATCTGATTTGCAGTGAGCACTATGACAGTTGCCAGATGGTTAATATTCAATTGCTGTTGACCCGTCATAAGCAATCACCATTTCTGAAGGGAAGAGATTCCTCCCTAGTGTCAAATCTTCTGAACTGCTATAGACTTTCAGTCCGTTTCACACAATCTGTCAATTACAAAATGTTTTATACAGTTCCTTAGAAAAGTAAATTGTGCAGTTCTTTCTTAGCAAAGCTTGCAACTAGTACCTCACTACGTTTCATGAGGCTGGCATAATACTAGATGATAATTGCCACTGGGCTTTGAAGTAGTTAAGTCAATACAATGTCTTTTCTTACTACTGTGTTGTAAGCACTGTGCTACACACACAAAAAAAAATGCTGAGTGCACTTTGCATGAAACATGACTTCGCTATTATCCCACAGTCTAGCGAGGCAAAGTGATATGTAAGTCAGTAATCACAACGAAGCGTGGTAAGTACATTGCAGGAGTTTAATGCAGATAAACGCAGGCGCTTGTATCAGGGTGAAAGAAACATCTTACTGAGGAAATGCATGATAGGGGGTTCCTACATAATAAGGTAGACCATAGCAGGAATAACTTTCTCTCATCAAATGAACAGTTAAAAAATATGAGATGATCAGGGAGATGAGTACTAGTTCTTGTCATCATAGGGCACAGGAGAAGAAAGGGGGGAGGAAGGAGCAAGCAGGGCCATACTAAGGATTTGGGGCTTCATCCAGAAAGTATTAGGGAGCCACTGAGAGCTTGGAAGCAAAGCAGCAGCATCTGCCCACATTTGTATTGCTGAGTAGGTCACTGGAGCAGGCTCACGGAGCAGAGATCTGAAGACCGTGAACAGACTAGGAGACTATCACAGTCATGCTGGTGGAAGCAACGGTGGAAACACGGAAGACACTGGAAGCTCAGCAATAGTTGTGAACACCAGGATGGAAGCACAATAAATAGCATCTAGTGATGAATAGAAGAACATGCTTCCTGCACCAGCAGGAGGAATAGGGTTTGATTGACAGTGCCGGCATCCTAGCCACACATCTGTCAGCCCAGCACTGTAACCCCAAGTACTGTGGCAAGCAGAGACAGGAGGGTTGCTGGAGCTCACTGACCATCTGCAAGCTCCAGGTTTCATAAGAATAGGGCGGAGACGGATAGAATAGGACAACTGAAGTCCTCCTCTGGCTTCCTCAAGCATGTGCAACACACACACACACACACACACACACACACACACACACACACACACACATGTACCACTTCTATACACACCTAGAATAAATTATGTAAATTTCAAAATCTTAGACTGGGAATCCTCAATGTTGGTTGTGATGCTAGTCAACATTAGGTGTGCTATAAGAGTCTGGAGTTTGGAATGCAGGATGGAATGTTCACCATTTATTAGCCATGAAGATTGGGCCATTTCTTTTTTATCCTGAAAATACCTTGTAGGAAAAAAACCGAGACAGCACAAGCGGTCACACAGATCTGCTATAGGAGTTGAACACATGTATATAACTGTGTATTATTTATTAAAAGGTGCTGTATGTAAATGTTGACCATTATTCTGTTGACTTGAGGAGTCGCTCCCCCCCTCATGTGTGTATATGTATGCACACACGTGCATGCATGGGCACCTATACCATGCTAAGCTTCTTCAGCACAACCACCCCAACTCCCTAAAATCGTAAATTTCTTGAATTTAGAAGAAGAATCAAATGGCAGTTTTGTTCCGAAGAACTAAATAAAATAACACTTGCACAGTACAGCTAGGCAGGGAGGATAACAAGGAGCACAGATGTTGATGCAATCTCCCACTCTTCAGCCGTCTCCCCTAAACTGCTGAACAGAAAGCATCTGTCAGGAATAATTGCCCAGGTGACAGCGAACAGCTAACTTTCACCATTCCATCAGGACCAGAGTTTTAGCCAGCTTTCAGTCACCAGAGGCCAGGCCTCACTGCAATAGTGGCAAGTCGGTGATGTGAGCTTCCTTTGTGCCTGCTAATCAACAGCGTTGTAACAAGAAAGATGTCCTCAGGCTCCTGGCCAGAAGGACACATGGTATTTTCTCTGAAGTTTTACACGAATAAAAATGATAAACAAGCTTCACGAGATCAGGCACCATACCCTCTCCCCTGAAGTGCTTTTCTGAAAAAACACTACATGTTTGTAAAGGCTGGTCAAACACGAGACCTCAGCATGCAGGTAATGTTTGCCTCTGCTTCCAGCTTGGCTACATCTGTGCATGGGACCGGAGTCTGTGTTGGGATCATGAACTTTGATTGCACTATTTTCCCTTTTAAACACTCCAGTCGGATGGTTTTTTGAGGGGGGTACCTTTTAAATTTAACTATTAGGTGGAAGGGATCGGATACATCGAGTCATAGTCTTGTGCTAAGGACTAACCATCTGTTACTCCTTTCTAATATATTTGCATATTAAAAATGAATTTTTCTGTGTTCTGGAATGAACAAGCTGAGACTTGAAAAGTTCAGGTAAGTGTCTTCTCCGGGAGAGCTACCACACATCTGTATAATAAGCTGGAGCCTGCTATTCATCACATTTTTACCAATGAGAAAGCTGGTATAAATTGGAAAATGCTGAATTATTCATTCTAGAGAGAATATGGAAATTCGTTAGTAGAATTGTTCAGTGTTTATCTAAAACTACATCATTGTTAATTAAGTTTTAAGTACCAAGGAGCACATTATTAAATTAGAATTACCTAACAAGAAAACCACTATTATAATTTGGTATATATATATATATTTTTTTTTAGGGTCCTCAGAGAAGCATTATGAGGAACTATATTATTTATTTCTGTATATAATCATTTCTAAAATTTCTTTGGAGAATGTCACATATAAAATCTAATATAATACTGAGGACCTAACAGTTTATTTGCATTTTTTGAATAAAAAGGCTCAACTCACAGAATGGATTTCTCTTTATTCTTTTATCCACGTTCCATCGGAACTTGCAGTTGTGCAAGAGCTGAGAGAGGTTAGGGTTACAAACTGTGCCCCTGAAACTCGATGAGGCTAACTTAAACAAATGGGAATTGACCCACCAACTTTGACCTCAGCCGCTGCATGGTCTAAACAACTGAAATGTACTAGCGCCTAAATGAGACCGGATGAGTACATTCTCCAGCACTGAAAGTTTGAACTTGTTTTGTTTTGAGAAGTCTCTAGTCACTTAGCCAAATCGATCAAACACATTTCATTTTAAAAATTACATTGGTCTTCAACAATTTACTATCTCCTATGCTAAAAAGTACAGGGTCCTCAAATACAAAATCAAAATAATCTATAAGCCATAGGAGTTTTGTAAAAACTTCCTAATAGCTATGAAGCTAATCTAAAGTACAGTCCACATGCACCAGACTCCTACTGTCCTCAGCAGAAAAGAATTTCAGATAGGAAGCCCAGTCACATGCACAATAGCCATTGGTAATATACATAAGCAGGAGAAAAGAAGGAAGACTAAGAAGGGCACTTTTAGGGTCGTATCAGTGTTCACAAAGTCTCCATGGCTGGAAGTGTATAAAATAGATTGGCAGGCCGGGGGGCGGTGGCGCACACCTTTAATCTCAGCACTCGGGATTGGCAGGCAGATCGCTGTGAGTTCAAGGCCAGCCTGGTCTACAAAGGGAGTCCAGGACAGCCAAGGCTACACAGAGACACCCTGTCTTGAACAACCAAAAATAAAAAATAAAAAAAATAAAGAAATAAAAAATAGATTGGCAGAGGGTGACAGGTCTCAGATTATGTCACAGGGAAGAACGTGACCCAGTTTTTCAGAGAACGTGACAAACACTTCTGAAAAAACAAAAGATGAACTCAAAGGACTTGTGCACAAAGGTTGGGGCTGTAGCTCAGTCGGCCAAGTGTTTTCCTCGAACGTGCAATGCCCTCGCTGCAAGGAGCACACACCTGTAATCTCGGCAGTCTAGAGGCAGAAGCATGAGGACCAGAAGTTCAAGGTTATCTTTGCTTACATTGGGAGTTCAAGGGTATCCTGAGTCACATAAGACCCTGTCTGAAAAGAATATATATATATATATGAACAACAGAATTGATACATCATGGCCACTAATTCATAGGTGCCTTTTAAGGGAGAGCTGAATAGGAAAGAGGGTTACAAATATTTCCTCCAAATGAAGAAGTGTTAAATACTATGAGTGTTTACTTGTACATCTTTCTTTGTAAATTGTGGGCTTTCTAATATGCATATAGATGCTAAGACAGGCCCAGCAGTCCTTGTGAATGTGTTTGATCTCAGGATGAAGGCTAGTTCTCCAAGACTGTTCTCCCACGGGGGGGGGGGCGCTGGCGGGGAGGGTGCCGGGGAGAGTAGTGTCGCCTGGCAGGGACTATGATGATTGAACCAATAAGACTGCACAAGGCCCAGGTGCCAGGTCCTGGGGCGAGGCATCACTGTCAGAGGAGGAAAAATGAGTCACACAGTCAGAAACTTTAAGAGACCAAGGGAGTTTGGAATTGGAGTGTGAGATAAGCTGGGGTGAATGGTTCAGTCCAGAAGTCATGAATTCTGAAAGAATGAGGGAGGCCTGTTTTCATGCAGTGTGGGCAGGTTGGTACAGGCAAGTACCTGATAGCTTAACAGCACTGAGCAGGCCCAGACACCCTGCATGGAATCCCTAAGCCAAAGTGTCTCTGCCCGGGGAGCTGAAAAGAAAAATACATTCTTATAATTAGAGTCGAGTTTCATGTGTGTGTGTTCAGTTTCCCAAGGTTTGCCCTTGACATATCTGACCTCAATAAGAAGCAAGATCCTCCAACTCCTCCAAATGCACGGGACAGATGAATTCCACCCTGAAGCCTAAATCCAAGGCTATCTTTCTCCTTCTATTGAGTGACTGTTTCCAAAAGGAAACTCCTCTGGTCTATAAACAGGCTGCTGTTCTCACTGTGTTTAACAGAGAGCAGATTAGTTACTGTTAACTGCCAGGCTGTGACTTAGAACACAGCCTTTGCTCAGGCGGGTTTGCTGTAATGTGATACAGAACACACAGGGCACTCCAGAGAGATGGCTAGTTTAAGACAACTTTGTTAGGGGAGGAGGGCTCCCCTTTCTGAAGACTAGGAGAGGAGAAGAGAGGAGAGGAGAGGAGAGGGTATAAGGGCGGGAGAGTGGGATCAGGAGGTGACAAGGGAGGAAGGCTACCAATAGAGATGTTTAAAGTGAACAAATTTTATTAAAAAGACAGTTTTGTGCTAGGACTGCCATCATCTTTGCTGCTGTCGCAGGCTCCTCACAAGGTACATCTTAGGCTTGTGCTAGGAAGAGACAAGAGAACTGGGAGAACATAAGACTACAGTCGTAGCAATAGAATGAAAATGTTTAAGGGGGCAAAAGACTTGGAAAGGGCAATCCAAGCTGGGAAAGGGTCACTGGTTCCGGTTGTCTCATTATTTCCAGTCCTGGATGCATGCTGACCTTCATTCTCACCCCAGCCCCCCCTCCCAAGCTGTTTCTGGTAGCCTTAGCCATCACCAGCCCTGACTGCCTGCAGCCTGTGATTGGCCCAGCCCTCGTGAATTGGTTGTAGGGGATCCTCTTTGTTCTACCAACATAACACTAAGATTTGTTCAGGTGTATTCTTATAAAAGAAAGACTATATAAAGGAAAGGAAATGCTGCTGCCTGCGACCGAAGCCCTAAGATTCTTGGTTCCAAGACTAGATTTCACAACAGGCTTTTAAGATAGCCCAGAGCAGCCAGCAAATACAAATCCTTAGGCTCCACCCTACACATACTGAATCAGAATTTGGGGGCTAGGATCTAGCCATCTTCTTGATAACAAGCGCCCATGGGACTTGGAGGCTTACTCAAGTTTTAGAGCAAGTAGCTTGATTGGTGTCATCTCGTAAAGCCCATGGCTCTCTTCTATGAGCCATGTTTCATTTGGTTGGCTCTGTGGCAAAGTTACAAGTGACCAGCTCTACATTTGGGCCCAGTGGATGGCATGTCCTACAATAGCATGAACACCAAGTTTTCCTTGTAGCTTCTACTAGCTTGCCTGTTTTCCGTGTGCTCTGCTTTCTACTAGAAACAAAATACTTCCTGCTTTACGTATTCCTCTAATGAGTTCCATAAAGTGGCCTTATATATATTTTCGCTTGTTTAATATAAAATATTAACATTTTTATAATTTTATGCAATATATTTTAACCATATTCACCTCATCCCTCCCCAAAATTCCTGCCAGTATCACATGTACGTGTTCTGCCTCCTCTCAGCACTTCTCAGCCCTGCCCCATACCTCTGCTTCTCCAGACTCTGAGCTTTGCCTCTCTTTCCCCAGCTTCTCTTTCCTATAAACCTCAGCCATTTTGGCCAGGAGCTCTCTTGTCCACTTGGTTCCCATGCTTTCTTGGTCCTCTTGGCCCCTCTCTCCTCTTTCTTCTCTTCCTCTTGCTCCAAGCCCCTCCTCTCGTGGCCTTGCTGTTCTGTTGGACATGTTCAGTCTGGACTCTTCCAGATGCCTCTGGCTGTTCTCTCCCTTATATATACAATAAAAATCTTCCCTTCAGCCATACCTTACAGTGGTCATGTCCTCATCTAAATTCACTTCCATACGTACTCCCCACTTCTCTACTCTCCCTAACTTTGTGTCCTTTTTTTTTTTCTTTGCTTTTGTTTTTACTTGGGCCCAATTTGTGCTTCCCATATACTCCAAGGTGGAGGCCATCCACTGGAGGATGGCTAGCATACCAGGAACTATACCCTAAACAAAAAGTGACTGTCCCTTCCCCCAGAAGCCACCAAGCATCCTCAGTTTGTCAGCTAGGAGCAGGAGCTCATGAGCCCCTCCCCATCCATGATGGAATGTTGACTGGCTTGATTTTGTGTTGATTTTGCAGGCAACCACAGCTGTTGTGACTTCATTTGGGCAGTGGTCCGGTTGTGTCTAAAAGGCATTGTTTTTTTTTTTGTCCTTTCCGAACTTTTTTGTCCAAACCTGTACCTGGAAGGGGGGCTGTCCCATTTGTGGCTGAACACTCTCCAGTGGCTTAGTCTCTGTGGTGTGATCAGCGGTGAGTACCTGGGTTTCTCTGATGAGGTCTGAGAGCTGTATGAATCCACTGGTAAAGAAAGATGTATTAAAAGGTCAGCTTGATTCTATGTTCTTTTAGCAGAATAATTATAGCAGATTGACTTCTAGGACCTGTGAGCTCCGCAAACATGAGTTCATGACCAGTTTTAGAGTACCGGTCATGAGTTTTCTCCAGTAGATAGGGCCTTTAAACCCAATCAGAACGTTGTTTACATGCATAACATGTGTGTCACTATTGCATGCTTGAGAGTATTTTGCCATGCTGGACATTACTGTAGTCCACAGTGGTTCCAGCTGGGTAAGACTATTGATGCCTTACTCTCTTAGACACCTGCTTAACACTTCCTGGTACTATAAAAGCTTAGCAGTAGAGCGGGATTTTCCTGGTCAGTACCTACTTGATTCCTTCATATTCTGTACCCTAAATATGTGGTGTTAAAGAGGCCTTATTATCTTCATGTTCCAAATGAGAAAATGTAGACTGAAGAAGGAGGCTCACTCAGGATATCCAGTCAGGGTTCCTACCTACGTTTTTAGGACACTAGTATACTCATAACCTTGATTCCATACTGGCACCATAAGGGCACATGGCTTATGAGCCAGGCAGCTTCTTCAAGTCTATGCCAACTCACCACCATGTAGAGACACTTCTTTTCCTCAGTGTCCTTTTCATATGTTATCTCATAACCTTCAAGAGTGTCCATTTCTTTGTTTTTAAAATGGAAGACATAATTACTTCAGAGTGGCTTCAAGTGTTAAATAGATGGACATATGCCCAAGTGTTCTAAACAGTATCTTTGTGGTTGTTGTTGCTGTTGTTGTTGTTAGTGATTTTGAGACAGGATCTCATATATTTCATGTTGTTCTTGAGCTGGCTATCAAAGGATGACCTTGAATTTCTGATCTTGCTGCATCTGTCTCCCACTGTCTTGGATTATAGGGAGCATGCTACCATGCCTAATTCTTATGTGATGTTGGAGATCAAATCCAGGGCTGCATATATGTTAGGCAAGCACTCTACAAACTGAACTACATCCCAACTTCCTAAGGTATAAAGGAAATAAAAAAAAAGCATTGTCTACATTTTATGGATAAGGAAATACAAACTCAAAGTGGTGGGCTAACTAACAGACAAAAACTGGGCCAGAAGAAATTGTTGCCCTTGACCTAGTTCTACTTGGATATCCAATAGGACATTATATTTAGTAGGCATTAACTTAAAAAAATTAAGATGAAAAGGCTCTCAGGTTTAGGTAACAAGCAGGCAGAACATACATTTTGATCAAGATGGGTGAGACTAGCCTACTAGCACTGCCCTGGGAAGTACTGCTTTCCATGTGGGCCGTGAGAAACTAAAGAGGTCAGAGAATAGATCCGTTAGCTTTGTTTTCTTTTTGCCTGTGGCCCAGCAATCTATACCAACATTAAAAACTACATTTAGATATGATCTTTCTTTTTATGAAACTTTATATATAAGTACAAATAGCCCTATAGACCAAGGATATCTTCATTTGTTCCCTTAACCTTCTCAGTTTCTCAGCTCTTCAACTTGTTTGCTTCTTTTCATATTTTCTGCCCATTGATAAGAGTAGCTTTCTGTGATCTGATAGCCACTCCCAATCGTCCTTCGTGTCTGTGTTCTCACAGAGCATATACAGTGTTTCAACTAGGGTAGAGGCCTTAAAAGTCGAGGTAGGATCCTGGGACATTTAGTCAAACCCAATAATGTCTGGGCAACAGAGCAGAAGACGTGAGCAAGGCAATCTATCCAATTGTCTCTGGATGTGGTGAGTCCCACAGGCTTTACTTTCCACTGTATAAAGTCTCACTTTCTTTTGTTTGTCTTGGATTTGACTGTTTCAAGTTTTGAGTTTAAAGGTCTGTGCCAAGCTCTTGCCTGTAAACGGCTTTGATCATTATTTACTCTGTCCATATCCTTCATGACGCCTTTACAGTGAGGTAAGTTGTGGAATCTATTCATAAAGTAGGTAGATACCAAGTGATCCAGTGCCTGAAATGTGCTTAGACTTGTGGGCACCCAGAGTGCATCCTGACTATGTGATCACTCTTAGTAGTAGCCACAGTAGCATCGGTATATCTTGCATTTCTAGCTTTTGTGATTAATGAATGGCATACCTTGACTATGTGTCTGTATAGCTTTTCCTTAGTCCATCATCCCCATGGTCCATCTGCTCATCACTTCACACTTCATTTTGCCTTTCTCTTCATGTGTGACTCCTTAAACCATACATTATGTTCCAGAGAACCCTACAACAAAGTTTTAATCTTTTTGCTTTCAAAAATTGGATAACATGCAATTTGATCTCTAGTTTATTTTCTATCATTGCACAAAGTTTTCTTGGGTTTCCTGACCAAAACAGCCTAGTGAGCTGAAACGATTCCAGAAATAGCTTTCAATTCCTAGATTACTCTCCAGATGCATAGGCAACAGTACATTCAGGTATTGCGATTGTATGGGAGATCTTTTGTAAATGCTTTACCTTAGTTGAGTATAGGTCACATGTCTGTAACCCTCACCCTGAGGACAATGTACAGGAAAATCACAAGTTTAAGGTCAGCCGGGCTGCACAAAAAGATAAGATAACATTTTGTTTCTTTTTTCCACTGCCCCTACTTCTTTCAGACATTGTCTTGCCATTTGCCCCCCCCACCCCCCCCCACCCCCGTCCCCTTGGCCTTGGCATTTCATTACTGAGAAGATCCGAGTGCCAGCTACAAACAGATAGATTCCACCATGTGTACTGCATCTTACACCGGTTATAGTATGAAACAACCATGGACCTGGGGAGATCTCAGTGCTCACACACCTTCACCCAGAGAAGGACCCATTGTCCCAATCCGCCGGTTAATTCTACCAGTTAGCTTCCCTCCCTGCAAATCTCACAGACACTCATTTGTCAAGGGCTTTTTAAAAGGTCTCTATAAATTCTGTCCCTTGGATTCTGCTATCCATCTGGTACTTGATCTCTCAAGGAGCACGACTAGATCTCTCAGACATGATTTAGCTTCACAGAAGGCCCTCTTCCTTTGAAGACCCGTGTTTGATCGTGACTCTAGATTTATTAATTGGCTATAAAATAATGCTTGGATTTTTTTTCAGAGTCTTCTGGGTTTTTTTCTGTTTTTTAAGAAATGTTTTCAGGGCTCAGCAAGATAGACCAGAGGGTTAAGGTGGTTTCTACCAAGCCTGATGACCTGAGATTGAGCCCTAGGACCCAAATGTTGGAAGGACAGGACCAATTTCCGTAAGTTGTCCTTTGATTGTCACACAAATTCTAACAAATCAGACACATACACAAGCATGCATGAACACACAAAGTTAAGCATTGATTAATATGAAAAATAAATCTTTTCATAGAACCATTAAATATCACTGCTGGCATAAGAAACCTCATTAATATAGTAACCTAAACAAGCCCTGCACTAAGACAACAGCATGTATGAAGGAAACCTCATAAAGCCCCATGCCTAGATGAAGAGCTATAGGCAATCAATGGCTGCGGAAAGTGGAAGAATCAGTATGCTCCAGGAACTGATCCCATAATAGATTATCCAATCCCAAGGGTCAGCCCTAAACACATATATGTAAGAGCATCACTAAATGAACACAATAGGTTGTATATGAATGTGTAACAATAATAATTGAAGAAGAGGGTCGTGAATATGAGAGGTAGTGGAGGAGCATGAAAGGAGTTGAGAAGGAGCAGGAGGGCTAGAAATAACGTCAACATAGTATACCTGTGCGAAATTCTTAAACATAAATTTAAGAAAAAGTCAGTGTTGGGAAATTACCTCTGAGACAGGCAAATTCTCTTTCATTTACAGTAAGGAAACTAAGGCCTGAGAAACTTACTTTTCATCTATTTTCCAGTCAATAATTTCAGAAAAATTTTTACCTGGATTATGCTGAGATATATTGGAAGATACAGTAGGTGTGTTTTTCTCATGGAATACACAATGGATATTATTTGTGGAAAAAACTTTGAAAACTCCAGCTTTCAAGATTGGCTTACCTTTAATTTTATTATCATACATGTTGCTTTCACCTCAAAGTTTCCTTTTGTTTTATTACTCTTTTCATGAATTATATCTCCTAGCCCTACACATTTTCTTCTTGTCAAAATCCAGTTGCCAACTTTATTTAGTGCTCACTCTGCACCAGACCTTGTTCTCGGCCTTTGTAGAAAATTTGTGTGGCTTTACAAACTTTGAAGACAAAGAGGAGGAAAACTTTAGGTTGAGGTGACAGTGCTTGGATAGAGATAGCATCTGGGTGCAGGTATAATGCTTTCTGTCTAATGATAAAGTCACAGATGCATTGACTTTGTGAAAATCCACTGAGCTATTGAACCCTTCAGATGTGTGCCGCTTTTGGTAGGCAAATCACACTCTAATGAATGTTTAAATAAAAAGAACCCTCATTTGTAACTAAATCAGTTTTGATTATATTTGCCTACTTTCTTTTTTGAAAAATGATGAGACTGTGGTACGGTTTTTAAAAAGTTTTTGCTGAAGGCCATGCATGCACATGTAGGGTACACATATAGTCCAAACTAAGATTTGTCCCTAAGTAGTCCGGTTCCGGACTCTTTGGTCTAAACTAGTATCGTGCATACCACCTTTCAGAATTGATTCACTACTTTACAGCAGCCATTTGCTGTCTAGTCCTGTGACAACCTTTTATCTGGCTCTTAGTGAATCTACTTCTGTATAATCCCTCATCACTGCCCATCAATTCAACACACGCATGTTTTGGAAAAACAAAAAACAAAAACGGGAACGACTGTAATGACATCAGTTTCCTAACCTTGCCATCTTCTTTGCTGTCCACTAAAAGAAGATAAACCAGGAAAACCCTACCTTGCAACTCTAAGAATATTCTCAATGGCTTTTAGTTTCTGCTCTGAAAACTTCCCAACCTGTCTTTAGGAGCAGAAAATGCATTGTGGCATCTTCTCTACCCTAACCATGACATAAGTTCAGAAAAATCACACAAGGCAAGGTGAAGTCCAATTAATTTGACGCTTGATTTTATGTGACTCTGGGTCAAACAAACTTAGGTAAATAGATATTAGCCTTTCAAAGACTCAAGAGTGATAGAGGCTCGGAAGAAACAACAAATGAAGAGAAAATGAAACAACAAATGAAGAGATACTACTTTTTGGGATTTTTCAATTCTTTATTAGATAGTATGTTTTAACAGATTATACTAGTTTTCCATTTTTGCGTCGTCCACCACCATTTAATGAGGATATTAATCATGTCCATATTGTTCAAGAAAACAAGGCTTAGACGTTAAGAACAAAGAGATAACAAGGTCCATCAGGTTGTTCAAGGATGGTCGTTATTTTCCCTTTGTTAAATTGTACACCAAATGAGTGGTGTTGTCCATTTTAGATTAAAACCATCAGAAGAAAAGAAAATAATGTAACACTTTTTTAGTAGCACAAAGCTACTTTGAGTTAAAAGTACAAGGTGATTGAAACAACAGCACTGCTCAGCTTTTTCTTTTAATATGGTGTGTCATGAAGGCAAATCACACTTATTCTTTTGATCTTTCTGTTGGAGAACACAAAAGGGGGGAAACAGTTAAAACAGACCTTAGTACTTTAGGAAAAACCCACACCAATATATTATTATTTCATGATTATAATTATTATAGTAGATTTTAATAAGGTCAAAGCTATTTTAAGTCCATGATCCTCTGAGGCTTATTAGTCACAGTTGTTTTCAGCACTCCAGATATAGGCAATATGGCACTCTCCCCTCCATTATTGTAACTGGCTTAAATGATTGTAGTAGGATAAAGCCTGAATGCTAATGCTTTACTCCTTGGCTCCAATTCTCATTTTTCTTCTTAATAACTATTTGACCATAAGATCATCCAATTTTGCAAATAAAAATATATTTGAGTTTCAGGTGAATAGTAATTTTCAGTATAAATATGCATCATTCAGAATTATGTATCATTCATTTAAAATTCAAATTGAATTGTCATTCTACATTTGTCTTAGTAAGTGATTTAATCTATTGGTCCTCTGCTTTCTTCATCTGTAAACTGGGAATGGCAAGCTGCTAGAAATACCTAATTCATGGTACTGGTCAGGAGTAAGCAGGATCATATATAAATTGCAGTCTTGTATGACGCAGAGTAAGTGCTGTAGCAATACTGCTTATAAGTATTTCCTCTGGTTACATTAATTTAAGCTTGCCTTGGGTTCTGCTTTATAGACAGTGAAAGAATTACTCTACGTCTCACTGGCTATGTGCAGAAGCAAAGCAGAAGATTGAGCATGTAACAATTGGTTAAGCACAGTCACTTTGAATGGCTTACATTTTGCTGGGAAATATATTCACTAACCCAGCATTTTACAATCCAGACACAGTTTCTTCTGCTATTGGTCATATAAATGACCTTTCCATACAGCAATAATCTTTTATGTTTTTCAAGTCTGGAAATTTTTCTTTTAGAAGTCCATGTATTTCACACACTATATCTATCCTTTATAAGCATTTATTTCTCTATATTTGCATGGAAGGAATCTGTATGTTGTCAGAAAGAAAAGAAACATTAAAATTTAAGAGCCAGTATACTTCAGTTTCTTGTAACATGGAGAAAAATCCCAAACACATGATAAAACGTGGTATACAAACATTTAAAATACAGTCTATTTGTATCTGCTTTCATGATCTCATTTTGTAAATGTCTACCACTATTTTCACAATTTATATGGGACGTATGATTTATCTATGTTAATTTCAAGCTGGCAGCCAGCCATCTGAATGCTTACCTTCTCGTATTGTAAACTACAGGGATGTGTGAAGTCTCACATAAGGTCAATAGCACAGAAAGAATGAAAGAGCCAGAAGGCTATGAATGGCTGAAAAGTTGAAGAAACACTAACAAGTCACCGCACACTTTCACAGCAAGCAAATATCATGATTTTGTCAGTAATCTGTGCTTTAGATTGCTATAAATTGTTCCTGTTTTTCTTTCCATTGTGGAAGACACTAACTTGGCTTCATGAAACCGTGCGTACATGTCATTTCCCACCTCATTTTCTTTTGAGTGGAGGAAGGGAAACTTAATACAAACTGTTCTGGTGCACAATAATCTATTTTACAGTTGCATGTAAAAAAAAAAAAAACCAGAAATCCTGGCAACGTTGCATCTAGACCTTTTCACATCATTTCTCTTTTACTCCCCTCATTTCTTTATTGTCAATACCATTCAGTTCAAAGGCAATTTATATCTGCAAGTACATGGCAGAAATATTTAGTAACAGCCCCTTATGCACATGATATTAACAATTGCTACTTTGAAGAAAATAATGTCTTCTGCAGCTATGATGATACATAGTACGATAATGGTAGGCACAGACAGCTTTTGACCATCCCCAGCCATAAACCAACTATTTAAGAAGTGGTTTTTTAAATGGGAAGTGAATGTGGTTTCTATTTTTATGCTTTTTATTGACACTTTGCTATGGGGTTATACAAGATTTATCTCTGCAATTGTCAAATCTCTATTTTAAATCTGATTTCTTGGTATTTTCAGCAGCTCTCGGGATATTTCCATTTAAGTTCCTTAGAGGCACCTCAAATTCGTGGATTCCCAAACTGATCCCTTTATCTTTGCTCCAATCTTGGTGTTTCTTTTATGCTTTCAGGTGTCACTTACCAGTCCCTTAAGCTCTCTGCTTGTGGCATCTTAAATCTCTTCCCCCTAGCAATTTCCATATCGAATCAATTGAATACTGCTTATTTCACCTTCAAATTGTTTCTGGAATCTATCCTCTCTTTTTTATTCTTTCAGCCATTAATTTAGTTCATTCCCTCTCTGTATTTCTATGGTGATCACCGAATGGTTTAATAGGTTCTTCTACTTCAACCTTCTTCCATAATCAATCTGCTCTTTATGAGCTAAGAGTTTTCTTTTGAGAAAAACTAGTCTGGCTGGAATCCCTGTCTTTATTAAAACACTTGAGGCCTTCTAGGAGCGGATGGGATCATGGCTAAACTCTGCAGAAAGGCACATCTAGCCTACAGTCTGGCCCTAACTTCTCCAGCTCTGATGCTGGGATGCCTCATGGACTCTTGTTTCTGCCTGCTCAAAAGTAAACCCACTAGCTGGACCACACAGCCAGAGAGTCATGTTTCTATGCTAGCTGTTCTCAATAGAGCACATATGAACAGAACCTCAAAAAAGTGCTCATTTTCTATTTGAGACCTGCAAATTCACAACCTGTATTAACAGGTGGCCTAAGCCATATTTAACTAGAACATAGGTGATGGGGGGTATGAATGCCCTGTTTATGTGTTGATTTTGTCTTTCCTTCTGTCTGGAATGACTTCTTTGCTCTATTCTTGCTCCTCAATTCTCTCCATGGTTACTTACCACTCAAATTTCAAGGCTTAGCTCAAGTGTTTCCTCTATAAACCATTCTAGGACCTAGTGCAGTAAAAACCAATTGCTCTCTGGTGCCTGCTGCTACTTTCAATTTGTTTCCTCTAGGACAGAATCTCACCATGTGGTCCACAGTAGCCACAAGTTTGTGGTAATCCTCCTGCCTCAGCCTCCCAAAGTGATGCTGTTACAGGCTTGCAGAACTGTCTGAATTCTCATATTTTTAATGGACTGCTATTAAAATAAATTATTTCCTTGAATGTGCCTTGTTCATGGTATTCTCCTGGGAGAAAGCACGCTTCTTATATGTCTTAGTATTTAGCCCAGTGCCCAATTTTATGTTCAAGAAATACGTCAGAAGAGAAAGGCAGAGGGGAAAAAAAGGCAAAAGTTGTGTGACTTGGGCAGGATCTGGGTCCAAATAAGCATGTCGTCTGTTTCTTAGTAACAATTCCATTGTAAGCACCCCAGGCTTCTCAGAGCAGATGAGACTCTTAAAATATCCAAGTGGCCTTGGGGGAAAGTAGTAGAATAGATTTACTTGTTTTCAGGCTTGAGTTTCTGTCCCTCAGATACTTCTTGGTATCTCTGATAATAGCCCTGCAATGAGTGCCTGACATTACCGTACTCTGTTCATGACCTTGTAAGTATAACTGCAACGAAACTATGAAGGTTTTTCTACTACAGCATGAGAGAACTCAGCTAAGCCAGTTGAAGGTTGGTAATTTTACACAACTGCCTTTCTTAGAGGTCCTGGCAACAACTTCCTTTTCCTCAGTGTGAGCTGATGGCATAGTCACTTCCTATTTGGTCTCAACTGCCAGTTTTTTTTCTTTCTGTTTTTAACTGCCACCTTTGACTAGAACTGTTCACTTGAGAAGCCTATGAATGAAAGAACAAGTGGCCAATTCAATACGTTTTAAAAAGTCAACCCAGAGGGGAAAATATCATCCAGAATGGCAGTTGAGCATCACTTCACGGTGACACATGAAAAGGCTCTCCTGTGACTACAGTCTGCATCCCCAGGAACAGGAAAACTACCTGATCTTATTACAAAGATCCCTGTTTCCCAAATCAGTTCTCCTAAGAAATGACCTGCAACATTCGTCCATAGAAGTCTCTCCACGGCCCTTGTGGCAAAACAAAACTGTCATTATGGGGTGACCCATGCAGCAAGCCATGTTTCTCTTGGCATCAAGAAAGCCGTGAGTGTGCCTGCAGCTCTACAGTATGACTCTGTCACCTAGGAGGAATAGGGGTAGCCAAATTGGAACCCGGGAAGGAGCTAGTCTACCTTTGGGTTCAGACATACATGTGGATGAAGTGATCCAGATCACATTGCCCTCTCTCAGCTCTGGAACTAATTGATGCAGGCAATGAGCTCATTTCTTTCAGGACTCAAGTGCAAGCATTTCAACGTGCTTCAGTGCACATGTAAAGAAATGCTACAAGCAGGAAGCTGCTTAAGCAGCATCCGCTTTTACCTACCTCGGCTGTCCCTGTAGTCCCCTTGGTAGCATCAGGAAGTAACAGTACAGTCAATATTCTGCTGTGTAGAGCCGTACATTAGTTTCTGTTACAAATGATATTGTGGTAGGCTGTTGTGCAAGGCCCAAAGGGTACAAGGTTAGTCTGGAGAATTCAGCAATTACACAGGTTTCACATTCTCTCACTAGGGATGGATTCCACAGGTGTTTGCTCAGGATACTTGGTAGTACAAAGGTTAGAGATATTACAGCATGCTTTCCAGTCTGACAGCCACAGAGAGCAAAGAGAAGGTTGAAGATATAAAACATTCTCTTATTAAAATAAAATAAATAAAAAAACAAAACTAACCAACCAACCAAACTCCTGAGCATAGTAGCACAAGCCTTTAATCCCAGCAGAGGCAGGTGCATCTCTGTGAGACTGAGGCCAGCCCGGTCTACAAGTGAGCTCTAGGACAGAGGACAGCCAGGGCTACACAGAGAAACTCTGTCTCCAAAACAAACACTCACAGGCACACCAATAACAAGAGCAAAATGAAAGGATCCTTGAATTTTGTTTTACCTCCAAGTATCACTTCAGTTGCCTATAGCACGAATCCAACTACTCCTATCTTGGGATAGTAAGCTTCACGAATAACCCAGGTAACTTCCTTTGGCTTAATATATACCAACAATTAAATAAAATCCAGACAGTTATTTCACTTTGCCATTACAGTTTGCATACTTTATATGTTTCAACACAGGCATTAGGTTTAAAACGTGAAAGTTCATAACATAAGCCCCTATCTTTAAATTTGTTGGACTAAAGGCTCACATTTGTCTTGGTGAGTTATTGTATTCAAAAGCTCTTAAGTGATGCCTGGCACGTTAGAACATGCTCAATGACTATGTTTTAGGCAAACCCATATTTTCCGTAAACATTTCTGTTGGATGTCACTCTGAACTCAAATATAAAGTTCTTGCATGTCAGGGGTCGGGTGGGGAACAAACAGTTGTTTTTCTTGCCATTGTCTTCACTGTTTGAGAGAACGTAGTTTATGGCACAGTGGTAACACAATAATGTTGCTTTGTTTATACGACCCACTTCACATAGTCTCGTATGATTTTTTTTATTGCAGACAGCACATTGGACTAAAAATACCCAAAGAACACTGCTTCCCAAGTGTGTTACTTGATTAGTAGTGCCTTTACCAAAGATTTTAGAACATGCTTTGGCACCACTGACATTTTGAATTACATAATGCTTTGTTGTGGGCATTGTTATGTGAATCTTTCACCTCTATCAACTAAAGAGCCATAACAATCCCTTCACCATTTATTACACCCAAATATGCTCTATCAGAGGTAAAAATCATTCCTAGATGTGAGCCTGCATGTTTGCTATGAATCAGTCCACCCACTAACTATTTGCAAACATGGATAAAGTTTATACTTTAACATTGAAAGTATGATAAATATCAAGAATTCAATCTGTAGCTGTTACACTTTATTTATTTATTTGTGCATCTCCGTGTGTATGCACATGTAAGGCCATCCCATGCCACATCATGCATGCAGAGTTCAGAAGACAAATTTTTTGAGTTTATTTTCTCCATTCACCCTATAGATTCTAAGGACTGACTTGAGGTCTTCAGGCTTGATGGCATGGCGTTTTACTTGCTGAGCCATCTCACTGGTGCAGATGCTCAATTTAATTTATTTTTAAATTTCAAGGACTCATGGGTACTAATATGGAATTCATTTGCTTCGTTAATTCTGCATATAGTCTTCGTTTATCTAGTTGCTAAGTATTTATAGAAATAAGGTCACGTGTATCAATCAAGTACTACATTCTAGCTGAGGTGCTGCGTTACACCCTGTGAGTCTACTAAAAAGCATCAGATGTGTTGACTGTTCTCGTGGGACACTTTCCATTGAGCTGTGCTAATATAGTGTAACATACAGGGTGAGTTTCCCTAATCTGAAAAGCTGAAATCCAAAATGCTCTGAAGTCTGAAAAAGTTTGAACAGAAGCCTGATGTTAAAAACTTTTGGACTTTCTCGTTCAGGATGCCAATTGGTAAAGGTCGTATCAGCAACCTCATATCTGAAAAACTCTGAAATCTGACCCGCTTCTCTCAAGCACTCAGATGTGAGACACTCAACCTGTGTTATTATACTCTGGACAGATACCTTGAAGTAAAGCAGTCAGCCAACGTGTGTGTGTGTGTGTGTGTGTTAACAAAAGCATAGTTTAATTCTTTAATTTCCCATTTTACTTTAATTAAAACCATGAGAAGTAATGTTGTATGTATGTTTGTGTGTGGGGGGGTTGCCACTACTTGTGGTATTTGGATTTTTTTAAAAAACATGTAGAACTTCACAGAGGTTTTATGCACATTTTCACAAATTGCACACAGGTAATCTAAAACAGCATAAACAGAAACATTAGGAACCCCAAAGGAAATCTCCAAATGTTCTTTGTCAATAATAGTAACAACAAACGCTTTATTCAAGAATCTAGATCTCAAAGTTGGTGCTCATTCTTTCATATTGCTACATCTCTCTAGGCCAGCATGAAGTCAGGAAAGTCAACTCTCTGGTATGCTTAGAGTTCCCTTGTTACTAAGATCACACAACATTATCTTAGGTAGTTATGAAATTAAAATAGCTGGAAAGAACACAGTAGGCCAAAAATGTACTGAGTAACACATAAACAAGTGGCCACCCTCAAAGTAAAGCAAGAGCAGTGCCTATTAGTTTAGCCTGACAACAGTACAATAAAATACAGTGTCCCCAGAATATGCCTAATATCAGCAAATAATTCTAAGCAAGTGCATTTGCTCAATCAACAAAAATTTACTGAGTGCCTACTCTGTGCCACAGGACACTCTAGGCTCTGGGAATACAGCAGTGAACAACAATAAGAAAGATTGCCCCCCCCAAATGTATCAGTCTTCCTGAATAATTCTCATAGAAGAGAAGCTAGGTCTCTGGCTAGTAAGGTTGGTGGGCAAATAAAAGGCATGCAATGCCTGAAATACAAAGAAAGAGCAACAGTGTAAGTGCTGTTTCCACATATATAGGATTTTGACAGAAAGCACAGGGCAGCTATGAACTTTGGATGGTAGGTTTAAGAAAGTTTGATGCGTATACTTGAGGTGGGTCTTTAATGATCGAGCTTGATTTGTATCCTCCTAACTAAAAAAAAAAAAAAGATCTAAGACTCACTATCCATCTCATTTCAGACCTTGTTCACAGTGAAAATTCTTGGATCACTCCAGACTTACAGATTCAAAGTCTTATTTTAAAAAAGATCCTGTGAGCCAAGCATGGTGGTACATGTCTTCTGTCCCAAGACTCAGGAGTTAGAGATAGGGCAGACCTTTGTTATTTTGAGGCCAGCTTGGTCTACATAGTGATTTCCAATCTAGGCAGGGCTACATAGTGAGAACCTGTCTCAAACAAACAAAGTAAGTGAAAAATAACCCTTCTTTGAGATTGTCTGGCACTAAAGTTTAAGTGTCACTGTATGTTTGTGGCTAGACTAGTATAAAGTGTGAGTTGTGCTGGTTAGAACTAGACACTAGATTGGGACCTACCATTAGGTAGAAATAGAAAACACTAAGACTTGGGCAACTATGAGTAAGGTAAACCCAGTGCCATTGTTTAATATCTTTCAAAGCAAATAGAAAACATATAGAAGGTAGTAGTCAGGGGGTCCTATATTGGAATTCTCAGATGTATCACTTTTTAATTGCAATATTTGAGTCAAATATTTACTTGGCTAAGCCTTTTGCTCTATTTGTTCAGTGGGCAGAAAGCAGTGTGACCCACGTGAGCACTTGACATTACAAGACACAAAGCCTAAACTTAGAGGTCTTTGGCACAAAGAAAAGGAAATCTATTAATAATAACCATGTTGATGAGAACCAGATACTTTCCTTGGAGAAAAAAAATTATCAAAGAAGAATAGCATTTGTTGCGTGTCTACTTAGCCTCGCCACCCTGTATTGATTGTACAGGCTTCTAACAAACTGCAAGGTGTGTTGTCATCTTAGACATGCCCTTGAATGTTACTTTGTACTGTAATGTAATTTGCCCAGGGTTTCCTTGAGATTCCTGTGACTGATATTATTATCACTGTCACTGCTGTTATTGGGTCCTCCAAAAAAAGGGTTGCCTCCTTCCTGGTGTTGAGCTCAAAGTGGAAGAAATCCAAGAGTTGCAGAAGTCACTGCTGTGTCTGCTAAATTCAACTGCCTATACTACCAAATTCAACTATCTATACTACCAAAGATCTAAGCTCATGCTCCTTGTCTCTGTTTTCCTTGTTAATTTTCCTGCCAATAGACGAGTCATCTCCCAATTTGCTTCTCTTTTACGTGTGTAGAAACTGTGAGCCAGGCCAATCCTCAACTGATAGCCTAAAGTAGGGACAGGCTCAGGTTAAAGTGACTTGAAGAATGTGAGGGGCAAGGAAGTTGAAGATTGCAAGAACGGGGTACCTAAGGCATAAAGAAGCAGGTGTCTGGCTGAGTGGCCCCACCATTGGCCAGGTGGGGGAGCCAAGCAAAACTTCTGAAACTCCAGACCTCTGCGAAGCTACAAGCACCCCAGCTTTTCAAGGCTGTCTGCAACGTGGCCACGTTCATCCGGGTTGCCCTAATGCTCCCACCACTCCACTAGGCTTTCACAAACTCTTTCGGTTCTTTCTCCAGGCCCAGCCGTCTTGCAGGTTTTTCAGTCCCTGGCTCCTGTTGCTCTCCTCAAACCCAGAGAGCCTCTGGCTTCTCCAACTTCTACAGCCAAACCTATTTGCAGCCTGAAGCCTCAGCTCCCCCTACACCGCCCGGCAGCGGGGTGGAGGCAGGGCCAACTGCGGAACCGCCCACAACCGCCTCTCAGGCTAGGCGTTCGGGCGGGTTGCTGGGGCGCCTCCACCTCCTCTTCCTAAAGCGGCGAGGCGCAGCCGAGCGGCATCACTGGAGCCCAGGTCCCAGCCACCGCCGCACGTACAGCCCTGCGTTCAGGAAGAGGAGCAGCACCACAGTTGGCCGAGACCTCGGCGAGTGGGCATCAGAGAGGTAAACTGAGTCCCGGAGAGCAGCGCCGCGAACCGCTCACCTCCCAGCAAGGGGAGTGGGGTTGGGGAGTGGAGACGGCATCCTACCAGCCCACTAACTCCACTACTCTGCTTCCTTCCAGGCCCAGATCGAGAAGCCTGGGAGAGCAGCCCAGCTACCCCCGTAGGAGGAGCCAGTCTAAGTCCAAGGCGCCGCCACCGCGAAAGCAGCGCAAAGTAGCAATCGTCTCCATGGCCCACTCACCGGTGGCTGTCCAAGTGCCCGGGATGCAGGTGAGGAAACCCAGGCCTCCCCTGCCGTCCATGTGACTGCTCCTGAGCCCCTCTTTGGGGACCAAGGGACTAAGGGCAGCCACCGGGCAAACCTGAAGGCAGGGCCAGATCTCCCGCCAGGTGACCCCCACCCCCACCCTCCCCGAAGTAAAGCTCGAGGTGTTTCCTGGCGTCCGAGATAGAAGGGGCTTTGTATGTGAGAGATTACGGCGACTGGGACACGACAGTAAATGGGGGTTAAGGTTGGCGCGCTGGGATGGTGGGCGGACGACACACGTATTAAAATAGGCCAGAAACTTAGGCACCTGTGCTTGTTGCTTTGTTAATCTTGGCACTCTTGAGGACTGTGGAGATGGGGGTGGGGGTGGGGCGGTTCCAGAACTTAACCTAGATGAGATGGAGGCATCTTGGAATGTGTGGACTAAAACACCCAAGCGGTGCCCCCCACACGGTACACACACACACACAAGTTGGGGCGGAGCAAGACCAGGAGTGGTGGTGGCATTGAATTGGGTTCTTCCTGTGTGCAAAAGACAAGAGTGACATGACTTCATTTCCTTTTTGGTGCCACTTAAAAGCCAACTTGTATCTCGCTCCCCGACCTGGCCCATGGATAGTGCTGTGAGGAACACAAGATCTTTTTCTGAGTGCCTAGGTGATGACTCCCCAGGCCCTTCTCTGTGGCTCGCTCAGAAGGTGGCTAGGACATGTGTATTTAAGCTTTTGCCCGATGCCAAGGACTACCTCGTAGGACTCAACTTCTTATTCAAAGTCTGTGCTGCTCTCCTCCCATTATATTAGCATTTTATTAAAGAAAAGCTCTGTCAACAGACTTTTACACATCTTGTTTTTTTAACCTCTCAACATTTTAAACCATTTACATTTGCCACCGCCCGCCCCCCCCCCACGGTAATCTAAACAACCCCTCTATGAGTAATAGGTCAGAGGCTAAAAACACTGAAACTGCTTCCTTGTGATCTTCTAAATATGCTAAGCCGAACAAACAGACTTTTTTTTTTCAAGTTAGAAAATGTCTAGAACATAGCTTATGTTTCTAATGGAAATGAAACTTGTGTGGATTGGAGTCTCAGTTTATTGCCTGATGCATGCATTTCATCTTTTGCCTTGGAAATAGGTCTCATTTTCTGCAGGACCACAAAGGTGATTTTTTAAAAAATCTTTCCCCTCAAAGGGACAATTTGTGTAGGACATACATCTACCCGCACTTAGGGCAGGCCTGGCTTGTGACTCAGGAAGTTTCTCTATATTTAATAAAATTACAGAAGAGGAGAGAAAGAAATGTGAAATAGTAAAGAGTAGGGCTTTTTATGGTGTTAATCCACTAAACTATTGCTCCAAACTTTTTTTCCTCATGCGTTCTCTCTCGTTTTCCTAACTACTCTGCCCCACACCCCATTCATTCAGTTCTAGCTTTGGTTGTATCCAGAGAAGTGGTAAGTTTGCATTAGGAACTATACAGTTCTGCTCTGTCTGGTCTGGAACACAGTGTGAACTTCTCCCGGCGTGCTCTGCTTTCTATTATGTGGAGAAGTAGACCTTTCTATATGTAATGCTTATTGCAAAGGGACACGATGCTTCTCTCCCCATTGTGTGCAGGCGCCTGCCTGCAACGCATCCTCATGGAGCATCCTCATTCCCCAACGTTGTGGTTCTGGGGAATTCTGTGTGCTCAGGAGAAAATGGTTCCTGCTCTTTATTTCATTTGTCTTGACTTTATTTGATTTATGTGGTTTCTGGTCTTTATTTCATTTATCTCGACACGATTTGATTTAGATGGTTTACGAACGGCCTGCTGCTCAGCGCATTCGTGTTGCTCCCTGCTTTGTTTAATTAGCTCAGCTGGCTACCTCTTGGATTTTCAGATCCTAGTTAAGGTGGGTTAAAATGTGAATCACACATTTGAAGTGATCCACTTTGCATTGCGAGGCCTGCCTTCCCAAAGTCACTGATTCTTTGTCAAGCCTCAGCTGCAGAAGGCACTCACCTCACTATTAGCAAAGAAGAGGTGTTGACTGATCTGTCACTTTCCAGCTAAATGAAATAGCAATTATCTCCATCTTTCATTTTCGATGTTGTTCTTAAGCACTTGCAGCGACATTAAAAGACATATTCACATTATGAGCATGACTCCTTAGCCTCAAGTACTTTTGTTTGCTTTTGCAAAAATGTGATGTAGAATTATATCCTGGCATATAATCATAATAGTCTCCTCGTGTTTTGTTAGAGTTAAGAGCAAGCAACTTTTAGGCAGTTTAAGGGGCAAGAAAACTTGATTTTGCCATGTGTTATTTAAATTAATGTGTTACATTTCTGAAAATCTGGGGGAAGTGATTGGCCGGCCTGTACATTTTTAACTGTTTATGTTGGAAAGTTACAAAGATTGATGGGGGAAAAATGAGTTTTCCAGAAATTAAAAAGCAAAATTACTTTCTCCACAATGTTTTTCTCCCTCTGAGGAGAGACATGGAGCAGAAGCTGAGCTACCTGCTCTGTCATGTAAGACTCTAGCACCGCAAACTTTCAAACAAAGACATTTCTGTTGCCATTACATTAAAATTTAAAAGAAAGTTGGAGTGAAGGAAGGAAACCCAGGATTTGATCCAACTCAAACTCATCCTTGTAAAATTAGTTCTTCAAATTTTATACTATTGGTATTTCTCAGTACTGTAGTACTGAACTTTTTTTCTATAATATTCAATGTCAAGGATACGAATTTTTGTATTTAATATGTGCTTCTGTTGGTTTATAACTAAAGTAATTTTCCACCCCAGGAGCTGTACTCTTGAACCACATTGAAGCACAACCTTAAAAAAATATAAAACCAATAAACCTGTTTTCTTTCCACTCAAATATTTACTCTTTAGTGATTTAAAACCTGTTTTTGACTTTGAATTTGTCAGTTAAAATTTATATTTTAAAGTTTAAGATATTTCCCTAAAAGCTTACATTAATGCTTTTAAGCAAGTACACAAAAGCAATTTTCAGTATTTCATAATGCTTAATTAAGAGAATAAAATTAGATGTTCAACTGAGTATGGGATGTTATTATATTTGTTTTACTTTTTGCTACATCTCTCACTAAAGAAACAAAGTTTCATTCTTAAAGAATTCTAAAGTTAGCTCAATGTGCCTTTAAATGTGAAAAGGGTGGCACAGCTTAACAATGGTTGAGATCTCAATGGAAATGAAATTTTAGTATTAATTACCACTTTATTGAAAACTTACTTGTTTTGTTTTTTCTTCCAGACAGGGTTTCTCTGTGCAGCCTTGTCTTTTCTGGAGTCATTTTGTAGACCAGTCTGGCCTTGACCTCACAGAGATCTGCCTGCCTCTGCCTGCCTGAGTGCTGTGATTATAGGTGTGCGCCACAGAGGCTGGCTGAAGACTTAAAAAGCATTACTTGGCTTTGGTGAACTTAGTAGTGTCTTCTAGGAAGGATCAACATAGAAATGTATTATCTGCCTCTAAAGAACTGTCAGGCAATGCCAAATCTGCACTCTTACCTCTGTAAGAATAAAGAGTTTCTGACTAGAAGAGTAGAAGGCTTCCAAAAGCTCAGCTGACCGTAGTGTTAGGGATTGGGATAGGCATTTTCAATTGAAGAAACACTCTTAGCTAAAGTCTACCTACACAGATAGAAAAGGCCCTGCTTGCATGTTTAATCGCACATACATGTACACAAGCACAATCTTTGAAAGTGGAATAAAACCATTTAGGTGATTATGAAGTAGTCCACTAAAGGAATAATACATAATAACTTTGGAAAATTAAAGTGAGTAGGACCAGATCGTGGTGGACTTTGAATGCTAGTGAAAGATTTTATGGCCTTTGAAACGGGCATTTAACATTTCTGTATAACGGTACTCAATAAACAAAGTTATGTATAGGAAGAGAAAACTCTATATTACATGAATGAATGTACTGAAGAAGTGTGATATTGAAGACAGTTTGATCTACAGAAGCTATTTCAGTAGGATAGTCATAGTTATGCAGATGCAAGGGATCTTAGCTTAACAGGTGGCCTTCTACATCCCTGGGTGCCACAAAGAAAAAGACATTGCCTGGTTTAATAATTTGCTAGTTACAGAAGAAGTGAGCTAGCTACAGTATATCTGAAGGAAGTAAGAATGTTATGCAGAAGAGCCCTACCTGGCAGGAAGCAAATGATTTTGGCTTCAGGCTTGTTGATTTTCAGGCAGCAATGGGATGACACCATAAGAATGTCCATCATAATCTGGGCCCATAACCCCAGCACTCTGGGAAGCAGAGGCAGGCAGATCTCTGTGAGTTCAAGGCTAGCCTGGTCTACAAAGTGAGTTCCAGGACAGCCAAGGCTACACAGAGAAAAAAAAGTCCAATATATAGATTGGAGATGTAGAATTGAAGCTTTAGGCATTCATTTGTTATTTACTGAGCATCTACTATATAACCCAGCACTTTACCTAAAGAGAAAAGATGGAGGAGATGAAAGAGATTTAGAATATCAGGGAGAATATGTGGCAGTGAAGGCCTGCATGGCATAGGAAACATAGGTTGCAAGTTAAGATGCAGGAGAGGCTAAGAAAATATGCAGGGGTAAAGAAATATCTTTGGCTGAGGCAAATTCTTTCTTAACTCTCACCAAGAAGCCTGAAGTGAAGGGATTACTTGTGGCACCAGATTCGAGTATCTGGAGTCATTGTGTCCTGATTTCACTGTCAGTGATCAGTCAGATTTGCTGTGGGAGGCAGCAAGAGGTTGGAAGCATTGGCTTGAGCCTAGGAATCCTGTGTTGAGTGGTGGAAGCTGTAGCATTAAATATGATAACGATAGTAGCTGGGACAGAAGAAGCTAAGCCAACTGTTATTTTGGAGGATGAGTAGTAGTTGCAGTTTGAAAGGTTAAAGCTAGGGCCTGCAGACTGGGGGCTATTGGGAAAAGTAAATAGGATTTGGGCAGAATCTAGTATGTGATTTGAATGGTAAGGAGGGCTAGAAATGGTGCTTGAGTAAAAACAGGCCCATCATGTGCTTTTACCTCCTGCACCATATAAAATGAGAGCTTGTAATTTCCCTGGTGTTTAGGAGCCAGCGCGCAACGTGGTGCTGTAATGTTTTTATTCTGCCTTTCATTCATTCAATGACCTTGTACAAATTGTCTACAAAATTGGGAATAATAAAAATTGCATTTCCTTTGCCTCAACGAAAGGCTATTATGATGAATTAAGTATCATTTGTGGAGTATATTTGGAGCTCCTGGGGCAGTTCATACTGCAAACACTGTCATCATCTCATCTTTTTCCAGCTTGATAACTTACATTTTTAAAATTGAAACCAAATCCTGACCACCGCACTGCCCCCAATCAGATCAGTCTCCCGCATTTTTCTGCCTTGGGCTACTCTCTATAGATCTAAACTTAGTTTAACTACTTCCCACCAAGAAATCCCATTTGATCTGCCGCGTCAGTTCCAATTCGGTAATCACTGCTTGCCCAAATCTTACATGATTTTTCAGGTCACATTTTACTTTCTTCCACGACTTCCTGAGAATGTGCCAAACTATGGAACCTTTCAATTCTACACAATTTGTATCTGCTGTCAGTGGCACACAGTGCTCAATTTATCTCCTGCCTTCGATTTTCTTTAAATATGTTTGTTAGGGCTGGAGAGATGACCCAGTGAGTAAAGTCTTTGGCACCAGAGGACTTGAGTTCATATCCTAGCATCACACAAATACCCGGTGGGTGTGCAGTCTGTCTATAATGTAATTAGCTTTTGGATGCACACACATACATATGGACAAATAAATAAGCTATGTATGTCTCCAGAACTAGGTTGTAATTTTTTGATTCTTGACCATGCATTTTATTTTTCTTTAGACCATTATCTATGATTTTTTACATAGATAAAATATAAATAATAGATATTAATATATATATCTGTGAATCTTTATACGCTTGGCTAATGAACATATTATAGACTTTTCCCATCTGGCTGTTTCTTTATGTTATGGAATGCTTATGTTTTGTAGACTGTAAAGATTAATTTTTTCAATTTTATTTATTTATTTATTATGTATACAGTGTCCTGCTTGCATGTACATCTGCAGGCCAGAAAAGGGCCCAGATCTCATTATAGATGGTTGTGAGCCACCATATGGCTGTTGGGAATTTGAACTCAGGACCTTTGGAAGAACAGACAGTGCTCTTAACCTCTGAGCCATCTCTCCAGCCCTGTAAAGATTAATTTAAATGTGTGCAATACAGACTTTCTACTCTGATTTTAATGCATATTATTTTGTCAAGCATGATGTACTTCAGAACTAATCAGCTGTCCAGGTTCCGACACTCATCCACCTACCTTCCCAGGTCTTTGGGAGAAAAAGGAGTCTCATGGCTTTTGTTCTATTGGGGCTGATTTCAGACAAACGTTTGTCTTCAGGGAAAAAGTGCTTCCTCTGTCCTCATCTCTTCCACTTTGCCTTTTCCTTTGAGTTGCAGTTTCCACTGCCCCTTTTAAATTGGTTTCCTGGTAATTAAGACCTACCCATCCTTTTCGTGTCTTTATTCTGTTCTCCTCATGTGGCCTAAACTGCTTTTTGAGGTTCCTTTATTTCCTTATCCCAGCTAACCCATTGGAATCTGATAATTCCACTCATATCAATATATTGAGAGAGAGAAAGAGAGAGAATGAATCGGAGTGTTTGCCTGCACATATCATATATGTGTAGTATTATGCACCACTTGTGTTCCTGGTGCCTCCAGAGATGGCAGAGCCCCTGGAGTTAAAGCTGGTGGCAAAGCTTCCAGATCAGTGTTGGGAACCAAATTTCAATCCCCCAGAATGAGTAGCAAGTATTCTCAGTGAGGCATTTCTTCACTCTGTATTAAGGTATTTTTGACTGATAAGTCAATGTGTGGAGTCTCCTCTAATGGTTATACTTTGTAGGGACTTGTGCCTTGGATACATGTAAATGGCATAGTAGAATTTCAGACATCTTGATACCGCTTTTTGATTGCGTTGTGTCTTGTGAAAGAGTGGTGATATAACTGATTCTATTTGCTGCTAGAAAATGGAATTAGGGGCATGAAAGCTAACATCATTATTAGGTGTGATACAGCAAACTCCTCTTCATTTCTCATAAGGAAGACTCAAAGACTTCCCACTACATGGTCATATAGAACAATGTCTTTGGAGGAACACCATGGAGTAAGTAATTGTATTATTTATGTATTCATTTGGTCTCTGCAGTGCCAGCTCTAGAGCCCGTGGCCTTCCATATGCTAACCAAGTGCTCTAGCATTGAGCCACACTTCCAGCTCCTGATTTTAAAATAAACAACAATCAACAAAATAGATCTAAAATGTTAAGCCCATGTTAGATATATTTCCCACTTGATCAACTACTGCTTTAAATATGGTGTTGTGTGGTAGAGGATACATATCAGAATTAATGTTTATAGAAATCAGATATTTCTTTAAGATAATGACTAACTCCTGTCAAAACTCTCAGGAAATAAAAAGAGTGATTGTCTGGGGAAAAAAATGCCTTCAAAATGGAATTTTAAAATCAGAAGGCCGTCATCATAACCCTGGCTGACTTTATTTATGATCCTTCTTATTACCTGCCCCTAAACTTCATTATAAACAGGCAAATCACCTGATACGTGTGTTCAGAAAATGGCGGGGCTAATTTCCACAGCAAATCGTGCTCTTTCTTCCTGCCTGACTCTTCATAACACCTCACCAACACATCCCTACTGGGGATAGAGCGAGCTGCAGGGTGCTGCCAAGAACTCTCCTCAGCCTGCTCTGGACTTGTCCCAGCATTCCCCTGACAGCAGCCCGCTGGCTCTTCTTCTCCTTCGTTTATCATATGATCATGGATTTAGATGATTCATATCCCCAAACATCAGATTAGCCATCAGAATGGCAGACTTTTGGATACTCTGGCAAAATTAGAACACAGTTGTGGTTCATGCTTCCTGAGCCTTCGAGAAAACAAAACAAAACAAAACCGTAGGCAGCTTAGATGAAAGAGATGAAAGGTCTGAGAATATTCTCGCTGGCTCCCTCCGCCTTTCCTTCTCTTCCCCCACCCCTAGGCATCATCAGTCCCAGTGCCATGTTCTGCCATGGAGCTTCACTCCCAGCTTCGATTGTACGTTAAGTATTGAGTGTCCACCTATTTGGCCAAAACACTTTCTTTTCCTAATGTGTTGTTGAGAAACTGAGGCACCATGTTCTTGTGCACTCATCGTAGACGATGTTTACAGGAACAAAAGAAAACAACTTCTCTAGCCCTTCCCTCACGGTCTCTGTATCAGGGCTGTGTGGTGGTGGGATTCTCCCCTTCCACTCACAGCCTGTTAAGGAGAAAGTCGGGGTAAATCTATAAGACCTTCCTGCCTTGCAATTCAATACATGGAAGCAAGGGGGGTTTGAAATCAACCATGATGACTTAAAAAAATGTTTATTACAGAACAATAGTGTGCCTAAACAAAGAATAACAGTTGCTTTAGATTATAGGAGCAGCTTCCTAGCATCAACTTAATGAAGTTTCAAGGGATTTGAAATGTATACAGTACTAGATGTGTTCAGACATTTCTAAGTATACTGGTGAATTACTCTACCAGATTTCAATAGTGCCTGGTAACATAATCCTAGGAGTGAATTTTTGGCAGGTGGAGGAAACGCTTCAAGGACATCTAGAAGCATCCAGAGTTTTCTTTGAAAATGCATTTTTGAGCCGCTCTGTTCCAGCATTAACAAAAAAAAATTTCCCTCCCCCAGATTTCCATTAAACTGATGGATTTGGGGCATATCACTTTACAGCATGTATATTAAGCTAGGCTTAGCTATTCGATGCAGTAGAGTTTGAAAAAACAGAGCAACAGGTGATGGGGGAGGAGTGAGCAACATAGATAATCAGGTGGGGGTGTGGATTGCAAGGAAATTAGGAGAGGCCAAGAGAAACCATAGAGTCAGAATTTTGTCCCAAACCCTCTGCCCTCCCTGAGCTGGGAAAGATTTGGGATTCCTCAGTCTCAATTTCCTGCTGCCTGCCTTAACTTTAAACAGAAGCACAGAAGAAACCAACTGGGAAAGCATGCACACATGCTACTAAGTATGGCGATAGAAAATAGAACTTTGACCTCTGTGGTTAAAGAGACTACACACTGTCTAGCCGCCCTGGGGGAAAGAAACGGTTTTCAAATGTATGCTTTGACCCCATGGGGAAACAGGTTAGCAAACTCATTAACTTGGTCCTATTTACTTCTCCAAATTGTTTGTTTGAAATTAGCTCACAGCCTTTCTATGCGCCACCTAGTAAGTGGTAATACACCAGACTTCCCCATGCTGGGCTGGGCTCTGACCTGGGCTTCGAGTTTTTCAGTTCTCACTCTGACTTCAGGTAGAAAGGAGTTACCAGCTATTTCCAAAGTGTATTTTGATTGAGGCAAAGGCCTTTGTGCTCATCTTTTGAGACAGCAAACGTACAAGAAGTTCTTTGACTTCAAGAAGTTTATAAGCGAGAATGACTGGCCATCTACATGTTGAGAAATGTTACGGTGCAGATCGAAACCAATGATCCCTAAATGCAATAGCTTCTAAGACTATTATTCCATAGAAGATAGGTTACAGAAGAATACTGTCACTTATAAAAAAAAGAAGTTCACGAGAGAAGAAATGCATGTACTGTACTGCAGATTTGAGGTAGGCATTGATTAGAAAGAACTCGTTGGGCACATTGAGGAAAGCCTTGAGTGCCAGACTAAGGTATTTATTTACCTGCTTTATCTGTAGTCTATTATCAGAAGTTATTTAGCAAGATGAGTGTTTCTTTGAAAACTGACTTAAAACTTCAACCCCCTCCCCAAAAGGCTGCATGGAGATAGGAAAGGTCTTGATAAGGGCTCAAGGGTAGTGATTCTCAACTCTCCCACTGCTGTGACTATTTAATACAGTTCTTCATGTTGTGGTGACCCCCCCCAACTATAAGCCTATTTTTTGTGCTACTTCATAGCTGTAATTTTCTACTGTTATGATTCACAATCTAAATATCTGTGTTTTCCAATGGTCTTAGGCAACCCCCAAAGGGGTTGCGACCCATGGGTTGAGACCCAACAATCTAGCTCCATAAAAGTCAGACTCAGGCCTCCTAAGAAACCATCTGGAGGGGGGTTTAAAAACACCCAAGGCTGGTCCCATCCCTTCAATTTCTGATTCTGGACACCTGACGTGGAGTCTGGGAATTGGCATGTCTAATAAGTTCCCAGCTGCTCTGTTGATGTGGAGACTTTTCTGAGCACCACTCAAGGTATTTTCAGAGCTTGGTGACTAATTGAATGTGGGAATTGGAGAAGCATGATGCGAAGGTCAAGGATCTGAGACACAGCTGAGTTTTGAAGAGAATCAGCACCAATTTGAAGTGCTAGTTCACACAGCCAAGCAGAAGCGATTAGCAGCCGGCTGGGTCAGGAGAGAAAATGGAACCCGGGAGGGAACTGATAGAAGAGAAACATGTGAGAGATGAAGACAGCAAGATTGCCAGTTATCACTCCAAGGGTGTGAACACTGTGTCCGAGTTCCACAGCCTCAAGGAGAAAGAAAAACACCTCACTTTTCACCCATGATTTGTCTCCTTTATCGAGGTATGTTTGCATCTTAGAAGTGGTGTAAGTAAAGAACTTCTGTTTTTATTTACCAATTTATAACTTAAATCTTGTTATGTATATCATATAGCTAAATTCTATGTAGGAAACTTTCACTTTGTGACATTTTCACTTGGCCTGGCAGCTACCTAATTGCCTTCAACGGTGCCATGCTACAATGCTTTCTCACCCTCACTAAGATTTCGTAGGTGAGGAATTCTTGCAAATGGAAGCTTTCTGTGGAATTCTGATACGGTGCCCTGTGTGGCTCTATGTTTTCTGCAGTGAACAGCTCAGCGAATTCTCCTCTAAGCACTTATTAAGAACATGAAATCTGCTTAAAGTGAGGTACAATGCCATTATTATAAATGACAATATTTCCCCCTAAATTGGAGATTTTTAAGACCTTCTGCAATTTTCACAAACAGCACCAGTTTTCATTATTCACAGCCCTCCTCCGGCTTGCTATTGTACACCATTCCACCCACATGGAGGGCTTCAATCAAATAAACTGAGACTAATATGTCTAGGCTGCTATTAGAAAAATGTTTATCCATAATCATGCCACTCTGAAGCCAACTTGTGATTATATATGTAAATTTCTGGAAGGGAGAGGAAGTTAATTCTGAATCATTAAAGAAATATCAAACAACTTCCTAAATGGCCTTTCTGCTCTGTCACACATTCCCTGTGCTTGCCATGTTAGTATGTCAGCGCTTGCCAACAGGTACCATGTAGGAAAACTCAGAGTTAAGTTCAAACAAAGGATTAGAACTGAAGACAAGAGAAGCAAACATTGAATGAGTTCAGCAACTCCAAACCATGTGAAGAAACTTGATTACCCACTTAGGTACCAGCCTTGGGTGGATCATTTTTCGTTTTCTAAAACGAATACAAGTCAGCAGCAACAGCAAAAAAGAGTCCATCCTTCAGAAATAAAAATTGACCATCAATAATGATATACAAAAAGAACATACAGAAATTTCTCTTAAAATGTTTTAGTCTATATTTATTCATCATTAGAATGAACCCATATAATCACCAGATGACCTGCTTTCCCTTTAGAGAATACAATTCGTTAAGATGGGGGAAAAAATCAATGTTTCTCCTATGCCCCATGCTTTAGTTAGCATCCATTAGCTAGAATAAAGATTGTTAAGTTTGTGTTGGTGAAAATGATTGATGGTTGGGGTGGATGTATGTATGCATGTATGTATGTTTACACAAACAAGAGGATTGGACAGGAGATATATTTTACGTTTGAAAATACCTTATTTAAAAATATCAAGCTGTTGCTACTTTTAAAACATGAGAACAATGGCTTCTCAGAAAAAAGTGGGCAAAAGATGACATGGTCACTAAGTTCAAAAACAGACAAGTATGACTTTACGGTAACATTTAAGAAGCTCTGCACATAATGGAAGTGAGTAAAGTTTATGGAAAAATTGTGGCATCCCTGGGCTTAGCAAATATTTCTGTTACTTGAGAAATCTAGAGCATATAGACTGTCATTTAGAATGTTCACTTTAAGGTAAACAAGTGTACACATACATGTGTTGAAATGCTAGGCACTTGATTGTGGCACATGTTAGATACATTTTAGTCATGGCTGGATCTTTCTGATTTTGCTTTTTTGTTACTTAAACCTCTGTGAGTCTTAAAGAAATTGAGCTCAAGCAGTCTGTTCCATATAGTGTACAGATCATGAAATTGACTTTTAATGAAATTCAATGCCAGTGTTAAGCAGTTTTAGTGAATTAGAATTGAACATTACGTAGGATTACATTTATCAAGATTTCCAATAGTCTGCTTAATTTCTCCCATAGAACAGTCTTACACACAACCATTGCATCAAAGGACCTGCATTTGATGGGCACAGATCTGCTCAACTGTTAGTGAAATCAGAGATACTTGGCAGCATGCAAATGATTTGTAGTTAACAGAAACTCATTATCATTGTCCAAGTTAATTCTGACACTAAATGTATTACAGATGCTTCATGCTTTGGAGTCTAAGGTGATAGGGAATGGAAGGAACGAGATATTGGAGTCTGACTCAGTCGCAAACAAAATCTTGTACCAGGAAGCTGCTTTTTCATCCTAACTATTTATTTCTTAGAGAGAAATGGTGACTGCCACTGGAAGATCTTTTTTTTTTTTAAACTCTGTCACCAGCTTCCCAAAGGGCACATAAAATGAAAACGTGGGATCTGAGTAGTTAAGAATGACTCAGTTTTGAGACTTTAGCATAGGTGACTCCTCCATGTTGTCTTTTCAGACTGAGGTTTCTGGTACTAGCAAGTGAAAAATACTATTACCTTTGTTGCTGTGGATTGTCTGAGGTTCAGGCATTGTTTTTGGAAACCCTGCTTAGGGGAGGTAGCATTTCTTAATACCAGGGAATTCCTGCTGTCTCGTGATCAAACAGAATATATAGGTGAAGGAAAGCAGTGCTGGACTCAGAAAGCACAGAGAAACAGTAGTTCTAAGAAAGGGGGAAAGTAGTCTTTGCTTCAAAGACTGAGAATTTTTTCTATTTTTTAAGAATGGGAAATTTCCCTACTTTCTGCAGAGTGGAGAAAAAGCTAAAAGAAAAGGCGATTAAGGAGGTAATAGTAATTTGTTCTTTTCTTGTTGCTTATGACTTCTGTGATTGAATGTTACATTTGCAAAATTGATTTGTAATGGCAAGAACGTGTCTTTAAAGAGGGTTTTGTTTGTTTGTTTGTTTGGGGTTTTTTTTTTTGGTTGAGAGAAAGCTTGTGAATGATTAGGGGACAGTGATGACAACAGGGTTGTGGTTTTAGCTGTTTTTCTATTTAAGATCTGCAACTGGTTGTAAGCATGTCAATCTAATTCATTGTTTCTAGGCGCTTGTAATTATTTTAGGTGGTCTTATTCCCACGTATAGATAAAGGCATATTTTTTTAAGCAAGGAAAAATGCCAGAATAGCATGGATTTTATTTAACTCATTTGATTTCTGCTTTGTGAGAAGGCAGGGCAAAATAATGTTTCTCACTTTCAAATAATTGAATGTAATGTAATTGTTACATTTTCAATAGGTACTGGCATTTAAGGTCTCTCTGGAGGAGGGGGTAGAACAGTTCTTTGGAGTACTTCATGGCGAAAATCATCTCTGATTTACTTTGAAATCAGTTTGTCTAATGACTGATTTGGGGTTTGGGTGAGAAAAGAGTTCGAATTGTTGTAATCCCGTTTGTTTCTTTGTTTTTCTAGGAACATGTAATGGATACTAAATACTGTATGGTTTCTATTAATGACTTTAAGTCTGCAGTGGTTCAAAAGGTATAAATGTCTTCACTCTTTGCAGAAAAAAAGGAAACAAAACTGTACCCACTTGTTTTTCCAGGGGTTTTGGTGCCGGCTCGAGTTCCAGGAGAGAGACGGTTCTCTCCTGTTGCTCACCTGCATGCCTCGCTCAATCTGGATAACAAGAAGCGTTTTAATCTGATCGCTCTGGTGTGCGGTTTTTTTTTTTATGACAGTTTGACATCCAATTACAATGTCACTGGAGATTCTGGCTGATAGATAAGGCACGGTTTTAGATTTGCTAAAATATTCTTGTTAGCTGAAAAGATGTGTTCACTGTGAAAGAATATTCTTGGTTAATATAACCAAGTATTTCCCAAGCTTGAGGATTGGATTTTTAAACCCCAGGGCACTAAATTGTTTCCCCTTTCTGATGAGGATGAAGGATGCAGTGCATTCAGCTCACCATACTATAGCGTTCCCCTCAGCTGTAATGTAAGGAGATTCCACCAGGAGCGCTTAAGCGATGGGTTTTGTGAGACACTGATTAGGACTCAGACCTGGGTGTTGTCGCTGTTCTTTACTCTTAGTGGAGTGTGTTTGCTTTTACCTTGCCTTAGCTAATTTTGTTTCGACATGGAATCTTAAAACAGCTCAGGGTGACCTGGGATTGGTAGTAACTCTCCTGCCTCAGCTTCCTGACTCCTGGGATTACATGCCTGAGGTGCCATATCTAGGTTAGTTATTATTTGTACATCAAGAGCATATACAAATTTTATATACCAAAGAGTCTAGATACCCATTTCAAACCCGGTTTGAATGGGCTTTGATGTATTTTCTGAGAAGGCAATTAATCTGCAATTAATTTTTGATGGCAAAATCAGTTTTCTACTGAGGGGTAAGGCTATAAATCACCTTGAAATTTGATATTTTTAAATTCCCTCTTTGTAAATATTTATGAATGGCTGTGTATTGGGGTGCTTGTTTGTTTGTTTTGAGGCAAGGGCTAGCACTATAGCCCAAGCTCTCGGTCACATTTCCCCTGTCTCCTCCTGACTGCTCCACCATGCCCCCCGCTGGGATTTTCTGTATTTTTAAAATATTTATCATTCACTCTACCATGGAGCTTTTGGAGCTTTCTCAAGAAGGACTTTGTTATCTGAACCATGAAACAGAAGAGGTCCCTATTTTCGTTGAAGGACAAATGACTAAGGCTAATTCTATTTGCACTCTAGAGCAGTTATGATTGTTTGTGTGTTTAACATAGTGTGTTCCTAATGGCAACAGTTAGTATAACAAATTCTGTCTTTAGCTTGTTTGTGTGGCCTGTGAGCTAAAATAATATTAGTACTAGTACTAATACTAATAATAATGAATATTACCATGCTGGGGAGTATTTTAACATTGAATTCTATCATCAAACCCCACTTGAAGGATGAAAAGGATGAATTTTTAAAATGGTTTTTGAGAACTGTTTTTGAAAACTATGACACTCAGAGACTGCAGAATTCATCTGACTCACAACCCCCCTTTTCAGAAAATGTTTCCCAACTCTACCTTTAGGACTTTGACCCCACTAGGAATTGCTAAGGTAGAGAAAGACAAGCTTTTATATTGTTTTTTTTTCTGGGGTTTAGGTGAATAGTGTGAAAACTGAAAATGTTTTATCTTTTCCAGACAGCAAACTTATATACAGTCCTATTATTAAAATGCTGAGCTTAGAAAGACCTCAGATTATAGTAAATGTAAGCATTATTCTTTACTTCATAAAGATAAGTTTTAGCTACTAAAATGTTGGATTGATAATAATAATGAAGACTAAGCTTGTAGGCATTTTAGTATTTCTCCCAATTTTAACACAGAAAATGAAGGAATGTATTGGAGGGCAGACTAAAGCAAGGGGAAAAGAGTGAACTAATTGCTTTTATTAGTATTTTAATTTAAACAGCCATATCTATTTGAGAAGAGAATCGAATAGCAAGTGTGAAGTGCCATATATAATCACATTTGTTTCTTCCTGGTGCTGAGTGCCTTCCCCCTACAATTAACATCTCAGGTACCTCAACAGCAGTAAGAAGAATAGTACTTAATAAAAAATACATTAAAATTAATAAATCATAGCAGACTCTACCAAAAGCCACTTAACCACTTGATTTCGTGGGGGACGTGACATCAGCCATAAAGCATGTATTGGCAAATCACAAAATGATTGAGACCAGCAGGCATTATGGATAACTTGCTGCAGATTTCCTTTCTCTCCACGTTTTGTTAATCACGAGGCTCAATCAGCGTTCCCCCCCCCCGAAAGTGTCAGATATCACCCTTGCTTTTTATCATGCCATTCTGGCTTTTGTCAGTAACTTGATTCAAGGCTGTGTGCAGACATGATGGAATTACCTGAAATACAACATTTATTTTATCCCTCATCTGCTGAAAACTGTCAGTGACTCCCTACCATCCTGATTAGGAAATTCAGAGGAAGGATAAGTCAGGCCAAGGTATAAAAAATGATAAGGAAAGCTCTGCTGGGTAGCTGAGCTGCCCTTAAGACTGGCTATGAAGAAGGAAAAGAGCCAGGGAGAAGGAATTTACCCTAAGGCAAGGAAGATCAAAGAGACTTCTTCCATTGTATTTTTAAATGCTTTGTTTTTTGTTTTTGTTTTTTTTGTTTTTGTTTTTGTTTTTGTAGTGGGCAGTGAGATTTCCTCAGCGAATGTACTTACTGTCTAGGGCTCTAAAGTGAGAGGCTAAAATTCAGCTCAAATGAGAGATTGTAGATCTTTTTGTGTAGACACTGCTGAAATCATTTTAATTATTTTATACTAGTCAAGATTATGTTGGTGACAGCATTACAAGAACTGATGGGTAGCCTTGGTCATTTGTGTTCAGCCTGGAATTATTTGTTTGTTACTACCCACCGTACCATTCTCCCACGTAGAGACCCACTACCAAGTCAAAAGGGTGAGTGCTTTTCAAAGCTCATGGCTGCTCTAAAATCTTACCACTTTTCAAAATCCATCAATAGGCCATAGGGCATTTTTTTTTTGAAAGAGAGAAATTTAGATTTCTATGTATAGAAAACATTGGTTCTTGCTATTGTTTATTCTAATTGGAGAATGACAATTTTGTTGGGTGACTTGTTAAATAGGCAAGGACCACAAGTTTCAAAAGATAAAATGGTTTGCATTTACATTAGTAGATACGAGTCATATTTGTAAAGAAAACACAGAAACAGCTTCTTGCTTGTAATATTTGTTAAAAATTTAAAAATTAGCTCATTATCATGTAACTTATTACTCAGTGATATTTTCCCTTTTATTCTGACATTTAATCTATCCAAAGATTTAGATTGTTCTTTGGTACCAGTTTTGGTAATGTCCGCAAGACCAATGGGTATAAACAGTGGTGGATCTATACCTACAGAGAGGGACATTTGATGCCCAAAGTGCTAATTACAACTGGGACACCAATGGAGGTTTTGAGAGGGATGAAGATAGGTTTTAAATGTTTTGGTTCAGGAAATATTGGCCAACTTCCAAAAAAAGTTAATTGAAAGGAAAAGATAGATTCATTTCCTCAGCTCCATTTCTTTGGGAAGATGTCTAGGATTTTTTTTTTCTTAATGAGTGCCATTCCATGTGCTAAGAAAATGACAACAATAAAGCCATCTTTAGGAAGGATGCTGACATCCAGACAGCTCTGTCTCCTTAAAGCAAGCTTCTCATATAAGATGCATGTGTGACGTACTGAGTGCACAGCCGACTGTTCAGCTTCCTTGGAATAGTTCTTATCCTATAATTTCAGGCATAGCTATGTTATTTTGCTTAGTTTCTGAGTGTATTCTTTTTTTAAAAAAGATTTTTATTTTTCTTTAGGAATTTCATACATGAGTACAATGTATCTTTATTATATACATCCCTCCCCTCCAACTCCTGCATTGTCCCCTCCCATCCTCCTGAAATTCATGTCCTCTTCCTCTTTAATTATTATACTTGTATTTAATAGATATACAATATGTAAGACCTAAAGAATACAATTACTGGGTTCTTATGGAATAATGAGTTGTTCCAAATCCTTTTTTAAAGCATAAAGTAACAAGAAACATTATTTTAACCATACACACATCCACATGGAGACTCCAATGGTTTGTTGTTGTTGTTTGTTTTTTTATTTTCTTTAGGGAAATGAAAATGAATTTTCTGTCATATTGGAAAACCATTCGTTTTTAGTTTAGTATACCCTTCCCCTGACTCCATTTGTAGTGTTTTCCACAATTATAATCATTTGTTATCGATGTCCTCATGTCATCGGCATCATTTTCTGGTGACCATAGAATGATAAAGCCAGCAGACCCACGAGATCATTTTCCTGAGTCCTGAGATTCCTTTGGGCAACTCCTTGCCAATACTGTTTGATTAAATTCATTCCAAGAATAGATTTGATTAAGGGAGAAAATGTTGGAGAGGAATTATTCTGCAGCCACTTTCTCATTACGAATGAAAAGGTGAGGCGACGTAAAATTCTGCTTTTTCAATCCGTTAATTTTCTAAAAGAACTCGTGCTGTTAATAATTTAGTGCTGTGCTTACGAGCCTCAAACCTATTGATTTGAATTGGAGTTCTGTATCTAAAAGTAAGCCAGGGCACGAGCAAATCAATTTTGTTTTAATTTAATGCATTTTAATAAGTGTGCTAAAGCTTCATCATAACATTACCCTGGATGGCTCGATATCTACTCTAAGGGGCTGCTGCCCTACATGGTATGCAAAGGGGCCTGTTTCTGAAGTACTAAAAGGACACCCTCTTATTTACCTCTCATATGGATGGCAGAATGAGCCCCTCATTGTCCATCACTTTAAAATGCCCTGTGTGGGTTTGAAGAAATAATAACATGAATAAATTAGGTTACCCTTTTTACCACTTATATATTATCAGAATCCCTGTCTTCCGTTCATGCCGTGGCCCTTTTCTCTTTTCTGAATGAATATTTCATAGTTAGGGCTTATTATCAATCCCAGGCCATATTTATGGAACACCTTACCTAGTCACTAATAATCCCTCTCATTTTAACACTAATTCTCATGGTTAAGCCTGACCCTGGCTGAATTGTGTATTTTTATATGTGTTTAGCCCAGCTAAATTAAAAGAGATGTTCAGCACAGTGATAATGCGAGTCCTGGTTCTTGAAGCCTCTAATCTTTGCCTTAGAGTATAAAAAGCAAGACAGCCCCAGGGCATGCAGGAGTCAGGAGTTTTGCCTAATTGCTGTGGCAGATGGGCTCCCAGAATCAGATTTGCATATTCCACTGGTAGGAAGCCTTGTGTTTGTAGCTATTCCCAACTCTTCCTTGGCTGTAGACTCATACCATTTCCTCAACTTTGGTTTTCTAACTCTAATGATGTCTCCCGCTGAAGAAAAATCTTAACCTTTAGGGAAATATTAATCATATATGAGCACAGGGGCTAACCTGAGAACTTCATACCTATTTTAACACCCTTCAGCTTACTAGATGTAATTGCCCTTGGACCAAAAGCCAGAAACCCAATTGCAAATACCAGGATAGCCTGATGCCAGGGATTTTGTCCTAGGCAATCCCGAAAGTAAGCACTTTGTAAACATCCAAAGATTACAACGTACAAAATAGTGTACTGGGTCCTGTGAAACATGGCTGAGGCTGAGAAGACAGCGCAACCTACTCTTACAATTAGATTAGTGATGAAAATCAAAAGGTTGCGGCAGTGAAAGAGAGTGCAAGCATAATGCGATGAATGAATGAATGAATGAATGACAGAGGTGTGTCTAGTGAGGCAAGCCACTGCTCTTTCCCTGCAGCTAAGGCTATGGAATTGCAGCGAGTAGTGATGCTGATTTCCTTCCTGGCACATGGTAGCGCATGCTTTTCATTTCACGCACTGAGCACTGCTGTAGAACTGACTATGTGGTCAATGCCAGTTCATCTTCATGTTTAGAAACCGGGGTTGATGACTACGAGTGAGAAAGGGAGAAGGAAGGAACTTAGCTCCTAATACTTCAGAGGCACATGGCATCTGAACAGTAAGGGATTTAAAGATCACTGGGGTCCACCCACTCTCCCTCATCAGACAGATGGTGAAGCTGACATTTAATCGTAGATGTCTTGTAATTTTCAGGATAAGCAAAATTAAGCCAATTTGGCCTGACCCCTCTGCTCTCTTTACGTCTGTAATGCTAGGAGGAACCAGACCTCCTTTTTCCTTTGGATTGGATGTAAGGTCAGAGAGAAATGAGCTGAATGATGCAATGGAATTTGCATCCAGCATTTCTCGTGATGATAGCCCCGACTTTGCGTTTATCTAGGGAAGAATGTGATTGTTTGCAGGATCCCTCTTTTCCCTTACCCGTGGCTATAATTAAAGGGTTAAGGAAGTTTAGATTCCACGGTTAGTCAAAAAGACAAAATTAGTTATTTCCTTTCATTTACAAGCACTTAGACCCAAGGATGATTTAGTTGGCTGGACAAATGTCAGTTAGAATAAGAGGGATGTGGAGACCTCTCTATCTGGGAAATGGAGCTAATAAAATTGCTGCTTCCTGCTGGAGCATCTTTAAGATGGGTTAAGTATGGTAAAGTGCTGCTCATTATTTCTGTATTTCATCTTTCTTTAAAAACCACATGCAGCAGTGACAGGAGACTCAAAGAAAGGCTTCCTCTTTCTTCTCTCCTTTGTAAATTGAACTGTCTCACAAACATATGTAAAGAGCTTCAGTCTTCACATCTCTGAGGGTGTCCCACTCACTCCATTTTCTTTTTTGTACTCTGAGCCCTGGGGAGAGAGCAGATCGCAAGTTGGGGGTACAGGAAGCTCTTCTCTCTCCTAGCCTGTCTTGAGGAGGCGGAATTCAGATGAAGGAATATTATCAATTATTCTTTTGTTCTTAAAAGATAAAGTAGACTCAGAGTTACTAATCATGGGAAACTCCTCAAACTGCTGTGTTATGCATGCAGCTATGTCACAACCTTTTTGGAGCAATTTTAAAGACGTTATCCTTCAACAATATATTTACACTCTCAGTATGTTTGCTAATGAGATGCACTTAAAAATAGGAATAATAAAATAAAGGGTAGCTGAAAATGTACTTAAGAATTTAATTGTATCTCCGCCTTATGAACCCATTTTTCTTGTTGCTATGCACAGAATTGCTGAAAGTTTAAACAGTTGCTTTAAGAGTACAAAACAATGCAGCTCAAGACCTTTGGCTCCATGCTCTGCCACTAAGACCAGGGCTGCTGTGAGGGTCTCATCCATCTCTAAACCGGCTTTGAAGTGGGTGTATAAAGAAAGGCCCTGGACTGTGAGTGATTAAATGCTTTCTAATGACCACGGGGAAGCTCAGAGTTGTTGTAACTGCATTTCTGACTACATTCCATTTATCTTGTTGCACACGCGTGAAAGGCGGCAACTGGAGCACGGCTTTATTTTGCAGAGGCAAGTTTAATAACCTTTGAGAGAGACATAAAAATGTAAGTACACTATAAAAACAGATAAACTAAGAACATTTTCTTTATACACCTTCATAAATATTTTGAAGTCTTATAAACACGGAAACGTAAACTTAAGCAACTAGCCACCTAAAAGAAGGAGTCTGACCCCAAGCCAAATTCCTTATGTTTAATTAGAAACATACTTAATTTTGATCTCCGTTCTTATTCTGTCATACATAAAATATAGTCAGGCTGAGTATTTTACTTGAGAAATATAAATCATAGGAGTCTCTTGGGGCTTCCATAAAATTTTATCAGATCCTTGTAATATGATCCTGAGGCTGCGCACAGTGGAGAAATATTCCACTCATGGCACATTCTTCAAGCCTTTAGCAAAATTTATGGGGAGTTTGTTTAATCCTTCTCATTAGTGAAGTAATCTGAAAACTCGCACGGTCCTTTGAACCATGTCTAGACCTATGCAATACTTAGCACAAGCTTAATACTTGACAATAAATATTTTTAATCTTGGATCAAGTCATCAATTTGAGGGGATTGTTTATGAACTGAACTGAAACCTGCGATAAGTCACTGATTAGAGCTGCTGGCGTGCTGACATCAGATCCTAGGGCAATCATGAGGTAGACTATCACTTCTCCTTTGCTTTCCACACTCTAGCTTCAGTACTGCTGTGGGGGAAAAAAGCAACCAACTGCAATAACCTTGAAAGAAAGTCAAGATTCTCAATCAAAATATATGGTAGTTCTCATATATCTCCAAGTTCATATCATTCTTTTAATCCCAGGATTTTGCATCGCTTGACCTCTCATAATCTATGCCACCATTTTACACAAATGACTTCAGATTTCACTGCTTTTATTGGGTGATTGTAGTTCAAGGTACCGCAGACACAGAACAGTTCCGTACTGTAGATAGCAGTGATAAGAGGTGAGGTTGTGTGACCTTTGTATTTCCTGTCATCTCAAAAAGCCTGTGACTGAAGCAGAAAGGAATTGCACTTAGGTCCAGTCTTTGCAAAAGACAGTGTCCTGTGATCCTGACTGTAGCAGGACTGTGAGGTTTGTCCGTGTTCACTTTCAGCCAGTTTGTATCAGTACCTTGTATAGGAGACCCAGCGCCAACTCTTTTTCTCAATAATCACAGAAAAAAAAAAAGAAAAGAAAAATTTACACATGAGGGAATAGTGACTTGGGTCACAAAGGCAATGGGGGGGTCATTTTAATGTATGTGCATCATACTTGCTAGGTGACAGGTAGCAGTTACACACTGACAATAATCCAGAAAAGCCAATCATTTCTATCTTATGAGAGCTCATCTAGACTGTGTGCGTGCCTGGGGTTTATTAAATTTTTAACACAGACCCCCTGTGTTTGCTGCATGCCACTTGAGGGTTTTTAGAGGAATGAAAGGTGTCTTTACTTATCTTCATGGTGGGGAGGCCAATGGAAAACCTTAGGCCAGTGGTTCTCAACCTTCCTAAAGCTGTGGCCCTTTAATACACTCCCTCGTTGTGTGGTGACCCCCAACCGTAACATTATTCCTGTTGCTACTTCATAACTCTCAATCTGCTACTGTTATGAATTGTAATGTAAAATATCTGCTATGCAGGATAACAGACACAGGACCCCTGTGTGTGTCATGGCCCACTGGTTGAGAACCACTGCCTTAGCGGTCAGCCTTACTAAGCGTGGTTCTAGATTATTGGAGACTCTTTAGAATCCCTGAGCTCAGCCCTTCCTAGGCCCAAACTCTGAGAAATCTACCTCCTTTACTTAAACATCTTATGACTTCACTCTTTGTCCCACAGTGGCAATCTTACTCAGCTACCTCAAGTCAAATAAATAGATCATGGGGTTTTTTGTCTTTGTTTTTGGTTGTTGTTGTTTGTTTTTGTTTTTGTTTTTGTTTTTGTTTTGGCTTTCCAGATCTCTGTTCTGCTAGAGCCTAAAGCATACCTTTAATTCTGTCTACAGTTTTTTCTCCTGCACCTATTCTCAGTGTCCCTCTCTAACAAGTTGGAGTCATTTTCTACTGTTACCTACATCAAGACTTTTATTTTTCCATTATTGTTGGGTTTTAATGTAAATACTGTCATCAGTTACATTTCAAACTATTATGTACCCCAGAAACAATGTTGAATAAAAATGTTTGAGAAGAATTACAAGAAGATGATGGCCTGTGCTATACAAATACTCCAGTGCTACTTTTATTGTGCATAAGTAGAGGAGACCTATATGCTTACATGGGAAAACTAGAAACCATGAGTTCTCTGTACCCAGTGATGTACATTTCACATCTTTGTGCTTTGTGGTTCCCAAACACTGTGATCTCAATACTCATACCAAGTGTCTTTGCAAGAATCATTTAGGGTGATATATAGATGTTAAAGAGGAAATTAGAAATTAGATGTTATTTATCAGGGCTTCTGGAATTAGTAGTAGGGCAAAGGTCTCTACCCCTCAGATAGTTAGGGGAGTGAGGTTATGGTAAGAAAAAAAATCTTGGTTTCAGATTTCATCTTCTCTGAAAGTTCAAGTAGACATTTAAATGTAGACATTTAATGCCCAGAATTAGAATTGAAGTATAAATACTGTGTATGGATCATTTTGTCTCCAACTTGCTGTTTTTCAGTTTAAGTTCTTAAACTATATTGGTTAGTTAGGATTCCCTTCACGGCTTCTTTAAAATGTGAAATGTGACTTGGTTTTTAAACCTATGATTTACATATTTTCATGAGCCCATTTATTACAGAAAGCAATGAACAGCTGTGTCCTCCCTTGGGTTAATAACTTCAGTTAAAGCCTTTTAAAACTCCAATTAAGAAGAGGACAATTTAATTTCTGTTTCATAACAACAGAAGATTCTTATTAGTAAGTTAGCTAATAGCATATTCCTCAGATTTTATTATTAGAAGTTACATCCAATATGTATTCCTAATCAAGTCTGAATTTCCAAAGTCCAGAACTCTTGTTTAGGTTTATCAGAAAAAGCTGAGGGGTTGGGAAGATCACTTCATTAGTAAAGTGCTTACTCTGTAAGCATGAGGACCGAGTTTGATCCCAAGAAGCAGGGTAGGATGAGTGTGTGCTTGTAATCTTTGCACTGGAGAGGTGGGGATAGGCACACAGATGTTTGGGGCTCTGCTGGCCATACTGCCTAGCATACTAGGTGAGCCTCACGGCTCAGTGAGAGACCATGTCTTAAAAAACAAGACAAGGACCAGCAAGATGTCTCAGCAGGGGAAATGCTTGCCACATAAGCCTGGTGACCTGAGCTCAGTCCTTGGAAGCCATATAAAAAATGAAAGTAAGGAACTACTCTACAAAGGTTGGTCCTTGGCCTCCACACATGTGCTGTGGCACATATGTCACCCCATAATAGTAATGATGATTTTTAACTTAAAAATACAAAACACGTTGAACAGCTCCTGAAGAATGACACCCAAGGTAGACTTCCCATGAAAATATACACACATGCACACGTGTCTGTACTCAAACGTGACCCCACACCCATCCATGTATATGTCCACATACACACCCAGAAAGAAAGACAACAAAACTTGACATTGAATTTTCCCCAAGCCCTCTAAATTTAGGAAGTTGCAGCGAGGTGAACTCGCCACCAAATTATTTCATGACTATTTTCACCACAAGCTCTGACAAAGAGAAAAATTATCACATGAATTAAGTAGAGGTAACTGTGTGTTAGCCACCACAGGTGTGATAGTAACCATAGGACAGTGTTGGTAAAAGGCTACAACCAAAGGAGCTGTGCCTGGTCGTTCACACCTGTAATTCCAGTACTCAGAGGCTGAGGCAGAAAGATCACAAGCTTCAGGACAACCTGGCCAATGAAATGGAACCATGTCTCCAAAAAACAAAACAAGAACAAAGGAAACAAACAGTGCTTTAAAAACGTGTAATATTAAAATTCAGGTTTTTTTAGAAGAAACACTAATACTAATAAATTATGAGCATTGATACGTATGTGTACATATATACATACACACACACACACACACACACACACACACACACACACACACACACACACACACACGTTGCTAGAAGCCTGCTACAGCTCCGAGCCCTTTGGGAATTTCCAGGTGTATTAGATCCATCTAGGGATACACACTGGAGATGGTGACTAAAGGTAGGAATGAATGAACACTAATCTTGAAATAGAGAAAAAGATTCTGAAATCGAAAGTGTATCTCCGTGAAAAGAAAATTAAGCCCAATCAAGGAGAATAGGTGACGCTTAGAGGGTTAATAGGTCATGTGTTAACTTTATTTTAGGTAAGATGAGAAAGGAGAAAGAGAAGTTCATGAAATTCTTCCATTGCAGCTCAAGAACTGAGAGGAAAACGTCCGCAGCTTCTTTGTCTAATGAAGTGAAACACAAAAGATATGTGGGCTCTGTGATTGTCTCCGGAAATTCACGTTAAGATGAAACCTGGGGAAATTATAACAAATGAACTTTAGGTTTAGGTTTAATAGGAAAATGTGACTGAGTGACTAGAATCAGATGGCATCCTTTTATATTTTAAAGAAGCCTCAAACTAAAGTTTTAGACTAGCAGATTATTCCTCAAGTGTACTTTAATAATGTTTTGTTTGAAAGGCCTGAAAAACCTTTTTTCCCATTTTTAAAATTTATTTATTTTAACTTATTCAGATTACATCCCAGTTGCTATCCCCTTGCTCATATCTTCTCGTTCCCACCCTTCCTCCCTCTTTCACTATATTTCCCTCTCCTAGACCTCTGACAGAAGGGGACCTCCTCCCCCACCATCTGACCACAGCCTATCAGGTCTCATCCAGATAGCCTGCTTCCCCTTCCTCTCTGTGCCTGCTGGACCTCTCCACCAAGGAGAAGTGATTAATTTGGGGGCACCAGAGTTCATGTCAGAGACAGTCCCCGACTCTCCCCTCCTCTTCTCCATGTGGAGAATGAGCTGTCCATTGGCCAGATCTGAACAGCGGGTCTAGGTTTACTGCATGCACTGTCCTTGGTTGGTGCATCAGTTTGGGCAGGTCCCCCTGGGTCCAGATCCACCAGCTTTGATAGTCTTCTTGTGGGGCTCCTGAACCCTCTGGGTCCTTCCATCCCAGTCTAAAAAATCTTAAGTCTCTACTTGATCAGCAGTATGTCTTTAACAATATCAATAAGAATATAAAAAGATTGTCACATGAATCTATTCTGCATCTTTTAAGGCAAAAACTATCTCTGTATGAAGCAAGTACGTTTATACATTTAAGTTATGCCAGTGCACACATATTCTAATTATGCTTAATTCTAGATTGTATTTTGTTGTCTAATTCTGGTTTTTTTGGTAAGGCAACTTTGGGGGGATTAAAGAGAAATGTTTTATATATTTTAAAAATGTATTGTTAACTATACACATAAGGGTGTGTTGTATGATAATTTGGTACACACAATGGTGTGTGAAAGTTCAGCTGGGATAGTTAAGCATAAAAACTGACAGACATGTAACAAATTGTACATACTTATGTGGTATCATGTAATGTTTTCATGTGTGTATACTGTATGTACAGAGCATATGAGAGTTAATTAACATTCTCTTTATCATTAGTTTGTATTTGAGTTTTGTTATTCATGAAATATAGTAGCTTATTATGAACTATACCCCTTCCCTGCTAATGCACACATCCTGTACACTAGAACTTATAAACTCCTCTCTGCTGTGTTTGGCTCCCTGCCATCCAGCTTCCTCTATGCTTTTCTCCTCTCTTCTTCTCAGCCTTTAGTAATCACTATTAGACATTCCAATGGCCTCTTTTGGTTTTTTTGAGGCAGGGTTTCTCTGTGTAGCCTTGGCTGTCCTGGAACTCACTCTGTAAACTGGGCTGGTCTCAAACTCACAGAGGTCTGCCTGCCTCTGCCCCCCACCTGCACCACAAGAATGCTGGAATTACAAGCTTGCACCCCACCCCTGGTGTGCCCTACCTCCAAGTGAGTTCTTAAAGCATTCTCATGTAAACGAATATGCAGAATTTGCCTTTTTGCATTCATCTTACTTTATGTAATACTCTCTACTCCCATCCATTTTACTGTAAAGTATAGTATATTATTCTTTTGATTGCTAAATAATATTCTACTTATGTATTTGTGTATATGCATCACATTTTCATATCTATTCATCTCATGATGGTAAGTAGACTTATTCAATATCTTGGCTATTGTGAACAGTGCAGCAATAGCCATGAGGGTACATGTCCCTGATAAGGTTCCTTTATTTCCTCAAAGGATAAACTCCAGTGTGTGGTACCTGGATCAAATGATAGATCTATTTTTGGTTTTCTGAAGACTGTCTCTACGATTCTCTATAGTGGTTATACTAATTCACATTCAGTCATAATATATATATATATATATATATATATATATATATATATATATATATATATATATATATATACCATTTTCTCCACATCCTTACCAACATTTGATATATATGGGGAGAGGATAGAAAATGAAAACTTACATGAAGTATTCTATAGCTCTAATCTGATTTGTTTTCCTCTATTCAAAAAGTTTGATTCGTGGGATTGGAGAGTACACTCACTACCCTTGCTCAGGACCCGAGTTCAGTTCCTAGCACCCACATTATAGCTCACACCAGTCTGTAACTCCAGCTTCAGGGAATAAAATGCCTTCTTTGTGCCTCCACAGGTACCAGGCAAACATGTGGTACACTTGTATTCATGCAGGAAAATTCAAAATAAACACACATAAAAATAAGCCTAAAAGAAAAAAAATTGATTCAGACCATTTATGATTTTACTGTCTTCTTTCTTTCCCTTAGAATAATATAGCTGATCCGGAAGAACTATTCACAAAATTAGAGCGCATTGGAAAAGGCTCCTTTGGAGAAGTTTTCAAAGGAATCGATAACCGTACTCAGCAAGTGGTTGCAATTAAAATCATTGACCTTGAGGAAGCCGAGGATGAAATAGAAGACATCCAGCAAGAAATAACTGTTTTGAGTCAGTGCGACAGCGCATATGTAACAAAATACTACGGCTCCTATTTAAAGGTAATGCACATGCTATATATTATTTTATATGTTGTTTTCATTATGCTTTGTTTTCTTCTAGTTCTATTTTTGAAGGTCAGTGTCTTTCTTTCTTTCTTCTCTTTCTTTTTTTTGAGACAGGGTCACACTAGGTAGCCCCTGTTCTCCTAGAACTCACTATATAGACTAGGCTGGCCTCAGTCTCACAAAGATCCACCTGCTAAGTTTAAAGGTGTGCACCACCATGCCTGGCTTAAAAGGCAGTGTCTTAAAATAGAATTTGTCAGTCTTTACCCTCTAGGCAGAATCCAGCACCATTTATGGTGTCAACTAAATCATTGTTGGAGTTAACAGGCACTTGTTGAAGAAACTCCAGTGATGAGCTGCCCACTTCCATCCCTGGACTTTTGGTAGAGTGGAAGAGGAGAAACACTGGCAATCTTTAAAGCCACTCTGTCACATAAAGGCTGCACCCCTGGACCTCCACATGCTATTCTTAATAGGTTAATCTGCCTCTACCTCTGAACTGATGGAGTTCATAAATATGTCACTTATTGTATTGAGTCTCTTGGGTATTTATGCTTTTTTCTTTCACCAGGTTGTGAGTGGATTGATGACAAGCAGTTTAGCTTGACCAGTCCTAGCTTGCATACCCTTAGCCCTGCATGTCTAACTCATACTGAGCACATGATGTAGTTCACCTGCACTGTCCCCGGGTTCTTGCTTTCCTCCTCCCCCACTCAGATCTATATGATCAAATCCTTTATTCATATAAAATGGCGTGATATTTGCAGGCAATTCCCATCCCACTGAGAATGATGTGTTCTACCCCAAAGTGATATGTCAAGTGTGCTTATTTATGCAGTGACTCACAGATAAATCTTTCATAAATAAACCCTTTCCTGTTCTCAAAAAAAAAAAGGTAAAAAAGAAAAAAGAAAGAAATGAAGAACCTTTCTTTCTAGTCCTGTATGAGTCAGATTGCTATGGCAGTGGCATAGAATCTGAGCTGTGGTGTCACTGTGTAACTTTAGCACCACTGTATAGACTTACCTTAGCCGCAGGAGGGTCCATCTGGAGCTCAGGCGTGTACAGAAACATTTCCCACTCTGTGTATGGAAGGCCTGTCGGAGATAATGATGGATGCAACGTAGCCATCGAGACATCCAGCCTTTAGAGTGCTTGGTGTATGCAGCAGAGGCATGCACAGAGAAACTTTAGTTCCTCCTGAGTGTGAACCAGCAGTCCAAGGCAGTGATCCCACTTGGTGGTGACATGTGGCTGGATGAAGTAGACTAACAGAGCCAAGGTCTGGACTACAGACCCTCATGGGGGCAGCCATTAATCCAAGGATGAGGAACTGATGTGATCTGGGAGATAGGAGGCTCCTTTTCCCAGTGACTCAATGCTCTGTGCTTCATGAGCAAGGGTTGTGTTGCCATGCCTGCCCTCTCTGGGGTTCCCAAGGAAGACTGGCTGTTGGTCACTTCAGCAGTAATGGTGTCAGTATCTCCTGGAGCAGTCCACTTGGGAACACAGTGGTCCCTACTGCTTGGTGATATTGATAGCTTCCATCTTTCTCTTTCCTTCCTAGCAATCTCTCAGCTGCATAGGTAGACCCTTTCTGTGGAGAGATTCTGCTACCTTTGTGTCTCCTGTGTTGCTACAGTTAGGGCTAGTAAGCTATTTTGGATTTTGGCTATGTTGTGTCTCACTCTCTCTCCTTCCACCCTACTGTGTGTGTGTGTGTGTGTGTGAGAGAGAGAGAGAGAGAGAGAGAGAGAGAGAGAGAGAGAGAGAGAGAGAGAGAGAGAGAGAAAGAGAGAGAGAGAGACACACAGACAGACAGACAGACAGACAGACAGACAGAGACACAGAGACACAGAGAAAGACAGAGAGGGGCGAGGAAAGAGAGAGAGAGGGAGAGAGAGAGAGAGAGAGAGAGAGAGAGAGAGAGAGAGAGAGAGAGAGAGAGAGTAGTAGTAGTAGTAGTAGCAACTTCTATGCCTCCATTTTGGTGACCAAGTTTATGTTGATGCAGAAAAATCATCAATTTTACTGACTTTGTTGGCAAAGCCTGTTTTCGTCTAATATTGTATACATTATTAGGTTGAACAGGGAGCGAATTCACTACAGAATGAGTCATGCAACAGCTAGACTCTGTGTCATACAATGTACCATGTGCTGCAGATAGAAAATAAGCAGCACACTCCTTCCTGTAAGCACAGAGCACACGGTCCAGTATTATATAAGAGCTACAACTTTTATGAAGTAAGTGTATGTGCAAGGTGACAGATGAAACAGACATGAGTATAGTTCATTGACAGGCAGCTTCCCTAGTGTTCTTGTCCCATTGAGTTCCGTTCACCGATTTGCAAAAAGTAAAATCAAATAAAAGCTACATATTAATAAGCACAAGCGAGCAGTGGTTACTTATGTCCTTTTCATCAAGTATAAGTTGAAATGCCCTTAAGTAGGAGGTGATCATCATACTTTACTACATATGAAAACTTCTGGTTCTTTGTAGCATAATGTTAGCTTTCTTATTCATTCCTAAAATATCTAACTCAGCAGCTCATATTCTTTTATGGAATCTCTTTAGAGTTACTTGCAGTCTCAGTTCCTTTAGGCTCGCCCCTAATTCTCACAATGGGCTTGGTTGTAGGCAGGCAGTCATGGGAATTTTCTGGTCCTATGTGTTATTGCTCCTTCTGGTTTGATCTTTATGTATTGAATAATTCCAGACTCTCTCTGGAGCCAACCTGAACCCTTGCTATTTTTAGGCACCTAGATTAGATAAGCTATTTTTGGTGGCTGCCTTAAAATATTAAATAAACCTATTTAAAATCAGTTTTTTATATTATATTTTAAATTAGCAGTACCATGGTGGTGACGATTTTAGTAGTTACTTAGAGCCTTTGTTTATTCATATTTCTCTCATGGACAAATGTGCTGCAACTGCATGAGTTTTTTTATTTGTAAGAGATCATATTTTAACTACTCAGCTATTAAAAACAAGGAATTCCCAAAATTTGTGGACAAATTGATTGAGCTAGAAATAATCATAACGAGTGAGTTAACCCAGAAGCAGAAAGACTCAAATGGTATATACTCACTTATATCTGCATACTAGCCCAAGGAGCATGTCCCACGAAAGCCTTCACTTACCAGGAAACTGGGGCAGAGGGGAGGACATCCTATTGGGACTCTAGATGAGAGAAGCATGGGTGAATAGCAAAGTAGAAGGATCCAGAGGGTTCTAGAAGCCTACAAGTAGAACATTATGATAGGCAGATTTGGGCCCAGGGGTCCCGCTCAAACTAAGGCACCAGCCAAGGACAATACAGGCGGGTAAACTTCAAACCCCTACCCAGATCTAGACAATGGACAGAACACTCTCCACAGTAGAGTGGAGAGTGGGATATGACTTTCACACGTACTCTGGTGCCTCACCTTTGACCATGTCCCCTGGAGGGGGAGACCTGGTGGCACTCAGAGGAAGGACAGCAGGTTACCAAGAAGAGACTTGATACCCTATGAGCATATACAGGGGGAGGTAATCCCCCTCAGGAACAGTCATAGGGGAGGGGAATAAGGGAAAATGGGAGGGAGGGAAGAATGGGAGGATACAAGGGATGGGATAACCATTGAGATGTAACAAGAGTAAATTAATAAAAAAATTTAAAAAAGAGATCATATTTTAAAAATACTCCCTTCAAACCTAACCTAGTAGTATCCATGCACTAGTCATCTAATAAATGCTTTATCTGTTAATAAGTGCAACCTAATGCTTGATTTCTATCCAAAATATGGATGGCAGGATGTAGTCAGAGCAGCCACTGACAGAATCTAATACATTTTTTATCTCTTTTACCAATCACTAATGGAAGTCCTGGAAAGGGATATTTGAAGAACCCTTTTCTTTGTGGTAAAACTGTGTAAGTACTGTTATAGGTGAGTGGATAGACATATAAAACTTAGGACTCTTCTCTGATTTTAAATCACTTTTTAAATTGTGTATGCGAGCACGGGTGCATGCATGCATGCACCATGGTGTGTGTGTGTGTGTGTGTGTGTGTGTGTGTGTGTGTGTGTGTGTGTTTAAAGACGACACCTAAAGCCTTGCACTTACCACTAAGGCAAATCCTGTCCCTTAAAGTATAGTCCAGGCTGGCCCTTTCCCTGTACATCTTTTGACTACTATTGGGAAGCACCCTGGTGGACTAAGTACTTTACTGAGATTAACCAACTCATTATTTTCCATTTATATTGTCATAGTATGATTGTATAGGCATGTGTCTTTTATTGTAAACTAAAACCACAACAAATATAACAGGGTTCTGTTTAATGCAATCAGCTTAACTTAAGACCACATCCTGTTAGTACCATGAAAGAATGGCTTTGTCAACTGACTTAAATATGTACTGGGGACCTGTCCGTGCATTTCAAAGGCAGTGGAGTTTGTGAGTCAACTTAATTTAGCAACCTGGGATAGGGGATTTGCCCAGGATATCACACATAACCAAGACGTCACTGTAAGCTGCAGTAAGAAAGTTACTGCATTTGAGAGAAAATTTTATGTTTTCTAAAACTGTGTGCAGTTGTAGTGATTTCCTTCAGACATGCAAAATAATTACTGGGTATTCATTTTGACTGAGCCCACTGCAGAGTTCCATCTTTCAAAACAAGAGTAAAAAACCAGACAAACACACCAGTGTGACCACAGTGTTTTTCTTTCATTTTCGTTCACTGCAGCTTTTCTTGACAAAGTTCGTCTTTGTGAAGAGTGCTAAAACATGCACACCCTTTCCTTCTCACCTCATAATAGTGGGAGAGCCTTTTATCGTCTTCAAATATTTTGCTAGTGCAATGTAAATCCTAAAATTGTGCTCATTTGGGCACTGAATAGAATTTGAATCATGCCTGTATTTGCTGCTGAAATTGCCTTTATGTTAAAGGAACATGGCCCCACCCACGGGTCCATCTATATTACAACTAGTATTTGTTTTAAAAATTGAATGAAAGGAGTAAAATATTCCAGAGTAAAACCTATACTTGCATGGCCTTCTTGTTCAAATTTTCAACAAAACTTTGTGTGTGATTGCATCCAGAATATGTTCAGTGCTTCTGGAATATTCTTTTATTTGAAAATGTATTTGGTGTTTTTTTTTTTTATTTTATTTTATAAAGCTTGAAGGCCATTTCTTTCTGTGATGCAAAATGTTCTTTTCTCAAAATAGGCTTTAGGATTAACATAATCCATCTCTAAGATGCCCCATAATGTAACTGGCATGTGTTTATTGAATGCCTACTACATGCACTCTTCTCATTCCAAGTAATTTTCCCAGTCAGTCTCATCCACTTTATTCTGACAACTTCAAAATTCAGCCTCCCTCCTCAGCCCCCGGTATGTGTTTCAAATTTGTCTCCTGATACCTACTTATATTTGAGTATATCTAGTGCAATACCATTAACACTGGGGAAGTAGCTGGGGGTATGACTTTGTGGAGCATGCTCTATGGACAAGGTATTTCCAACTGGAGCAAAACTGTGTCGAGGGGAGAAAGTTTCTGACCACATTCTTCATATAGCTTTCTCTACTGTCCTTAGTTATTCTATGAAATCATTCATGCTACATTCTAAAATTGTGAATAAAAATAGTACAAATTGACCATTTTAGCCATTTTTGTCTTCATTTTTAACACTGTTTTTATTCTTTGAGAAATTAATATATTTTACCTTTCTCCTCCACAACTCCTCCTAGTTCCTCCCCACCTCCCTATCCTTCTCTTAAAAATTAAAACCAAAACATGGTGTCCACTTTGTGTTGGCTGACTGTTGCTGAGGATGGACTCTGCCCCGGAGAGTAGTTGATGTACTTAGTATCCATTTTTACAGTGTTGTTCAGCCATCACCACTATCCATTTCCAGAATCTCTTTGCCAATTGAAACTCTGTACCAATTTCCTATTGCTGGATTTCTTGGATTCTCTATGACCTTAACTGTTGTAGGTACCTTATACAATGGAATCATACAATATTTACCCTCTGTGACTGCCTTAATACAATTATACATTCTAGCTTACTTTATTACTGAAATAGACTACTGTAGTAATATACCACCCAATTGTTTCAACTTGTATACAGTACAAATAATGTGTGTGTGTGTGTGTGTGTGTGTGTGTGTGTGTGTGTGTGTGTGTGTGTTTGTGATGGATATCTTAAGTATTTTTTGAATAAGCAAATCATAACTTTGTAGTTAGAATTTCTTCGTACTTTGCCAAGTGTCTGATTTAGTGGCAAATAATTGGGTTCACAAACCTCAAAGGATAACAAAGTTGACTTTAGTAGACATCAGTAATTGTAATGGTAATAACTAACTTCTTTCCACTAAATAGCACAACTCTAGAGTAGTTATGTTTACAGTTGTTTATTTTATAAATGTGTGATTGTAGTGTGTGTGTGTGTATGTGTGTGTGTGTGCTTGTGAGGGTTTTCCTATAAGGATTCCATGCCCTTAAGTGTGCTAGGCTTACAGGTATAGATTATAGTCACTTGGCTTTTTAGAATTTTATATATATATATATATTCTTAGCATTTAAAATTATTTAAAGAACAAATTCAACACACTTATTTACATTCTGCAACACTAACCTCTGCTATTAGAAATCAAACACAGAAGCTGTCCTGCTCCCGAATAATTAGACTTAGGCTGTTTGGTTTCAGTTATTTGTGACCAATATTTTCTTTTTTTTCTTTTTTTAAAATTTTTTATTAATTTATTCTTGTTACATCTCAATGGTTATCCAATCCCTTATATCCTCCCATTCTTCCCTCCCTCCCATTTTCCCCTTATTCCCCTCCCCTATGACTGTGACTAAGGGGGATTTCCTCCCCCTGTATATGCTCATAGGGTATCAAGTCTCTTCTTGGTATCCTGCTATCCTTCCTCTGAGTGCCACCAGGTCTCCCCCTCCAGGGGACATGTGACCAATATTTTTATGGACCCTTTGATTGCGGCTGGGAACAACAGAACCCCTGTGGCATAAGTGTCCTTGCTATTTCTGTTTTTGTTTTGTTTTGTTTTTTGGGGTTTTTGTTTGTTTTTGTTTTTGTTTTGTTTTTTGTTTGTTTTTTTTTTCTGTGCTCCCTCTGGCTTTGCTATGCTTTGTTCCTGCTTAGCTGGAATCGGGATGTCCAGAGCATCCTCCTGTGAAGCCTGTCTCTAGAAATGGAGCAATCTAAAGAAATAGTCATAAAAACCAGGCAAGTCCCCTGGTTGTCTCACAATTCCAGCGAATAACTTGCTTGCTGCTAGGAAGCCCCATATTCAGATGTAGACGTTGTGACTTGAGAAAAGTCGTCCATATATCCTGCTCTGTAAGGTCACAGCTTAAGGGTTTGATGCATCCATTTTGGTGACAGTTAGAAAGCTTCCCTTTTGAACTAGTACAAACAAAGTGGCATGCATTTTTTAAAACTTGAAAAACAGGTGCTTTCATTCATGCAGAACAGCAAAATAAAAGCATACTTTACAAGGACTTTCTTTTAAATGTCAGGCACACAGGAAGCATTTTAAGTTCACATGGTAGGGTATAGTTACTTATTGGGAACACCTTTGTGGCAAATGAACATAGCTTAATTTATACATTATTATAAGATTTTTTTCTTCCTCTTAAAAGGAAGATGTATCACATTTGCAGTTGTCAGGTTCTCAGTGCCTAATTGCTGTACATAAATGCAAGTTATATGAATCACTCCGAGAGCTCTGCTTCCTCCTCCACTACTGTGGGTATTCATGGCTTTCCTAATGAAGACCCAGGACTTTCTGGGCTTGCTTCCTCAGTTCAAGCTGCACTGCTCTGGCAGAACAGAATACATGTCAAGATGTCTGGAGGTGGGCAACGCTTTCTCTTAGATATCTCATAGAGAAACAGCACCAAGAAAAGGATTGATAGGGCTGGGGAGATGCCTCAGCAGGTAAAATGCTGGACATGCAAGCATGAAGAACCGAGCTTAGATTCCACAACCCAGGCACAAGCTGAGAAAGTGCATCTTGCCTGTAATCTTGGCCTCCAAAAGGAGAGACAAAGAATCCTGCTTTGTTCCATCAGAGCAAGCTGGCCTAGCAGACTCACCACATGGTAGGCGTGGAGTTCAGTGGGGGGAAAAAAACTAGGAAACCTCCCTCAATATCTACTTCTATACACGTACACACGCATATGTTCCCAAAAACATGGAAACAGGCATATATGTATGCATGCCATACTTCCTTTGTGTCTTAATTTTGTCCTATCTGAGCGTTCCATCCCTAATTCTTAACTCTAAGCTACTAGCATGGTCAATCCAACTCCTTGTTTGTCCATCTTCACCTCATGAGTATTCATATTGCTGAGAGTCCGTTCCCCACCTTGATAAAGTCTCGTGTGAGTGTGGCAAATTTTAAACTGAACTCTAGAGTAGCACCCACTGATATGACAGTATGAAGGCTAGCGGTAGGTAGAGGGTTGAGAATTTTCAACCCATAGCTGAGGCTTCTAGGTGACAAAATCGTACTTGTGTCAGAAATTGATTGTGCTTTCCCCTAGAGAAATGGTTAATGTACAGAAGTGAATGTAGGTAGTGTCTCTGAAACCCTTCGTGCTACCCCTACTTACTATCAATGCATTTCTGTTAAAATTGTCCTTGGAAGCATTCACCCCTGCCTCCCTCTAGACATCATTTTAATGAGGAAACGCAGGCTTCAGAACCCTAAATATTTGACTTGGAAATGGGCTCACAGGACACAATTCATTCACGCTGTGACTGCTGTCAACCTAGTTAAACCAGCCTTTCCACCTCTAGTCAATTCTGTGGTCTCACAAGGTTTCATCGAATCCCATTCATGAAGTGCTGTAGAGAAAGGAATGTTTCAAGCTCTCTCTGAAAGAAAGAGGAAGTTGGTGATTTATTTTATAAAGGTTTTATTAGGGGGAAGGTGGTTGGCGCTGGAGATCAAACCCAGTACCTCATAGGATCTAGGCAAGCACTCTGTTACTGAGCTAGATTCTAGTCATATAGTCCAGTAGAGCCGGATGATGTGCGTGTGTGTGTGTGTGTGTGTGTGTGTGCGCGCGCATGCGTGTGAACGTGTATTTATTTTGTAGTACATTTCCATATATCTCCTCTATAAATTTTTTTTTGTTGTTTTTTTTACTTGGTCAGCTCACAATGAAGTTACTTTTATCTGCAGTGGTCTATTGAATACCCACTCTTTTTTTTTCAGGGGGTAGTTCCCCCCCCCGGATTCCATGTATGTGCAAAAATATCAATTAATCATGGCTGGAAAAGGTTCTAAAATGCATTAAAACAAGAGGAATAATGCAAAATGCCTAGGGTCTTCAAACTCTAAAATTGCACAAAAAGCATTCAAAAATTTCCACATGTATCTGATTGTGTCCTTATTTTTTTATGTAATTACACTTTTACACTCAATATTATTCAACATAATGACTTAAAGTGATTGTTCGTTTTCTGAATTTTATAAAACTTAGTAATACTTAGATAATGACAAGCAATACTCATGTATGGTTGGCTGTATTGTTTAGCTAGATTTGCAGGAGGTACAAGTTTAGAACTCTACGCTGCACTCTAATTTTCTTTCTTTCTTTCTTTCTTTCTTTTTTTCTTTTTTTTTGGTTTTTCGAGATAAGGTCTCTCTGTGTAGCCTTGGCCATCCTGGACTCACTTTGTAGTCCAGGCTGGCCTCGAACTCACAGCGATCCGCCTACCTCTGCCTCCCGAGTGCTGAGATTAAAGGCATGTGCCACCACACCCGGCTTCTAATTTTCTATCGAAAGACAATATATGTTCTAGGTTCCAAACAACCATGTTAAAGCCTGCATTTAATAACCAGTACATTGGTTGCTATGTAAGCATTAACTTTTTTCTTAGTATGCTGTCATGGGCCAGGCATGTAACTTAAATTGTTTCTTCATTTTCCAGGGTTCAAAACTATGGATAATAATGGAATACCTAGGTGGAGGTTCAGCATTGGATCTTGTGAGTATTTTAAAATAATTATATATAACATAACACACATACATAAACATATTTAACTCTGTAATTATGTAAACAGTGGCTTTGGGGGAACCTAATGGATTAGGGTAAGGTGATCAATTTTAACTCTGTTTGGGAGGGGCTTCTGTTCTATGTGCACACACTGTAGTACAGATTTGAACATGCTGCAGACAGTCTTACTATACGTAAGAGATACCTCAGTATTTACATACCACAGTAAAATAAAGTCCTGAACTTCAGAGAGTTTGTGCCAATTTTTGCCAGTTTGACAATTGTACACTTCCCTTAATACTGAGTATACTTGGATTAAAAAAATATTATAGGGGACTGAGCAATGGCTCACTAGTTAAGTGCACTGGATGCTCTTCCAAAGGACCCAAGTTTGATTCCAAACACTCACATAGCAGCTCACAACTGTCTCTAATTCCACTTTCAGAGGATCTGGTGCCTTCTGGACTCCACAGGTGCCAGGCCCATAAATAGTACATAGACCTATATGTAAGCAAAAGAAGTATCCACATAAAGTAATAATGAAAAACTTAAAATACATCGAGATAATTCTCACCAACAGTGATCATGAACCAAAGGTTTGAGTCTTTGATAATGTATGTGTCAGTTTTGAGTCTTTGATAATGTATGTGTCAGTTGGGCATGGTGGCACATGCCTGTAATTCCAGCACTCAGGAGACAGAGGCAGGCAGATCTCTCTGAGTTCGAGGCCAGCCTGGTCTACAATGCAAGTCCAGGATAGTCAAGGATAACACAGAGAGACCCTGTCTCAGGGAAAAAACAAAACAAAACAGAAAACAAACCAAAACAACAGAAGAAAACAAACACAAAATAGAAAGAAAGAAAATGTATGTGTCAATACCCTAACATTCCCCCCTCCCCATACAATAGAGTATTTATAGGAAAACAATTAAGTCATGGTAGTGGAGCCCTCAGGAATGGCAATAGCATTTTTGTCAGTCATCTCAGGAGTACTTTCTAGCTCTACTTCTATTATAAGAGGGTACAATGAGAAAGACCATCTGGAAACCAGGAAGCGTGTTCTCAGAGATACCCATCTGCTTAGACTTCCCAACATGCAGAACTGTCAAATCAGTGCTTGCCATGTAGTTTAGCCTGTCTGTGATGCTCTGTTAGAGAGGTGTGGGGTTTTAATGCAGTTGGCCTGTGGATATGGCTTTCTATAGAGGTTTCTCTACCCCTCAGTATGTTTGAAAATGTGCTTGTATTTGGGAGGGGCAGTTAAAATAACTGAAAAGTCTTACTATCATATTTTTTTATTTTGTAAATTATCATTTATTTATTTATTGTGAAGGTGGAGAAGGGATGTGCACAGTCCATGGTGCACATAAGAAAATCAGAGGACAAGTTATGGAAGTATGTTCTCTCCTCCTACCATGTGGGTTGTGGGGCTCAAACTCAGGTTATTGGGCTTGGTGGCAAGTACCTTTACTAACTGAGCCATCTGCTGGCCCATTTTACTAGGGAGACGTTATATTGCTAAAATCTGGTGGTGTGCAGGAAAATAAAGTCATGTTCATGTGGCAAATGCCTCTGAGAAATATGGTTTGTTTTTCCTTCCTAAAGTTGTTGTGATGGTACCAAAGTTGATCCCTCCCTTGAAAACTTACTAACATGCAGTTGTATTTGAAATTCAATATAAATTATAAGATTCAACTTCTTATAGATGAACGGTTGGATTGACATATGGCTGTTTGAGGTTCTACAGCCACCTCTATTCACCAAAGTCTGACTGTGAACAAGGCACACAGACTCTTTTGACTTGAAGATCCTATAGACACTTACACTAAGTTGTTTTGAAGGTCTCTTACATCTTTAATTTTCTGTCTCATGTTGCTGCCACCTCTACATAATAAGACAAATGGCAATTAATATAAACTTAATGAATTAAAATGCTGTCAGTGTCATATCGGTTAAGTCTTGTGACCTTATTGCAGTTCTACTAAATGGTTGCCTAATTCTGAGCATGTTAATCACCCTGTGACTTAATTTCCTCAAATGTTAAATGAAGAAAACGGGTTAGAAATGCCCACTTGTGCTTTACTAGCTAAAAGAAAGGAGCAATGCTGTGATGTAATTATAAAGCATGGAGATAATAAGAAAACATGTTGCTCCTTTTCTGTATATATTCATAGATAGATGAATGCAATCATTTGGGGAATCTCAGAGTTTGCTGTAAAGCAAGAGAAAGCAGGAGGGATGCTGAGCCAAGGGTTTCTCAATTCAAACTGGTGCCTCACTAGTTGAATAACTTAACACTAGGAATTGCGTTATATGTCAGGGCTATACAGTACGCACCCCAAGAGTCTTAATCTTAGGAAGTCATTCCTTCCAGAGAAACAGACTTTGACCATATTAGATGTGATCTTATTGAATGTATTACTTACTGCTTCTTTCTAAAACATTTACAGTGTCTTCTTGCACAAAGGCATACGATGGGGTAGACAGGATAAAGCGTACGAACCACGGACAGAAGTTGGGAACAATATGCTAGTTATAAAAGAAGGCCTCCAGGTAGCATATTGCCTTAGGGACTGGCAGGAAGTGAAAGGAATGTCGGGAAAAATCTGTAAACCCACAAGTGCAGGGTCTTTAAAAGAGCAATTGTCCGTCTTTTGCACATCCTTCCTTTCAAACCTAGGCAGATTATACAAGGCAGGTATGTAGCCCTGGGCAGAGGCTTAGAACACTGCTGAGAAGTTTCAGTTAAGCATTCCAAGGAATGTAGGTCAAGACCTTGACATTATTTCTCCCAAGGTTGTACCTGAAATTTAAAAAGCAAAACTATCTATGCAAAACAAACAGTAAAAACCCTCTTCTAGTCTGTCTGGGTGCCATTCCTTCTTTTTGAAATATCCTTTGTTCTCTTCTTCTTATGACCGACAACACACCCTACAAAGCATGTGCACCATAAGATTTGAGGCCATTTTTGGTATGGTAACGGTTCAAGAAAAAAATTCAACTGCCCTCACCATCCCGTATTCATTTCCCCCACCACAAAATTTTCCTTCCCTTCCCTTTTCAGCTGGCAGCTGAAATTTTACTTCGAATTTTCAAGTAACCCTAAAACATGTCAGGTATAGTAACGGACCATCTAAGAGCCTCTTTGTTGTTCTTACTGAAATGTTTTCAACTTTCTGCATTGGGCAGTGGATTGAGCTATCTATCCCACATTTAGAAATTATTTGAAATAATATTGAGTAGCTTTAAACTGTCCTTGCCCCGTTTCTTAAGCAATCAAGAGTATGTCTCTGGCTCTGCCAATGTCTTATGATAATGTACTAAATTCCAGTCTTAATTTATATAATGTATGCCCTTGAGTCATGCCAGCCAGCAATAAAATAATGTCTCATTTTCACCTTTACAGTCACATTAATGACTAACCTTTTAATTAAAAAAAAATGAGGTGGAAGTTGACAGATTTGAAAGTAAATAGTTAATGTTACCTAGGAAGGGGATCTATTGAATTATAGACATCTCTGGAGTATACGGTATCCCCAGACCTCTCTTAATAGCGAACGGTGAAACCAAAGTACCAGGTCTATTTTAAGCTGTTCAATTTTGACATGAGTGTGCCCTTTATTCGGTATAAATATGGCATTCATGGAAAGATGAACTACACAAGGTGCCAAAGAGCTGGGAATCCCTCCCAGTGTGAGGCAGAATAGGCAATGTTTGACTTGCACCACCTCTTCCCTCCTTCCAGCAAACAGAACACTACCTTGCCTCTGCCTTCTGCTTTCCACCCTTTCCTGTAATAATATTGTACAGTCCACTGTTTGTGCTTTATGAGGTACCAGAATTTTAAAATGACCATTTATTTTAAAGAGAGATTTTTTTTGGGTATTCCATTACAAGTTCTCCTGAAACCTAATGATTGCTTTCCTTGTCTTCCAGTTGGAACGACTGGCTTTGGTACAGGGGTGGGGAAAGAAAGGGAAGTGTGTTACATTTATTCGAAAAATATTATTCCTCCATGATTTGAATTTTTTTTACAATGAGAGTCTGAAGAGTTTAGTTATATTCCTGGCTGAATTTAGATTAGTAGTGTCTGATTGCAAAAAGCAGTTCAGTGTTAATTCGTAGTGAGGGCTCAAAAGCAAAGGCAAAATTCGCATAGCTGATTTCTTTGGGTGTTTTCATTCTCTTTTTTTTATAGTCACTGTGCAACATATGGAACAATGTAAAGTCTTTCTATCAGTCCCCATTGCTCCTGCAGAGAATTTTACTCCTTAAGTGGCAGATTCCCTTTTCCTCATGTGACAACAGCTCTATTATCCTTCACACACATTTGTTAAATCTTGAATGTTACTTTTAGAACCTTCAGAATTTGGAGCTAGTATCTAGGTCAAAATGCTTCCCTGATCTTTCAAGCTAAATCGTTTATTTGTGTGTATGTGGGTGGCTTGCTTGTAGACCAGATATCACATAGCCCAGGCTGTCCTGTAGCTCAAGCTAGCCTCAAACTGTTTACGTGGCCAGAGAGGAATGTAAACGCCTGACCCTCCTGCAAGTTATTTCTCTCCCTTGTTCAAATGTTGGTTTAATGAGCTATTTCAGATAACTAAATGATCCCTATGCTTCAAAACTGCAATTTTGGAATTCTATTTTTTCCCAATTTTTTAAAAGTATATGCATGTACGTGTGTTTTCTCCTTTAAGCTGCGCGCCGGTCCATTTGATGAGTTCCAGATCGCCACCATGCTCAAGGAGATTTTGAAAGGTCTGGACTATCTACATTCTGAGAAGAAAATTCACCGAGACATTAAAGGTATACAACAGTCAAAGAGAAACCTGAGAAAACCAGATACGTTTGGGGGAGACTGAGAGATGTTCATTTTGTTTTGTTTTGTTTTTTGTTTTGCCTCCTAGCTGCCAATGTCTTGCTTTCAGAGCAAGGTGATGTTAAACTGGCTGACTTCGGAGTTGCTGGCCAGCTGACCGATACACAAATTAAAAGAAACACCTTTGTAGGAACTCCATTTTGGATGGCTCCTGAAGTTATTCAACAGTCTGCTTATGACTCTAAAGTAAAGTATCCCCTTTATAGCTGGAATTAATTGGATATATAGCCTCATCACTAAGCTTTTTAGTTTTTCCTTCCTTTTTGCATGCGCTTCTAAAAGAAGAGTTACATCATGTTTTGTTTCTTAATGATAAATTCCATTCGTGTTGGTAACATTTGCACCCTATTTATTTCAATGGCTATTTGTTCCACTCGGGATAAAACCTAGAGCCCTTACAGTGACATATAAGGATCCCTGATCTTGGCCATTGTCTATCTATCCACCCTTATCTTCGACCACTGTCATCTGTACTCTCTTTGCGTCAGCCATCAGGGCCTCATTGTTCCTCAAACACAAGTACCCTTTGGCCTCAAGACTTTTCTCTCCCTTTCCCCTATGTCTGGATATAGCCTTATTCCCCATGAGCTCTCTGCACAAGCATCCCCTGCACAGATATTTCTCTCCCAACCATCCTGCGGAAACATGTAGCTCCTTTCCCTATTTTGGTCATTATTCCCTTATTTGGCTTTTTTCCCACAGAGCTTATCCCATATGACATTATGATATCCATTTAGCTGTCCCTCTTATTAGAATGTAGGGCTCTTCAAGGCAAGGACTTTCATCCGCTTTAACAGTCAAGGAGTGCTGTGCGTGTTGCAAAGTATGAGATTTCAATTTTTAATTCACGAGTTCTATGAACTAAAATGATTATAATGCGCCACATTTCTTGAGATCCGTCAGTACAGGATTTGGGGGGCCAGCATCCTAGAATGGAGCTTCAAGGTGATGAATGGTTTTTGTTATTGCTTCCTTTTTAGGCTGACATTTGGTCTTTGGGGATTACTGCGATTGAACTTGCCAAGGGCGAGCCTCCGAATTCTGACATGCATCCAATGAGAGTTCTGTTTCTTATTCCAAAAAACAACCCACCAACTCTTGTTGGAGACTTCAGTAAGTCTTTCAAGGAGTTTATTGATGCTTGCCTGAATAAAGATCCATCTTTTGTAAGTACAAATTGTTATTGCTACTGTTGGTTTTCTATTGTTCCATCTACTTCTCACAAAGGTGGCTTCTCCTATGGTAGAGACTACAGTGCTTTTTTTCTCCTGTATTTCTGATTCCACTCTGTTCTTCAGCAGATCTTTGCTCTCTTTCCTCCTCCCCTATGCCATCTTTTTAAGTTTCCCCGCTATTTGATCATTTCCTGTTTCAAGGACAAAATTTGGAGAAATAATTTATTTTTATTACTTACTTATTAAAGTGCACATGACCTGTCAGTAATAGAATTGACTTACTATATTATAGTTGTTTTAGTGTTATTAACATGAAACTGCTTTTCACTCCTGGTGATTAGAAATATACAAGTACTGTCTAATATTGCTATAACTATTTTTATGTTGACAGTAAACATTCTAATATTAATGAAATACTGAAAAGAACATACTCCCCAGAGCACTTGTTGCTTATATACAATATGAATTAATGTTTGACAAAAAATAAATGTATACTAAGATGTGGGCAGACAGTGGCAAAAGTAGAGATCCAAAGGATGTACAGATGATAACAAAATTATACCGATTTTGCTCATTTGCATGAATTTTTAAAAACTACAGTCAATGTAATAAAAGTGTCTTAAATTGTTTTGACAATTTTAGATGTTTACATTCTAAGTCCTACTATTCCTGAGAAGGCTTTGCTTACTAGTATGCTGGTGTGTATCCTAACTTCTGTCTACTGCGCTTTAACTTCTGTCTACTGTGCTAAAATGGTGAATTTAATGCAGCTACCTTAAGCCACTTCAAAAAACATAGAACTGTCTTTTTTCTTCTTTAATTTTAATCATCCTCATGTAGATAGACATGATTTTTATAGATTTCAGTTTAATAAGTCAAATGGCATTTTACCACCTATCTTTTTTTTCATTTTTTTCCTTTATTAATTTATTCTTGTTACATCTCAATGGTTATCCCATCCCTTGTATCCTCCCATTCTTCCCTCCCTCCCATTTTCCCCTTATTCCCCTCCCCTATGACTGTTCCTGAGGGGGATTACCTCCCCCTGTATATGTTCATAGGGTATCAAGTCTCTTCTTGGTAACCTGCTGTCCTTCCTCTGAGTGCCCCCAGGTCTCCCCCTCCAGGGGACATGGTCAAAGGTGAGGCACCAGAGTATGTGAGAAAGTCATATCCCACTCTCCACTCTACTGTGGAGAATGCCTATCTTAATCCCAAAGAGCCTCAAAAGAGTCATGCATTCTTTCTTTCTTCTGTGTGTTTGTGCCTTAGCGTCCCACAGCTAAAGAACTTTTGAAACATAAGTTCATTGTGAAAAATTCAAAGAAGACTTCTTATCTGACTGAACTGATCGATCGATTTAAGAGATGGAAGGCAGAAGGGCACAGTGATGATGAATCTGATTCTGAGGCCTCTGACTCGTATGTACACATTCCTGCACGTCTTTTGTTTTTGTTTTTGTAGGCAGTCCATTTTCCTATGCTCTTCCTTTTTTCAACGAGCTCACGTGCTTGCTTTAGACTAGGTTATATGGCATGTTTTGTGGGCTCACTTCAGCCACCGTGGAGTTCCTGTCGTCTGTGGAAAACAGTGGATCGGGAAACATGCTTTGGAAGGGAAAAGCTCTGCTTTGAAATGGTCTTGGTCTAACCCCTAGTGGATACTTGAGTATATTACAAGCTCTTGGAATAGGATTTGATCAAAGGCGTTTTACTCGTCCTCAAGAAGCAAAAGAGCCATGATCTCATATAGTGATGGCCGGCTGCTTGGCCCTTTGGAGAGCTGATCTCATGATCTTTCCTTCTTCCTGGCCATAGACCAAACTGTGATGAGACTTTACCGTGAATTGCTGGACTTATTGACTTAAGTTTGCTCTTTATCCAGTAGAATAGTTAGTCTTAAAAACAAAACAACAAAAACATGGCGGTACTTATGTTACCAGTTCTGCTTCTGTGCGCTTATCTTAATTTCAGTAGGAGAGTCCAAGGGATGCACCAGGACTTAGGCCTCCAAAAAGGCAGCAGTTTATTTCTTCACACAATATTGTCAGGTTCCTGCATATATGAGAAATTGCTCAACACTTAATAAATAAACTATATCACGATAGTTTGTGCTCTGTCTAAGGCTCATTCACCTTACTTTAAAACACACAAGGCCTGCTACTGGAGATGGTGACTTGGGCATGAGAGAATGGCACTATGCACACACATGGCTGTCCACATAGGATTTTGCTGAACATTAAGAGCTCAGAAATGCTGCTATCTTGAGTAAAATAGCGTACCCACCAGAAACTAATATCAGATACTCTGTTGTACACTGACTGTGTAGCCAGTGGCATGGTGAGCTCCTCGGAATCTTCTTGCACTGATTTGGGTGATTTTTTTTTTTTGCCATGCCAAATCACTTAGCATCTTTGCCATTTCTTTAGGGAATCCACCAGCAAGGACAGTAATACTCACCCTGAATGGACTTTCACCACTGTGCGAAAGAAGCCTGATCCAAAGAAACTACAGAATGGGGAAGTATGTTTATGGAGCTTGATTTACTTAGCAGACAAAGTAATATATATATCATCATGTCGTCTTCATATACATGTCATTGTAATATCTTATATGATCATGGCCTTCTGGTAGACTTTTTAAAATGGTGTGATGCTATTTTAGTGTGCAAAACTATGAGAATTTAATTTCCCTGCACGCCTGTCTGTCTCATCATATGTATAATATGTTTTACTTATCACTAATTGTGATCTCATTATACCATAAAAGACATTTAAATGGTCATGGTTATTTTCAACACTCACTCCATGTAGAGATATGTAAACCCAGGGAATCAGATATCTATTGTAATCCTAGACGTTGGGGGACAGCCACTGATGGATGAGAATTTGTGACAGGAAGAAAGCATAGGGACTGGCCTTATCTTCAGTCTTTTGGAGGTGGAATTCAAATTGATTCACATTTGTCAAATCACTAAGGAAAGCATGAGTGATTATTTTAATTTTCTTTGTGTAATCTGCATCATTTCTTCAAAGGAGCAAGATCTTGTGCAAACCTTGAGCTGTTTGTCTATGATAATCACACCTGCATTTGCCGAAGTAAGTGTGGGTTATTTACTATTCCATATCTTCCTCAAGTGGCAGGGCATTTTAAATGTTATAACCATTACTCTTTTTCAGCTTAAACAGCAGGATGAGAATAATCCAAGGCGAAACCAGGCAATTGAAGAACTTGAGAAAAGTATTGCTGTGGCTGAAGCTGCCTGTCCTGGCATCACAGATAAAATGGTGAAGAAATTAATCGAAAAATTTCAAAAGTAAGTTTGAAGTGTCATTTGCAAAATTATGTTAGCGTTTTGGATGTTAATTTACAACGTAACATGGTTATTTTGATGCAGTCATTTACTACGTTTTTTTTCCTACAAAATCACTTTTTAATAGTTGTATGCTTGGAGCTGGAGAGATGGCTCAGAGGTTAAGAGCACTGACTGTTCTTCCAGAGGTCCTGAGTTCAATTCCCAGCAACCACATGATGGTTCACAACCATCTATAATGTGATCTGATGCCCTCTTCTGGCCTGCAGGTGTATGTGCAAGCACAACACTGTATACATAATAATAAATAAATCTTTAAAAATAAAGTTGTATGCTTGAAAACAGATTTGTTTCTTGCAGAAAGAGAGGTAGGGACCAACTGTGAGTGTGCATGTCTGGTATATACATGTATGCACATGGGTATATGTGTATAAGTTCTCTCACACATGGGCCAGTGTAGGAAAGAGGTCAACACTGGATTTGTTCCCTTATTACCCTCCACCTTATTTTTTTTGAGTCAGGGTCTCTCAATGAAGCCAGAGTTTGCCCTTTGAGCTAGGCAAACTTTCCAGTGACCCCCTGGAATATTTTTCTCTGCCCTCCAATAAGGAAGTAAGTGAAGTGGGCCTAGTCACACCTGACCAGAATTCGGGTGCTAGGGATCTGAATTCTTACACTTGCACTTGCACTTCAAGCATGTTCCTCTCTGAGCTACTTCCCTGGTCCAGCATGAGGCTTTGGAATGACTGCATTCAGACTTGGGAAAGTAATTTTTGTACTGAACCAAACAGCCATGTGTTGCCCTGTTAAGATGAAAAGAGACAAAAGGTCACTGACTGTGTTCTTATATGGGCACATGTAACACTACACATCTTTCCGTTCTTAAGAATCCTCTTAGCATTTGCAGGAACACCACTATTCTGATAATTTCCAATAGCAAAGTTTCCACATTTAAACCCTTATGAAATGCTGATTAGTCAGTAACAGATCCTTCTGTTTGCATTTAGTTTCCCGTCTTGTCTCCTATTGGTTTGGTTTTTGTTCAAAAAGTTCTTGATCTGAAATTTCTTAAACAGGAGTTTTGTATGCATACATATCCATTACCTTAAGTGAGTTCAAACATGATTGAACAGATTTTAACTTTAAACCCATTATATTTCTTCTTGTCCCTTCTTTAGATTTCCTAGGCCCACTGAGCTCCAGGTGAAACTAAAAATGTGGCCTATAAAATCCTTAATTAATCCATCCAATAAAAGCCTACTGGGGACTCTGGAGCTAAACCATTCTTAAAACCCCCTGGTTCTAATAGAATCCCCCCATATCTTTTCTTATTTACAAACAAATCCATTGCAAGCTGTGAAATGAGATGCTGAGGAATTTTTGCCCTTTTGTATCTTTTAACATCTATCTGTGTAAGATTCAATAGAAAGAATGTGTCTCCTTCATTAATTGTAGAGTTCATGAGTGAGAAAAATAGATGACTTGTATAATTATATATTGATTTATACTTTTCTTAATTGCATAGGTGTTCTGCAGACGAATCCTCCTAAGAAATTTGTTGTCGTTATTGTTGGCTTGTGTTTCATATGGACCCAGAGAAACCCACCAAAGCTATGTCAACCTTAATAATGCTTATTAACTCATGAGCTCCATGTGCCTTTTGGATCTTTGCGACATTGAAAATTTAGAAGAAGCTATTCAGCTATCTTGTGATGGTGGCTATCATTTTGTATTTTAAAGAGGTTATTTTGTAAGGAATAATTTTAATACTATAGTTTTGCCTGTATTGTAGTAAATGTTGAGATACAGTTTTCTGATTTTAGGTACCATTATTTCTTATGTTACTGGAAGATATGTTGTTTGGTTTGGAATCTTCAGTTAACTGTACACTCATACAGGCCTTTCAATGTCATCCTAATTAATTATCAAACATTTGTAAGTCATCAAGCTTCACAAAGTATCCTTTTTTCCCCCACACAGGGATATTCTAAAAATGACGATTTGTAGTGGGGTAGAAATAAGGAATGCCTTCTTAAAACAAGTGTTTTTAAGAAGCTCTTGGAAAAAAAAACACCTAGAAAAGTATTGATGTTCCTAACAAGTTATTCTGAATTCCAGGCAGCTCCATGTTTATCACATTCAAGAACCTTGTCTTTGACGCATTTCCAGGCAATACGTAGCAGCAGAAGTACCTTTTGGTGGATTTATCTTCTCTTTCAGATGGAAGAATGAATTAATGCTTATTTGGCATGGTTAGACATTTAAAGTAATCTCCTATACCCAAGGATGGGGGTCTGGTTAGATTGGAGGTGTTAGTTTTGCTTTGATGAGCTCAAATCACATTTTACATGTTTGGATTTTAGAAAACTTTTAACAACCTTTTTGTCTTGGGACTAAATACCTGATCAATGGATGTAAACATAACTTCCCACCAGCATCTTTTGCCATGGTAATGCATTTTCATAGAAACTATTTATCCATTTTGCTTTATAATTATCCACACATAAGCACAGTGTGTTCAGTTTTGAAAGGGTATTTGAATGAACTTTGACCAGTGCATATGAAAATGCCATAGGGCAGAATAATTTCTCTTCATGCAACGGCAACATAGACTGTACAGTTAATTTTCAGTTCTATTTATGGTACGGTTAAGTGGGTAATATCCTTTTTTTTTTCTTAGCCATATAGATATATAATGCTTGCCTAAGTGCTGAACTGGGGCCATAGTTTTGTAGTTTTAGAGTTGTTGGTACTGATTAATTTCAACAGCTAAGATTTTAATGTTTTTATCTGCATATTTGATTTTTGCACAAAACATTTTTTAAAATACCTGAATAACTGCCAAATATTAAAAGAAAGATGTACAAGTAAACAATACAACTCTTAGCTGAAGTGACCATTGCATCCCTTCTTTTAAAAGAGAAGTACCAACACTTGAGAAGGTGTGATATCATACGCCAAGAGCATTCTTTTCATTGGTGCCTATACGTGATTTGAATTGATTGTATTTCGAAGTAATGATTTGGTTAGATTTTTCATCTGCTTTGTAACTGAAACTCAATTAGGTCGATTACATTCATATTTTTGTAAAAAATAAAATCAACGAGTTCATAAATGGATTGTGTAAAACCTTGCCACACAACTGCATCTCAAATACAACCTGTATTGCTTAATCAATATAGCCTTAGCCCTGTAGAGTGTTTCTAGGTGAAGCATATATTAGTGTTTGGGGATTTTAAAAATAAATATTTAAATTTTATGATCCTTGATGACTGCTTTCTTTTTTTAACACATTTTTGTTGAAAAATCAAATAAGTCATATTACATCTCATTTTCTATCCCATCCCATGCATCCTCCCATTCCTCCCTCTCTCCCACTTTCACCCCAATCCCCCTTCCCTATGACTGTGACTGAGGGGGACCTCCTCCCCCTGAATATGGTGCTAGAGTATCAAGTCTCTTCTTGGTAGTCCGCTATCCTTCCTTCGAGATGACTGCTTTCTTGAAGGTGGATCTGATATGTTCTAACCGTTTTTAAAAGATTTCTCCTTTACTACTTTTTTAAAAAATTAGAACATGACCAAGGTTCCATTGAAACTAAAAGTTACTAAGAATTGACTCTATTTATTGCTGAACATGTATATCATGATGTCTTCCTCCTACCTTAACAAAATTAGTAATAGCTCTTTTAAAACAGTGTCTTCAGACAACCCATTACTATTACTAATTACTATTACTAATTACTATTTTAATAAAAGATCACATACTGACTTGAATTTTATAGTTCTCAAGGAAAGTATACATTTAGCAAAAGTTTTCAAAAATGATGAGTGTACGTGCATTCAGTTAAATCACCATGCGCGTACCGTGTTTTAAAGGAGTCAAATTGAGCATAACACTGTGGTACATCACTGTAGCCCCAGCACACAGGAGGCTGAGGCAAGAGTAGCATGAGTTGGAGCCCAGCTTCTGCTCCTTGAGAAACTAAAAAAACAACAACCACACAAGAGACTGTTGGTTCACTGTCAGAACGTGATGTCTATGCTGTCACTTTTCATGTCAGCTACCTGTCATTGTCACTTCTCACCTGTGCCCATACATTTTTTTCCTCGACTCTGTCCTTTTCCCAGTCTCTAAATATCCTGTTAAATATAGGCCAGAATCAACTACTTCTGTGTTTTATTAAAGTAAAAAGAAGGCCATATGTATAACTTCTTGAGTGAATTTTCCATTAGTCTTTATTAAAGTAGCGCCTCATATCCTTGCCTACATGCATGCAACCAAGCCATGGCAAAAATAAGTTCTGGGAGGAGAAATTAATAAACAACTTTGCTTTGTGAACATTGATGCCACCTTATATAATAAGTACTTAAGAAAAGAGAAATTAGAAGTCAAACACCATAATAGCCTCATCGAGCGCACATCTGGCTTGAGAAATAGGTCTTATCCATTAATGCCCTGCACTGAGAATTCTGTTAAATCCTCGGTAAATTCTAAACATGTTCTGCTGAGAGGATTTATGCCACTCACCTATGTACATGTTATAAAAATTGACATTCGTAGTATATAACAAAATTGGTCACTGGGTCCCAAACAAGTCACAAGGAAAGAAACCATTGTTTAGCATACGTAAACACAAAAATAACCAACGTATTCATGGACTACTAAAACACAACGTGCTAGTAGAAGCCAGTCTCATGCACCAACCCATATCCTTATTATTCTTCAGCGTTGAAGAATGGATCTTCATTTAAAATGTCTGCACAAAGAAATGTAGAATGGTGTGACACATACTTCCCTCACACTACCGTAGCACTGGGGAGGAGATCGTGTGTTCCAGAGTCTGTTCAGAGGAAATAAATGAGTGAAGCTCCCAGAATCAGGCAGCAGCCCAATCTTTCGTACCATCTTATCATCAGTTAAGATGATGAAGGAAAACGTGTGTCAAAAGGTTTTTACATCTAACCGAAGATGGTAATGTGGCCCTAGACCGGGACCATTCAGAGCTCATGTTCTTTTAAGCTAAGAAATAATTGCACGGCTTTAGCAAAGTCCTATCATCAGCACCTGGTGTGGTGAAACAAATATCTTCCTCCTCTTCATCTAGCTGCAGACTGCCAGAAGACAAGCGGATTCGGGCCCTAGGTGACTTTGTCCCTTTGCCATACAAAGGGTAGTAGTCTGGTTTAAGAATTTCTGATTCCGAGTCACTGGACTCACTAGCTACATACCTTTCTGCTGAGCTCTGATCCATTAGAACTGCTGGGAACTCCTGCTCTTCAAATGTACATGTAAACAGATCTGTTTTACGAGTCAGAGCAGGACAAGGCCCTAAAGGTCTAAATTCTGACCCAAAAGGAAAACGCATAGTTTTCATGTCTGATTGGCTCTGAGATCGTTTAGGAGTTTGCTCTTGGAGGTTATGAGCAAATGCATCATCTAAATGCAGGTCTTCCTCTTCCAGGTCTACACTGGTACTACCCCTACCACTAGTTCTAGCCATAGCTTCTTGGAGTTCTTGAAGGTCTTGCTGTAGGCTTTTTATCCTCATATTCCTTGGGCTCCTTTTGGCCGGCTTTATTGCACTGGGTTTTACATAGATGTCTGGCCTCAGACTTTGCTCAGCCATGACTGGAGACCGCCTGGGTACCTGGGGTGGCTTGTCCACATAAAAAAAGACTTGGGGAGGCGTAATATCAACCTGCTGACCAGTACAAGGAATATAGGGCACATCGGTGTATGTTAGCTGCCTTGCTGGACTTGCTTTGCTTGTGAAACAAGGAGATGTGCTGATGTGGTTAGAGTTTGTTTGGAAGGAGCTTAGAGGACTCCGTTCCTCAAAGAAATCTATGGGATCGGGGTCCGTGGTAAAGACAGGGTCTGCATAAATAAAGGTGAAAGAGGAACTGCTTTGGGATGGATGAAGCGATGTGGGGTCTGCCTCTGGTTTGGAACGCTCCAGCTCAGCTGCAAATGTCACCTCAACTGCAGAGTTCCTCCTTCTACTACTGTCCAGCGTAGGCTCCGATGCATGTACTCCGTTCACATTTCGGTAGTATCCGCTGCCATATGTAAGTCTCAGATCTTCCACCTTGAAAAAGAAGACACATTGATGTCAGATGACAAAGCGAGTCAGCTGGACTTGGCAAGGATCTTCATATATTACGAAAGGCTGACTTCAGAAAGTCATTTAAATCTATGATCTACTCCACAGATGATAAATGTATACCATATCCCAAGCTGTATGTTAGAGAGCACATGCAGCATTCTTCATTCTTGAGGACATCCCATTTCTAGACTCCACATTTTAGGTGTCTTTCAGGTACCATTAGTACTCCAAGCCATTCAGTTTGGTAGCTATATCAATGAAGTAGGAATCCTGCTCCTGTCTGCCTCTGACTAGCTGTGTGGACCTTCGTCACCACAGTCGAATTGTTCCTACACCAGCCTCCTCCATAGTCTCCATTAAAAAAAGGAAAGAGTATACATAAAAAAGTGTAAAAGAAAGCTGTCACTGGCCTTGGAGATTCCTACTTTAGATGGCCCCTTTTATTGGTCTATCTCTCATACCTTTTGGATAAAAATCATCTGTGATTTTCATGGAGGCATGGGAGTTTATGACACCTACAATTTACTTTTGTAGAGAGTGCCAAAGAAGAGTGATCAACAAAATTCCTGATTGAAGTCTCAAATGAGGCCATCATCCTACAGTTCCAGGGGCACAACAGTATCCTGAAATTGTGTTATAAAAGTAATCAGCAACACCATACATCTTTCCCAAAGCTTTATAGTTTCCACTGATGAAATAACAGACTTTTAATTTTAAAATTATGAAGCCATAGAAATGAATCAGTGTCTGATTTTTTTTTCAAGATGTTAATAGCACAGAATGCAATTTGGAAGTACACCGGGAGTTTACAATGTACATGGTGCACATCAGTTATAGTTTAGTAAATGGCTATTAGTAGGAATGCCTGTGCCAACAGACCTCTCCAAGCGGCTAACCTCGCATGGAAGTGACCTTGATACACACTGGGTGGTTCTGGCAAAATCAAGTCTTGGAAGCATTTGGACACTGGATGCCTTATACTTATCTAACGAAGAAGGGCTTTTCAGAAACCTTACTTGTTTTGACACATCAGAGAGAATGTCTGGTGATGACCTGCACTGCCGTTCATGATACTGAGATGGATACTGTTTCCTGAAATCGCCAAACAGAGAGTCATTGAAATGCTCATTATGCAAATCATAGAACACATAGAAATCTCTAAATTCAATTTCCAATCAGCATGAGAAGAGAGAAGTCAAAGTATGCACCTTTCGAATGGCAGGCTCTTCAACCTCCCCTTTTTCCCATATTCCAAAAGTTGCCTTTGAGTTCTTCCACTATTATAAAGAAGAGACAAAAATCATTAATTCCATCCTAAACTTATATACTCCTAAAACATGAAAGCCTCATCTTTGTTGGAAACCTAAAGTGTCTGGATGAACGCCATATCATATTACAGTTACTTATGTGGACACCAAGAATATAGCAACTTCAACTATTAAAAACCTAGGCTTCATTTTTAAAAACCCTGTAAAACTATTGACTGACTCGTACTGATATGCTAGTTGTAATGAGACTGTTTACTTAGATTCCCAACCCAAGAGAGACACAAGGCAGCTAACTAAACACTAGAAAAGATTGCTGCTGTTAAGCTTATACCAGTAAAGAAATTGAGCAGACTGCTGGAAGAAACAAAAATGTAGAAATCACAGTAGTAATAAAAATTCCAAAGTCTGGGCCAAAGTATGGGGCCTGACACACCTCCTCCACCCTAAGGCCATCATAGACCTATGGCTGCCTGCAGAGGATAAAAAAGAAGGCTTATGGGAACTGAGGACATTAAGAAAGCACAGAACATGCTCAATATCATCTGTTTAAGAAGACAAGAAATCATAGAGCACACTTTGGAAACATTCCATCAGAAACACATCTGCATTTTTTTTAATTTCTCTAGTCTTACAAGGGCAGGTTTCCACAGTCTGAAAAATCCCTTATGTGGAAGCATTTGATTAGAGTTGTTTTGGTGTTCCTTAGACTTTTGTAAACTTCTTCCAATCGAGTTGGAGGTTAGTTGTTCAACTGGAAACAAGATCTTACTTCTACCTCACTTCAGCTCCTCTAAGGTGTGTGAGCTGGACTGAGACAGCCTCAGTGCAGGATTGCTCCATCTTTTTAACCCTTTGGCTTCCTCTGGTGTTTTCTCATTCTATCGTTACCTAAATGCTATTAATGGAGGCTGTTGAGCTGTCCTTCCATGACTTGCATATAAGCTGCTTTTAAGGTAGGCAGTAAGTTTGTTGAACACATTTTTTTCAAACACCCTGTCTCCCTACCTCCTCGCTGTAATTCTGATCTAACCCCTTTGTTTAGTAAATACCAACTTAATGCAATGTGCCAAGAACAAACAGTAAGGACTATTTATAATCTGTATATGATTTAAGTGGATTCTTTGTTGCTCCTGGAATTCAGACTCCTCCCACTGCCTCCCATGTTATTGAAAAGAGGCAGTGTGCATGGTCTTCCTACGTGTGGTGTATAATTACCTGTAACGGAAACTGGAACCCTTGCTGCAGAGTAGTGTTTTGGGCTTCGATTTGGGCTCTTCAGAAAGCCTAAAGAAAGCATGGTACTCCACACAAGTCTTCCAGAAAGCCTTGCACGCATCTCGGCTGGCCATGGTGAACTCCAAAGTGTCTTTGCACAACACCTGTATAAACCATTTTCTATGAAGCATAACACCCTGCTAGAATACCAGGTCTCTTGCTGCCTTCTACAGTGTCAGCCCAGTAGCACATGCAGCATCGAAATTTCTGTTGGCTCCCCAAAGGCTCCACAGCCACTAAAATCGAATGACTGGCGACCTTCCAAAGTCCAGACAGGGCCTTCACTCTTATACCAAGCCTTGTCTAAGAAGCCAGGCTTACTTTACAGCCCCCCCTCCCACCTTACATGCCTCTTTGCTGCCAGAAAAAAATTTTTATGAAGTTGTAAGTTAGGTTAAAATAAATATCAAATGCTTCTTTTCAAAGTGGAAAGAAATTATAAATTACCAACAGGAAAGGGGAGATGGGATCTCCGTCCCTCATGTAAGGAGAATTGCATGTACACAAATGTTTTCAGTGTCCCAGTTATAAATACACCTTCCTCTATATACTCACTCATTCTGCAGTGCTTTGGTTTTCTCTCTTGGCATCGTCCATGTTTTAATGTGTCCTAAGGGAACTTGGATTTACAGTTCTAAAGTACAAGCTCTTCTCATCCTGAGTCATCATATACCCTCATTGGCCCAAGGCTCTATGGCGTGCTCCCAACACTCTTTCTAACAGCCCCACAGCTCACTGAGCTGACTGCCCACCTCTCTCATTCCTTTTCAGGTTTCTACATGCAACCCCTGAGGCTACCCATAAGGTTCACACGAGGTCTGGCCCATGAGCTAGTCAAATAAACACCTTTACATAATACCAAGACCCAGGCAATATCATCCAAACTGGATCTTCTATAGGCCTAAAATAGTGATACATGTAGTTTTCCACTTCATGGCCAGTCATTTAAAAATCTTTTCTAACACCCTCTTTCTTACCTCATGCAGTGAAAAGTCACCTAAGAATTACCCATTTTGCTTATATGAACACCAACATCCCATAGTCTCCTAAGTCTAAGCATGTTGTTGATGTTCAATAATTTTTTCTTAAGGGAAGTTAGTGAAGATTCTTTGTAAAAAAAAAAAAAAAACCGAAGCTATCAAAGAAATGTTTCTGTAGTTCGAAACCTGTAACCTCCATTTGACTCATCAGATTCCTCAAAAAAGCTATTCACAGAGACCTGCCTTTCAGCCCAGCTGCTTCATTTTTCTATAATATCATTTAGTCTGAAGTGCAAATAAGATGCCATAGTGCTTTGCCTTTAGTTAAAGTATGATTAGATTTTTCCCTAGTTTATATAGAGGACAAAGAAGGGGCCGATCACATCTCAGGGCCAGGCACCCTTTCACCATTTATTTCCAAGTCATTTCTTGAGCAATTATGGAATCCCAAGTGAACAGAAATGTAATTTATTAGAAACATACTCACCAAAATATTAGCATGAAGTTTGATGAGAAAATGCTTTCTCTTAAAACTCAGCTTGCGAATCTTAGCCCAGTTGAAAGTGTTAATCTTTGTATTTCCCTATAATGAAATGCGCGATCAGTTTCAGAATAGGCCAGCATGAGTCAGGGTGTGCCACAGTAGAAATATGATGAAAAATATCCTCATGGATACGGTCATCGGAGCCTCTCCATTACCCATAACGACCTGGGAAAGCAAGCAGAGGCTGCCCCAAAGCTCTGCACTTCCTCCAGCATAGGAACAAGGAGTATCAGGGAGACTTTTCTACCAGCACAGTGACACTGTGGTAGAATGGATTGTTATAGCAGCTCCTGCAATCTCAACCCTCCCTGTTTCCACATCCAAGTGCTAAAAGGAACGGCCCATTCATTCCGCTGCCCCGTTTACTCACGCACCTTCGGTACTTCCTCACTGGCCACATCAAGTCTGGCTTGGGTTCAGCTGCTCACTATACAGCCATCTATCTCTCCTGCTGCCTGTTACTCCAAACCTCAGGCTAAATCTGTACCTTCACTCATGTGCTCGCCTCCTTCTCCTGCCACAGATGCCATGTGCATCACCGAACTTCCTACCAGTGATGAGAACACTCTCTGCAGGACATTCTGCTGTCATTCTACTCCATTTCTAGCTCCTCTAAACACGTTGTTGTTGTTATTGTTTTAAGCACACCAGGAAAATCAACATTGTTTAGAGGAGCTAGGGGGAAGAAAGATAATAGGAGACAATGGACCCTCAAGTTGATTTCTAACTTGAAATACAAAATCCCAGGAAAACAATGGTCTGGTAAGCAGCAACTCTTGCTGGCAGGATTCACCATTAATTCTCTACCAGCTGGCACCAGTCACCTCTAGTGGAAAGTGTAATGAGTAAGGGAGGGCACATCACAGTTCAGTCCACTTCGGGTGACTCTTAACAATCTGGAAAGCACAGTGATCTAAGGTTTCTGGATGTTTGAATCTACAGTCTGGGAGTCCCTCTGAGCTTTTTGACTTTATCACTTTACCACCACCCCAGCCTGGTTGAAACAGGGATGGCCTCGAAAGCCAGACAGTACATTACTGTCCACACACAGAGGCCAAGCCCATGGGATTTACAAGTACTGCTTCTTTTCAAGATGGTGGAAAGATGAAGCCTTGGAACCATCTGGCGAACAGGTATTCAAGCTGAAGTCTTGCTAACGACTCTCAGCACACTGCCGGGCACTCTAAGAGAGAGGGGCTTACCCTTAGCACCAGTACTCCCATGTGAGCGACAGCCAGGTGAATCTGCATCCCTTCACCATCACTGGCAGGCTGAGGCCTGATGCCATACATATCCAGCTTCCTTGCTACGTCCAGTAGCAGAATGTCGGATTCAGCTGGGCTCCGGCCACTGCCATGAGAAACAATTAACGAGCTCAATAAATGAATCAAAAGTCCTTCCCTGTCCTCTGAGAACTCCTCAAGGAGCCGCATATATTCTTGAGACTGAAGGTTCTCAGACATAAAGCCTTGCTTTTGAGAGTCTGCTCTAGCCTTAGTGTCCTCCGCTGGGAAAGCGGGTGCCAGGGAATGTACTTACATGTGCTGCCGATGAAAATGCATGATCTTGCTCTCTAAACAGGCTTGGCTTGGTAAGTACTGGGTTTGTACCAGGTGCTTCCTAATCATTTCTTCATGGAAGTCTCCTAATTCTGCTGTACAAGAGAAAAGTGACATTTCCCACATTTCCATTGAGGAATTAAGCAATGTACAACCTAAAAAACCTTCTTCTCTTTCATAGGATTTATTCAATTCCTTCATCTCTTTGTTTTTATTGTTTTAAAGATTCACTGACAATGAACCAGGTTAACTCCTGGCAACACCCAGCCTACTTCAAAGAGGATGATGAGCATCAAAGAGATCCTCCTTATAGAGATGGCTTCAATTGTGGCAAACAAGTGGGCAAAATGTCCTCATTTCTGCCACAGACAGAATTCTGCCTAAAAAAGGGCAAACTTGGATGCAAGCAGAGTCAACGGCCAAACTCTGCCTAGACAGAGTAAGCAAGTCCTCAATGGTTCCTGCCTCACAAATTTGTCTGTCAGCTATATTGGGCAAGAAGGCTGAAGATGAAACTCCAATGTTATAGAGAGTTTTGGGTGACTGTTCAGACAGCAAACTGTCTCTGTCATCTCATTTGGAAAGCTACTAACCTGCTCTCCCGGTATACTCAGGTAATCAAGTTTAATCCTTCTCAAGTCTCTGATGGAGCTGAAGACCAGGTAGCTTAGTTTTACAATGAATCTTAGTTGTTTAGGGGTTACAGTGTTTTTAGGTCTAGATAGGTGTTTTAAGTTGATAATGACAAGATGTGATGGAGATTGATTTACATTCAGAATTTTAGACACACCAAGATAGGAAAGATGTTTTCTTCAAGGCTGTCAAATACAAATAACCAAAACACTAAGAATGCAACATTTATATAATTCCTGATTGTGTCATGGTTCTTCTTGCTATAAGTAGTCTATTGTATATATGTGAAATAATATAAATGCATATGTAAAAATAAAAATGTTTAATTAATAATAATGATAATAAAAAAAGAAACCTCCTAGTCCGTCCTAAACAGCATTTTCTCTACAGCTGCTGTAGTCCTATGCCCTGTCACCTCATGTTGTGTTTATATTTGTGTTTGTACAGGGAACCAGTAACAGATTCATTCTCAAATCACAACAGTGGGTTTCTGGGAAGTCTCAGCCTGTATTATGGGTCACACACCCAGACTAGACCTTAAAAGCTCCAAAATCACACTTGAATGTTTTGTTACGTTTTCCGTATTCTATACACTTTTTGTAGTTTTGTCTACTTTCAATTAGTCCCTGTTACAGAATGAATTTTGTCTTCCCCAATTTTACAAGTTGAAATCCTATCTCCTGGTGCCAACCTCTATGGCTCAATTGAGGAATAATGTCAATATTGAGAACGTAAGCAGGGAACTGTAGTCCAAATTAACTAGTGCCCATTTTAAAACAGGAAAACTGGGCCCGCAGGGATTCTAGGTATGAGTGTACAGGAAGAAAAGATGATGTGAGGCCAGAGTAAGAAGACTGCCTTCATCAAGCTGAAGGCAGAGGCTTCAAACTTAAGGAAACTCTCCAACACCTTTATCTTAGACTTCCAGGGTGAGAAATCATTTTTCCTCATTTAAACCACAAAGTCTCTGGTGTTTTCTTATGAGAAGCCTAGTAAGAGCTAATACATTCTCAAATGTCGTCTTATGATGACTATCCAATACCATGAGCAGAGAATATAATATCAACTAGTGTGCAATCCAGCTACAGCCAAGTCACCACTCTGTACTCTGGGAAGTAAGTAACTCCCCCAACAATTGAATCCCCAACAGACAAATTATCCTTTCCGAATAGCTGGCAGTTTATCTTTGAACCTAATTTACTCTTTTTTTTAGATGTCTCTAATGTATTGTTAGAGACAACCATCACAGGATTAAGCCCATGGTAACAGCTAGGTTCTTAGATCTATCTGCCCCTACCGTAAAAGGCATTAGATGTCTTTGATTTTTGTATTTTTTTGTAATTGTTATGTCTCTTCTGGGTGTCTAAGATTCACATGAGTTAGCTTCTGATTATTTACTTCTCCTAAAGTCAAAATTTAGAGCACTTTGTTCTCCATTGGTATCTGTATACATTCTTTATTTGGAGAACACAACTTAATTACACCATTTCTCCCTTCCATTTCATTTCTCCAACACCTTCCATATACCCTTTCCCCCTTTCTTTCAAATTCATGGCCTCCTTGTTCACTAATTGTTATTGCATACATATATGTATATACATGTATAATGTAGGCTGTATATAGTCTTTAAGAATCCTGGATTGCTCTCATATTGAGCAAAATACATATACTACTCTAAAACATTATATAATCAAGGAATTGAAGGTACCATGTTCAACCTGACATAAGTCATCTATCAAAAACCGATGGCTAACAATAGTCATGACACATAGTGAGAGAACACAGACTTTCCTTTAAAACCAGGAATAAGATAAAGATGCCTGCCTTTGCCACATCACCCAGCATTGCACTTGTGAGTGCAGTAACTGCAATCAGACAAGACAAAGATACATGAACACTTTATAGGGTAAAGATAATACTGTTTTGTTGGAGACACAAAGATTCAATATTTATAAAAATTTCAAGGAGCCCATAGAGAACAATGGATCACAAAGAATTAAGAAAGAAACTCTCAGAATTGTTTTTGACAAAGACTACAATGGAAAAATAAGAATAAGAATCTTTTCAATGAATTGTTCCAGGACAAATGGAAATCTATGTGAAAAATACTACAATGCAAGCCAGTTACAATCAGAGCATCACCCTGGTCACTGGGAATCTAGTAACTATCCAACAATTCTACCAGAATCCCTTATTGGACAGATCCTTCTGTCCTTTCCAAATAGCTGGCTGGCAGTGACTTGATGCCTCACACCACACAAACATATGGAAAATGAACTCAAAATGGATCAAAGACCCCAAGATCGAGAAGAATGTCTTGTAGCTATCAGAATTTGTTTTTTTTTTATCTATTTTAAAATTTAGTGGTAAGATTGAATTTGCTCATTTAAAAATGTGCAAAACATTTAAAAGGGCATTGATGGGGGGGGGAAGGAATAGACACATGAAAAGGAGTTCAAAATCATTGGTTGGTTGTTAGATTAATGATGGTTACATTTTTTATTGATATTCATACTGGGCTATTGAGAGAGGCCTCCTTTTGCACTGGGCAGCTGTCAAAGCGGGACTCGTAATTGGTCAAAGTACTACAAATAACAACTTGAGTGCTCAGTGCTAAATGGAATATTCCCCATCACTACTGCCATAGTTCAGGGAACATAGAATAGGAGGCAAAGAGTCAGAGAGCCTAAAAGGTCTGATGGCTGGGGAGGTGTGCTATGAAATGCTGCCTTCTGGACATGACAAGGCTAGCACACTTTGACTTCACAGCAGATGTGATTACCTGCACAGGATCATATGAGGCAAAAATATGGTACAGGTATGGGAGGTGGTCTCTTGGCCTCGGTTGCCATGTGGAAGGATCATAGCTTTTGAGACAGGAAAGAGCAGGTGCAGAGCCTGCTTTACAGATAGCTGCAGGAAAAGGGAGAATCGTTCTTCTTTGAGTGTGTGACCACTGCCAAGTTTTCCATATTCCAGTGGATGGCCCCATATTCATGTACATGGGAGCAGTACTAAGTAGATTTACCAAAAGCTTGGTTATCAGAATCAAAATAAGCAAAGAAAACATGAAGTTGGGGGAGGAATATGTTGGGAGATACAGAGGGAACTGGAGTGGGAAACAAGTTGGGTATGACCTTATTTCATTATATGCATGTATGGAGTAACAAAGAAGAGGAATAAAAATGAAGAGGACTGGAGAGATGGCTCAGAGGTTAAGAGCACTGACTGCTCTTTCAGAGGTCCTGAGTTCAATTCCCAGCAACCACATGGTGGCTCACAACCATCTATAATGTGATCTGATGCCCTTTTCTGCCCTGCAGGTGCACATGCATGCCTGAAGGTGTATGTACAGGCAGAGCACTGCATACATAATAATAAATCTTTAAAGAGAATAATAATAAAGAAAAATAACACTATCAAGTAATGAGATAGTTCTTTATACTTACTATGATAGCCATAAGATAATACCAAGTGTTAGGGAAGGTGGGGAAATTAGAAGCTTTATACATTAAATTTTTAAAAATTCTTTTAGAGACAGGGTTTCTCTGTGTAGCCTTGATTGTTCTGGATTCACCTCAGACTCATAGAGATCCACCTACCCCTGTTTTCCAAGTTCTGGTTTTAAGGCATGAGCCATCACACCCAGAACTTTATACATTCTTGATCAAAGAATGATATATATGTATGTGGAGATAGCACAGTGAAATACATTAATTTGTACAGCTAATATTCATTTATAATTATAACTATCAAAATTTTCAGGAGAAATGTATCACACAACCCAACATTCACCTTCCTAAAAACATAAACAAGATGAAAAAAGTATATATCCATCCAGAAACATGTATGCTAATGTTTATATTATTATTCTTAATACCTAAACTAGAAACTTTGCTAACTATGCATGATGCAGTGACTAGATGAACAAAATGCAATACATCCATAAAATGGAATCTTATTCAACAATAGAAATAAACCGGGACATGCATAGATTTCAAAAAATACTGTGTTGAGTTGAAAAATGCAAACAAAAGTGTAGAAATAGAAATTTAATCAGCAAATTCCTGAATTTGAGGAGGACAATAGAGCATTCTCTCTCTCTATCTCTCTGTCTCTGTGCCTCTCTTTTTTGTTCTGTGTCTCTGTCTCTGTCTCTCTGTCTCTCTCTGTGTCTCTGTGTCTCTGTCTCTCTCTGCCTCTGTCTCTCTGTCTATTTTGAGGCAGGCCTGGAACCTGTCACATGGAGCAGGCTGGCATAAAAACTGAAGTCACAGAGATCTGCCTGCTTCTGCTTTCCAAGTGATGGGATTTGGGGAGAGCGCACCATCCTCACCTTTGTTTTTGAGATGGTCTCATGTAGCTCAGGGCAGCCTGGAATTTATTATGTAGCTGAAGATAGATACAGCTCTGAGTTCTTGATCCTCTAGCCTGGCCTTCAGCTGCCATGTGCTGGAATCACAAGCATGCACCACCATGCTCAATTTGATGTGGTGCTGGGGATCAAATCTAGTGCTTCCTGCATACTAGGCAAGCATTCTACCCACCAAGTTACATACCCAGCCCTGAGAGGGTTTTATTGACATAATAGAAATATTCTAAAACTGGACTGTAGTCATAGTTGGATGGACATTAATTAACTAAAAAAAAAAAAAAAAACAACAAGTGGTTTGTGCATTTTAAATGGATAAAATTTACCACCTGTAAATTAAACCTAAATAGAGCCATTTGAAAACACACAACAGACATCACAGGCATACACACACAACACACACACACACACACACACACACACACACACACACACACACACACACACACACTAAACATGAATGTACGTTTTGGGGGTTTCTTAAGAACCAAACTCTATAACAAGCATAAGGAAAATATAAGAACCCATCAAACTATGTTAATTTCCTCTCCAAGTACTATGACAATTTAGCAAGAAAATTTATATCACCAGCAGTATAAGGTGAAATATTTATGTCCAGATTTTCGTCTTTCTGGTCCAACTCCTATCATCTCTCCTAAAATCTCTTATTGTTCTGCTTGCTACCACCATTACCTTCTAAGTTCTATTTTTTTTTAACAGAAGAAGTCAATATGGTTCTCTTACAAGCTATTCAGATTTTGTTCCTATATTTAAAATAGAGGGCAAGAGTCCCTTCTTGTGGAGGTACTTCTGATGATTGAAAATACATGTTCTTTTTCTCCTCTCTCAGTCCTCTGTCTCTACGGTTTCCCATCTCACTGAAAATCATGTTCTAGCTCTTTAATGTGCTTTTAGCTCCTCTCCACTGTCTCAGTAAGGCTCCAGCCAGGCACATGGCCTTCTTGATAGTTTTCCAACATCCCAGGCATGTCTCCTCCTGGTCTTCTTCACGAGTATCCCAGATGTGTGGCCCTCTCTTTGCTCCTTGCCTTATTTCATTTCTTCCTTCAAACCTTCTCTCAGCTGTCACCTTTACAGTAGCCTTGCCCTCCTCACATCATTGAAATACCCAGAATCCATAGCTGTTACCCTCCATCCCCCTTCTATATCTGCTCTATTTGTCTCCTTTCCCTTTATCACCTTCTAGCATTCATTTTTTCTCTCTTAATATGGCCTTTGTCTGACTCTTGCACTGACAAAATGGAAGCTCCATGAAGATAAGGGATTTGTGTTGGAGCTCACTGCTGTGCTCTCCATGTGTCTAACAGACTCTAACACAGTGATGCTTGATAGGTTGTTGTTGTTTAATAAATGACAAAGAAAGAATACACTATGAATTTTTAAGTAGGAAAATTATTTTGAATTATGCAAAGTTTTATTTGGTAAGGACTGTCTGGCTAGAGGTGCTTAAAAGAGGTGCAAGTAAATACATGACAGAGCCAGAATGCTCAGATTCTTGAATGCTTAGCCCAGAGCAAGCACTTCGCAAATACTGGACAAGTGGTTAAATAGACAGATGAACGAAAACCGGACTGTGATTCTGCATGTGACCTTGAGTCCTCTGCATCTGACTGGGATTGGTTGTGAAATGCTAACTCACTAGAACCACAGCCTTTCCACTGTAAAATGAGCTTCTGTTGACCACATATCCCGTGGGAAAGCAGAAGTAGTCTGTGCCGCATCCGAGATGTCCACAAGGCAATCCCCAACTCCATAAGGCAGAACTGAAAAGCATAAAACTGGGCTCCCCCAAAAGAGGTCACCTGAAACCCCAGCCTCTCAACAGCTATCTGAAGAGGTAAGTAATGGAAAAGGATGTTCCTCCTACCAGCTCTAGCCCATACCCCACATCTCAGTGTCAAGTATGACACTGGGCACATGGCCAGTGTTCTTGGCACTCAGAAGCTTTGAAGATGATGCTTCATTTCCCACCATGTCTCCTAGACAGACAGTATTCTTGAGTTGTGTGTAATCATTATTCATCCCCTGTATGTGCTGCTTCTTGTCCCACCACCATTTTTATGCCATCTTCTCTCTCTACTGTCATATTCAATTCCCGTGTATCCCTTTAAACTCCAACACAAAATCCATCTCCTCTATCAGCTTTCCTTGACTCTTGTGGTGTTTTCCATCTGCTGCTTTTCTGAGAGCCTAGCGTTCTCTTGTCCCAGCTGGGAGTCACTTGATACACTGCCTAGGATGCGGTCCCTATCCAAGCGCTTCATTGTCTTGTTCTCAGTGAAATCTAAAATCTACCATTTATGGACTGGTGGGAAGGTAATGAACAAAGGTCAAAAATGAACTTATGAAATAAACAACAAAAAAACCCTGAAGTTATGGTTCTGCAGGATTATCAAGGAACAGTGTATTCTTGGAAGCCTCTCCAAAATGAGAAAGTCCAGCTGGCCTTAGAAGAGATGCTATCTCCTGCTACCTAGACCCTACCCTCCAGGCTGCGGGAACATCATGGTCTGGCCTATGTAGCTCCCTCCCAGGCAGGCCCCCACTGTTCCCCAGGCCTTCTCGGCTCTATCTTCAATGTCCCTTCTAGTCAAACTACTTGGCTGCTCTCCCATGGAGAACACTAACAAATGCCTAGGGCCGTTTACCCTGTTAGCCTCTCTCCCTCCACCTTCTCCACTTCATGATTTATTCTCTGGAACTGTGCCCCAGAAAACATGAAACAGGTATACCCTAGAGCAAGCAGAGGGAGTGGGGACCACTTAGTCAAATCCATGGCAAGAATTATTCAAACCAGTTCCTAGCCAGCAAGTCAAGGGGCAGTGGCAGCAGGATCAGTAGAGTGAAGTAGAAGAAATCGGCATTTACTTCTAATCATCAGAAGCACCTCCACAAGAAGGGGTTCTTTTCACTATTTTAAATGCTAGAACATGCAGACTCAGAGAAATAAGGGAACCTGTCTTACAGTAACGGTGGGGTAATAGGGACAAGATTAGATTCGGATCTCACTGAATGCGACAAAGCACCACTTCACTGTGTCTTCACTAGGTCCTCTCTCCTCTTAAGGCTGAATTAAGGGCTAAGTGGGCAAATTGGAGGTGCTCGGCTCCTCTTCTTGGTTTTCTCCCTGGCGAATGGGCCGAGAATTAGAGGTTTGGTACTTACATTGTAAGATGTGCGAGACCATTAAAGCTGCACAGTTGTCACTGCATGGAAGTCTTCCCAGAGCCAGGTCTTTCTTTATTTGAAGAGTAAAAAGATACCTGCAAGAAGATTTGAGGAAAAGATCTTGACAAAGAAAGAAGCAGGAATACAGAAGAGAGTTTTCCTTTCTCCCAGACCCAAGATAATTCAAGGAAAGAACAACATCCAGTCAGCCAGAGGCCCTTTTGAGGTGGTGAATCATACATAGGTTTGCTTCAGACCCAAACCAACCCCAGCCCACAACTCAGCTGACCCAGCACATTGGCAGGTTCTGTAACAGTTAGGAATTTCCTTGGCTGTAGCCTGTCGCTAGCTTGAGGGGCCTGGCCAATCTTCTTCTGGTGGTTTCTGCGATGGAGACAACCACATCCTGAGCTAGAGAAATGGGAGCCTCAGCAAGCATGAGCAGATTCTGGGGGACACAACGAGCTGTCAGATAGGCAGAGCCATCTCATAATCTCTGAGTTTTACAAAGATACCAAGGCAGGGGCCAAGCCATTCTGATCAAATGGTAGCACTCTATGATACTGAAATTAGGGTTAAGACCTAACTAAGGTCTGCCATTGAGTCTAGGCTACCCACTCAAGGAGCACAATTCAGGAATCAAGGCCGTCAAGCCATGCCTGTGCTCATCTTAGTCTCTTGCCTGGATCACTACGTTACTACCAACTAGAGGCCAGTTGAGTACTTTACAAACGCTAGGTATGAAACTAGTGGTTGATGAACTCGCGATGCGGAACCTTCACAGGGGAACCATAAAAATGTAGGTTTGTGTTTAGGGCTCTGCTGAACTGAGCATTTGCCACACATGCTTAAGACTTTAGTAAAGGAGAATTCATTTCTGTGTTTGCATGTATACGTGTGTTTATGCTGTGTGTGTTTGTGATGTGTGTATGTGTTTATGCTATTTGTGTGGGGTGTGTGTGTGTATGTGTATGTGTGTGTGTAAGTGGATGTGTAAATTCATATGTGTGCATACAGAGGTTAGCCAGGACAACCTTGGGTATAAGTCCCTATTTCCACCTTATGTGAAATAGGATTTTTTTTTTGTCCTTTGTCTCTGTGTACATCAATTTAGCTGGCTTGTAAGCTTCTAGGTATGCCTCTCATTTCACCATAGAAGCACCAAGTTTACAGATGTGCCCCTTTCCCAGCTTGATATTGGCTGTAGAGATTTGAACTCAGGGCCTCACACTTTTGTGGCAAGTAAGTTTCTAGTGAACCATCTCTTCAGTCCCAGAACCCACTTTTTTAGTGAAAGAGTATCAAAGAAAGACTCCACATTATCTGCTTTCTTGTCCATAGCAAAAATCAGTTCCAGTATTTTCTTTTACATGCAAAAACATGCATTGCCTGCTCTGAGTATTTCCATTTATAAGACATAATTTTTAGATTAAATTCTATGTGGGTTTTTTTTCAATACCCCAATGGTAATGTAGAAAAAGATAAGTAGTTGCAGATGACAAATGAAATTTTGGTCTGAAGAATCTTGTCAAGTGATTATTTACCTCATGAAAGCTTTAGGTATTATGTTCTTTCAAATCATATGTACCTCTAATGCACTAGAAAAGATTCAGTTAAAATGAGTGTTTTTGTATAATATTCTTAGGAGTCCCTGGATTGGCCTCAAACAATTTCTATAACAGGTAAGTATTATTCATGTTAGTTGTGGCTTCTGGGTTAGTGAATGCAAACTTGCTATCTTGGCAAGTGCACATAGATCCTTTCTATGTGTAGCAGTCTCAGCCTAGAAAGCAGAATATGTTTTGGAGGAGTGTTATAATGACAATGCAATTTTGCTGAAGTAGGTTTTCATTACAATTATAAAGAGGATTGTTCACAAGTATATTAGTGTCGTTACAGGTGTTTCCCTTTCTGCTTATGAGAAACATCCACACACACATTCATTTTCAATGATCCCAAGCAGTGGCTGACCTTAAATCTATGCCGATTGAAACACAGATGGTATGAAACAGAGCATCAGTACTATTGTGGCAGCTAATGGGTTAAGCGTCAAAATGCCACCCAGGTTTGCTGCTAATTCTAGAATGCAATCCCTTCTTAGTTCAGAAATTTTGAGAGATTAACATTTGGAGTGGTGGGGGGGGTGGGAGGGTAGTATCCAGCTCATCCCTCTTTCTAGCCCCCTGGGTCTCCACCTTCCTAATTGCAACCTTTTACTGTAGTTCCTTGTGTTGAGGTGCCCCAGCCAACCATAAAATTACTCCCATTGTTAATTCCTAACTGAAATTTTGCTACTATTATGAATTGTAATGTAAATATCCGCGTTTTCCAATGGTCTTAGGTGGCATCTGTGTAAGGAACACACAACCCACAAAGGGATCACAATGTCTAGTCCCTCACCTTGCCCCAGGGAGTGACTTAAACCTAAGCCATGGGAAAGGAAATGAGAGCCCTTTCTGCAATAGCTGAAGAACAGGGATTGCTGAGTAGCATTCGGCACACACGCAGTCAAACATTTTACCTTGTGAGTTCTTCCCGGAGATGTCCAGGGTCCACTGGGAAAAATTTCACCATAAATTTGAAAACAATCTCCTTAGGATCTTAAAACACAATATCTCCATAAGTTTTATTTAAATGTTCATTTCAACAGTTAAAATCCTCTCCCTCCGCCCTCCTCTCTCTCACACACACAGAGTGTTCCACTTCCCTTCCCTCTCCATTTCCCTTTCCCATTGACTTATTTTACATTTCAGTTTTTCACATGTATACTGGTATTATCTCTGGATTGGGATCCTATGTATACAGCAACTAAGAAAGTCCTCCAAGTCATCCCTCCTTAACACCCTTCCTCCCTTGGAGTTTCTTTTGTAAGGATGTGTCCATTTGAGGCCTACTCTGTCCTTTCTGAAGAAGTGGATCATTTAGAAAAAACAGTTTACAACTTACTCTCTGTGCCAGTTCAATCCTGTGTGAGAAAAGGGCTCAGCTTCAGCTCAAGCACATGAATGGATGTCTTAGGGATTTCATAAAAGGATGGAGAAACAATGTGGACCAATGTCATTATCACTCTTCAAATACACCCCTGAAAAGCCACATCTACGTATTTTCACACCTACTTGTATTTGAAAATGAGAAACCTGAGGCTGGGGGTGGAGCTCAATTGTAGGATACTTTGCTGGCATGCACAAAGTCCTAGGTTGCATCCCCAGCACCAGCAAAGAAGAATAAAGTTTGTTAGATCAAAAGTAACCCCACACACACATGTAGTCATAGTATTATTCATTCAATATATCATTTCTGGCTGCCTGCCCTATGCCATATATTGTTCTAAGATGGTACTGGAAGTTAGGAGATAGTCAAGTGCTCCCGATCTCAACAAAGAGACAAACAAACAGACCAATTCGAATACCACAGAGCCTAGATTGAGGAAGCCTTCTTGGAAGAGCTGGCAGCTAAGTAGGTTAGCAGGGACAGGAACTGAAACAGCTAGTGTCTGGCATGAAGTGCTCCCAATAAAGTCCAGAGCTTTGCATACCATGTTAATAAAGTTAAAAATTTAAATTTAATTGAGGGACCCGTAGAATCATTTTAAGCAGAAGAAAGATCTGGTCAGGGTTGTATATTTCAATCAATCCCTTGGAGAGCATTATAGATGCTTCATTGGAGAAAATCAGTTCAGAAGCTCGCAGAATTACATGATATAATCACAGAGCTGGGAGAACCAGAGTCACAAGATGCATCAACGTGTGAAGAACAAAGCGGAGCAAGGAATCAGGAAGAAACACTGAAGCAAACTTTCCCAGAGTGTTAATTAAGGCCTTTCAAATAAATGCCTGCGAACTTAGTCAACTACACATGCCCCTGGACCCTTGTCCCAGAAACGAGGCCCAGGGATCTGTCTACATTTAATAGAAAAGCCAGATAAACCTCAATGCCCACGAAACTGTGAGAATCCATGTTCCAGGATGTGAGATGCCCAAGTGATGCAAAACATACACTGAAGTGAATGGCAAGGCTTGTGATGGCAGGAAAGAAGAGAATCTTCAGGCAGGAGGTGAACATTATCGCAGAGTGACATTAAGGGTGCTTGAAGAATCACAGCATCAGAGAACGAGGTATAGTCCTGCATTCAATATGCAGGTGGAATAATTATCACAACTCTTCAGATGTACTTCAAGATCCAGCAGCTCGAGCTTCTTCATCTCAGACAAAATTAGGACAATTTTCTCTATTGCTAAATTTACCTGGCAGATAAAGGGCTGATGTCCTCTATCCAGGCCCCCCTTACCCTGTTGTAGTAAGCTGAGGAATTGTGTGGGGCTATTGGCATATTTCTTGTGTTAACTGAGGGCTACATTCCTTGACTGATGATCTTCCATACTTACTTTTTACTTGTTTTGTTATGGGCTTCAGAAGTTCCAACCAAACCTGTAAGAGCATCAATGAAACAATTGGTTGAACACAACAGTGGTGAGCACAGCTTTTTTCTTTCTTTCTTTTTTTTTGGTACCAGATAAAGGTCAACATCAAATGAGCAAACACCAGGACTATAGATTTCTAAAGATAGTTGGAAGCAAACAGCCTCATCAGTGAGATGATGTACCTTCACTATTCTCAGTCAATGCTCTCATAATTTTCCAATAACAGTGTACACTCTTGCTCTATAAACTCTGTGTTGTTGACATTTCAATCACCACTTCCTTGCTTTCTACCTTGGGTAGGATGCTGGAGGTATCACCAGCAAGGTTCATCAGTGACTACCGACTCATAAGAGCATTTGGCTTCATTTCACATTTACATTGTACACCCCCTTTACCTACACCAGTGCCCACTTAATAATGAGCCTTTCTGGGAAGGTGCCAGGTTGCAGATATGCCAAGGCAGGACACAGCAGAAGAACCTTGTGGCAGATAGGGCCTGAGAAATGGAAAGAAATCTCCCTAAATAGTCATGAGGTCAGGAGTCCTAACTCTGGGGGTTGAGGTCCAACCAGTCAAAGTAGATAACACTCTGATAGTTGGGTCAAAGAGAAACAAGAAAGGATCATGAGGCAGAAGACTTTGTTTGGGAAACCGAGGTAACTTGATAAACAAGGCAAGAGGAGGGAAGACAGTTTTAAACATAGGAGTTTTGCAAAGTATAAACAGATTTTACGTTTTTAATGCAGGATTGAGCCCTACATACCTATGTGCAAACTGCATTTGGAAGCATTTCTAGTCACTCAGAACCCTGTAATGAAACCCACTTACATGATTTCCAGAATGGCTGCAAAATTCCAATCCAAAATATTCCTTTTCAGCAAGATTGAGATGGCTGCAGCTCAGGTTAAAAAGCGCCTTTCCACATGATTTTTGCTAAACAAAATAAAGAGAGTATGGCACAGTTTGAGTTTCTAACATGTACCACTGCGTGATAACAGTAAAAGGCAATTCCTTTCTCTAAGCTCCACTATTTAGAGGTCCTTCACTGCCCTAAAGATGTTGACAGTGTTACAGACACAGACACAAATCCACCTAAGGATGATTGTACTCACACCCTAAAAAAGTCCTCAGACAAATGACAAACCCTCTCCGAAGAGATAGGGCTTGCACTTAGCTCTGGCTAGCGCTGTTGTTCCTTTATCCTTCACTGAAAGTCCTTAATTCATTTACGCAGGCAGCTTGAATGATTTCTCCCCAAACTGACAGATGGTTTAATCAAGATGTTAATATGGCCCTACCACAGGCCTGCTTCAAAGCCTTTAGGGCCTCTCCTTCGGGGAGATCTTCAGTGCTTAGCCAGGGAGGCTGGTGGCCCCCTCCTCTCACTGCCTACTTGCCTCTTCAGCTGCGTTCCTGGGTCCCCTCTCCTGACCCAGCCTGCTCGCCAGTCCCCTGACATGTCAAGTCGCTTCATGCCTCTGTGCCTTTGCTCACGGCATTCCTTCTTCATAGCCTTGCCCTTCCCACCTCGCTTTGGTTTGGCTTACTCATACCCAGCTCAGCTGTCGTTGCCCTGGGAGAGCTTTCCGGATGCTATCTGCAGCAGATAAAAGCAAGGGCAGAGCCGGAACTCCTAATCATCCTGGCTTACCTCAAGCAGGACACGTCTTACTCTGCTTGTCTACCTTCCCCCCCCCCCTTATGAAAAATTCTTCCATAGCAAGGACCAGCCTATCTTTTCCTTGTTACTCCCCAAGTCTGACACCGAACTTGATATACAATGGAGGCTCTTGAGTGCGTGTTTTTCTAACAGGAAGTTGACCAGATTTATCATAGGCATTCTTTGAGGAAATTTCATTTTGCAGCTTTGCCCATAAAATCTGCATAAAGCATATTCTGTTCACGTAAGCCACACATATTTTTCTTCATAAAGCCCACACACACACACTCTGTGAGCACAAAGTGGTGCCCTCCCTAGGAACAGGCACTTGAAGAGAGCTCTGTGCAAATCTCTCTCTGAGCTCAGCGCGGCTTTAAGGGCCACTATCGCTGAACCCAAGTGTTGCTGTTGTAGGGGAGCCGGTGATGGGAAAATTGGGCCCTGGCTGATCTGCACAAAGACAAGCTGCTGAAAACCCCTAGTTAAAGCAAAGTCACAGGGTGCTCAGAGTGCTGAGAGAGAAGGCAGGTGTGGGTGCAAGGAAGTGGAGCTGGAAGTCACTGAGCCATAGAATTAACAGCAACCATGAGAGGGCAGAGGTCACCCCAAGCAGTGGCCCGCTGAGCAGAGCCTACATCTGGGATTTAATGGTTTCCAGGAAGGCAGTCCACCTTCCCACCACTTCCCCCCTGCCCTTCCCTCCACTTGGTTACACTGCACAGAGCTCCAATTTAAGATTCATTTTGGGTTAACCAGGGTCCTATTTTTAAACTCAAATAGGCCACAAAGGGCAAAACAGATCGCACCCCCTCGCACCTGGGGAAAAGACTGCTAGGCTGAGGGAAGACAGTCTGATTTGATGTGGGAGCTCATGTTAAAGCTACGGTCCAAGAAAAGGGAGGCAGGCCTGGAGCTGGAAGTAGGGGTGCACAGGGCATGGGTGGGGGGTCTGATGGGAGCCAAGAGTGATGGTTAAGGGAGATGGGAGTGGGGCTGTTTTGTGCCTATGTGGCAACCTTGCCTAGGGCAAGTGCTGACACAGACCATTCCAGACAGATGAAATCGCTCCTATTTTTAAAGTCCTCCAGACAAGGAGTTGCCACGGGACTTTTATTATGAAGGAAAAAAAAATATTGTAAAGAGAAAGGGATGACAGCAATACTTTTCCAGCTCCAATGAAACATTTCTGTCCTGAGGATTAAATTCTGTCATAGACTCCAGTCTCTTGCAAACAATTTAACTGGTTGAGATATTCTCTCTCTGTCCCTCCCTCTGTCCCTCCCTCCCTCTCTCCTTTCCTCCCTCTCTCCCACCTCCCCACCCCCTCCATTTTCATTCTGATTTTCCATTAAGGCACCTACTCCCTATCAACACTACCACCCTCTATATACATGTGTTTACATCCTTAACTGTTTCAGTAATCACAAAAATATAAAGCCATTCACCGAAGGGTTTCAGATAAGGCCTTCTTTTCAACCCCTTCCTTAAGATCTCCTACCATGTTTATTGCTATAATCCTCTGACTCTTCCATCCCTGCAAGTGTTGCCAAATGGTTTTTGAAGCCTTTGGCATTTCTGCAGTTGGAGTCTGGGCACTCCTGCCGCTCAAACACTCCACCCCCAGTCAGGGACAGGCATTTCCCTTCCTAGTGTACGTTGAAATTGGCCAGCCTTGTGGAACGTGTTACATAATAGGTAGGATTTTTGGGGGTCTGTCTCAACATGCAGCTTTTAATTTTTTTTTCTGCCATTACAATTCATTCTTCAACATGGAGTTCTGATTTTTTTTCTCACATTATCTGCTCATATACAACTTTATTATTTTCTCCTTTAGGACTTCTGAGGTTCTTCTGCCTGCTCTCATTTAAGTTGGAACATTATAGCATTCTCATCAAGCTGCTTTGCAGATCTAAAGTCTCTGCCATCACTCAGTCCCCTTGATCAAGAAATTGAGGCTCCAATCTTGATTCTTGACTTGGTCTCATTGCCCTTGGATAGCAGTAGAGCACTGCCTGCATTCTAAACAGAACTTTTTTTTTTGATGTACCAGAGGCCAAATCTAGAGTTTTACACATTGTAGGTTAAGTGCTCTACCACTGGGCTACATCCCTATATCTTATATTATTTTAAGCCAATGGTTCAGAACTTAGTTATATAATATTCAATGTACTGGGTCATAACTACTGGCACCGATTCCTGGAGGCTCCAAGTATCATTTCACAGTATTTTAAATGCTTAGTTCCAAAATTCAGTTTATTCAGATTTCTAGGTACCAGTTGGTTAAAATATATCTCTATTGTAACTGTTCTCTCTTTACTTTCTGACTAGATGAATTGGGGTAAGCCATGTGGCCCATGAATTTATCTACCCATTCCAGGCACCTGAAGACAAAATTTGTGGGTTTGATTTGTGGAAAGATGGACATGCAACAAGTGTTTACTGAGTAAATAGAGTAGTTGGACCAAACAGTTAACGGAATTGGTGTACATTAGTAAGATAACCCTCTCTCAAGGAAAACAAACATTAGATGATCCTGGGAAATGAGCAAACATTTCTGAGCCTCACTTTGTTAGTCTATGAAATGGAGATGATAACAACTATTATGAGGACTAAGCCAGATAATTCACAATTAGATCTTCGTCTAGTGCCCTGCATGACATAACATACAAGCATGTATAGAAGGTGCGAATAACCTATAGAAAAACACAATGGAGTGAGTCCAGAATGCTATACACCAAACTTTAACAGAATAATTATACTTGCAGAGGGAGTAGGAGGGGACCATATTTATGCTTTTGTTCTGTACATGGCTGGAGAATTTTAAATAGGCAAGGCCTGTAAATGTGCTCTTAACAAAATTCTGCTTAACAGTGCAGACCAAGTTTGTTTTTCCTCTTTAAAAGAATGATGCATGCCATGCTGAGAGAATAGCACCCAGCTAGTAGGCCACTCTGATATGAGTGTGTGCTAACATACAGCAATAGATTTCTATTCTTAACAGTAGTTACTTTATTCACCATAGTTTGGATAGTTTGACTTGTTACTATAGTTGGATGACTTAACTAAATTATATACCTATAGTAACTGTTATGAACAGTAAAGAGTCATTTCTATGAAGGTTAAAGCAGCCCTATAACGATTACATAAGTAACATCCCCATGTCACGTAAAATTTGTTTGGATAGGAAAGTAGCAAAATATGAAAGAAGAAAATACATGAAAAGATAACAGAATTTTGTTTTCATCATTGTTTCCCAAACATCTACATTCTACTGCGATATTAAATAAAGCAATATGGTAAATGGTAGATTTATGTGATTGATAGGAAAAGAACAAAGGAGAGCATAATCTAAAGTGTATACCTAACAGAAAGGCTTTGAGCTTATGTGAAATTATTGTAATAACTATATTTCTGTAATATATATGAATACATATATACAATCATAACATAAGATAAATATATAGTAATATAAAGATATAATTTGTTAAATTTTACTGGAGGTCCACATGTAGAAAAACTCAAATAGATCCATATTTATGCACAAAACTAAAGTCCAAGTGTATTAAAGACCTCAACATAAACCAGACACACTGAATCTGTTAGAAGAGAAAGTAGGAAAAAGCCTTAAATTCTTTGGCACAGGCGATAACTTCCTGAACAGAATACCAGCAGCCTAGGCTCTAGGATCAACCATTAATAAATGGGACCTCATGAGGCTGAGAAGCTTCTGTAAGGCAGGAGACACTGTCAACAGAACAAAGCAGCAGCCTAAAGACTGGAAAAAGATCTTCACCAACCCTACATCCAACAAAGGGCTAATATCCAAAATATATTTTAAAAACTCAAGAAATTAAACACCAACAAATCAAATGATCCAACTAAAAAATGGAATACAGAGCTAAACAGAGAATTCTCAACAGAGGAATATCAAATGGCTGAGAAACACTTAAAGAAATGCTCAGTGTCCTTAGTCATGGGGAAAATGCAGATCAAAAACCTCTGAGATTCCATCTTACACTTATCAGAATGGCTAAGATAAAAAATTCAAGTGACAGCACATGCTGGTGAGGATGTGAAGAAACAGAAACACTCCTCCATTGCTGGTGGGAGTGCAGACTTATACAACCATTTTGGAAATCAATCTAGTGCTTTTCCAAAAAAAATTGGAAACAGCTCTACCTCAAGACCCAGCCATACCACTCCTGGGCGTATACCCAAAAGATGTTCCACCATACAACAAAGGCATTTGTTCCATGATGGTCATAGCAGCTTTATTCATAGTAGCCAGAATCTGAAAACAACCTAGATGTCCCTCAACTGAAGAATGGATAAAGAAACCGTGGTACATTTACACAATGGAATACGATTCAGCTATTAAAAACAGGTAAATCTTGAAATTTGCAGTCAAATGGATGGAACTAGAAAAGATCATCCTGAGTGAGGTAACCCAGCCCGAGAAAGATACTCATGGTATATACTCACTTATAAGTGGATATTAGCCCAACATAGATTTCCTCTGAGAGACTCCACTCAGTGGGGAATCAGAACAGATATTGAGAGAGGCCCTGTGGGCACACAGAGGAAGGGGATGCAGGCCATCCAGATGAGACCTGATAGGCTGTGGTCAGAAGGTGGGGGAGGAGGACCTCACTTGTCAGAGGTCTAGGGGAGGGGAATAGCGTGGAAGAGGGAGTGGGAGTGAGAACAGGAAGATAAGAGTGAGAAGATTGCAATGCAATGTAATGTGAATAAATTATAATGTAAAACTTGAAAAAGATATTTACTTTTAAATAAAAATTTGGTATTACTTTTAAAAGTTGTTAAACTTTATTTAAGTTATTGATGTATATATAATGTATTATTGATCTCTGCTTCAGCAAATTTTGCCAGTTAGCAGGCTAATAAACACTTTACTAAAGATTAAATATGGGGTTCTCACATTTCCCCACTGAGTGCGCACTTTAATAATTTAATTACATATAGAGTATATAATTAGCTTTCAGAAAAGGATATATTGGAATAAAATATTACATATTAAGAGTATAATAGGCTCATTTTTACTTTTGCCTTTCAGGTGTTATATTTTCTAGAGATTTCAATAGACTTAAACGCATAATATTACATGAAATCTCTTAAAGATATTTTGCATTTCTACTGTTGACTCTAACATTCAATGTATTTTGTTTTTGTTTTGTTTTTGAGACAGGGTCTCTCTTTGTTAGCCTTGGCTGTCCTGGACTCACTTTGTAGACCAGGCTGGCCTTGAACTCACAGAGATCTGCCTGCCTCTGCCTCCCAAGTGCTGGGATTAAAGGTGTGTGCCACCACGCCCGGTCTCAACATATTCCTTCTACTCTCTTTAGGAAATTATTCTTCATGTCATAAGTGATAATTACTTCATCCTACTTTATGTTCACACCCACTTTTTATCTCAAAATATGACTCTCTTTTGTGTGTTGTGTTAGGTATAACAAAATATAGTGACCGGGAAACTCAAACAATAGAAGCTAACTTTCTCACCGTTCTACAACCTAGCACTCTAACATGAGGGTGCTGGCACAACCACATCCAGATTAGAGTGCCTTTTCACTAAGTCTTCTCCTGTAGAGGACTAAGGAAAAAAAGAGGAGGAGTGGAACTTGCTCTTCTACTGCTTATAAAGGCCACCAACCGTACTGGATGAGAGCCTCACCCTTATGATCTGATGATCTGAACCTTATCTTCTCAAAATTTTGTCTTCTTACGTAGTCACATCATGAATGAGAGTTTGAACATGAAGTTTGCAAGGATACAAGTCAATCAATAGCTATGATGCAGCTCAATAGCCCACCTTAATTATTATAGTGTGTGTTTATTCTAATGCGTGCATATGATATGGGTGTGGAGGGCATACATAGTCCCCAGAATAGGTATGGGGATGAAAAAACAGTGTTTGTGGAGTTGGTTCTCTCTTGTCATATTTACATACTTTCTGGGGATGAAAAGCAGGTTGTCCGGTTTTCATAGGCAGCCCCTTCATCCACTGAGCCATTTCGCTGTCTCACTATATTTGGTCTTTATTGTTTTAGCTTTGTTTGAAGAAATTGTCTACCTATGTAGCCCAGTCAAATCTTGAAGCCACAGTCTTCTGTCTCGGTTTCTGGAGGGGCTGGCTAGGATTATAAGTGTATGCCACTGCACCAAGCTTTGCTGGTTACTTTTTCCAAATGTTGAATGAACTATCAAACAATGAAAATTTGTAAGCATTTTGAGAAGAGTGCACCTACAGGGGGCCCAAGAAGAATAACAAGCATGTGATGAGCGCGCACATGACACAGGGGAGGTCATTCCATTCTGGTGACTAAGAATGCAGCTTTTGCAGCCCAGACACACCCGAGTCTCGTTCGGACTCTTCCCGGCAGAGGTTTGATGCCAGGCAGGTTGCTTTGTCTATCCTGAGCCTCCGTTTCCTTCACTGGAAAATGAGATGGTCAAAAGCCAGACAAAAATGAGCAGTTATTATATAGGTCCATCAATGTGAAACACCTAGAGTTAGCAGATCTATAGAGACAGAAAACAAAGTCAGGATTTTCAGGGGCTGGGAGCCAGGAGATGAGTGAGCAGTGACTCTTAGTTTGTATAAACTTGCTTTTTGGAATGAATAAAATCACTAGTGTTACATAGGATTCAATGGTTGTGCAACCATTATAGACCATTTATTTGTAAACTTTAAAATTAGGAATTTTCTAGTATTTGAATTATATGTCAGCTTCCAGAAGAATTTTATTTATTTTTGTTTTTGTTTTTGTTTTTTTGAGACAGGGTTTCTCTGTGTAGCCTTGGCTGTCCTCGACTCGCTTTGTAGACCAGGCTGGCCTCGAACTCACAGCGATCCGCCTGCCTCTGCCTCCCAAGTGTTGGGATTAAAGGCGTGTGTCACCATGCCCGGCTTCCAGAAGAATTTTAATGAGTAGCTCATGAGAATATTCTGAAAAGACTGAAGTAAGGGCTGACTATTTGTACAGTGACCACATAATTTATCAACCACACTTATCCAAGTTTTAAGGTTGACAGGGGCCACTAATAATAACTACAGTTTCACAACAGGTATAAGCCAGAACTGTCCTGAATAAACTTCAGTGTGTGGTCACATAGCTCTTAGCATTTGGATTGCTTACAAGGTCTGTTTATCACAGATGTGGTATTTTGTGTGTGTGTGTGTGTGTGTGTGTGTGTGTGTGTGTGTGTGTGTGTGTGTGTGTGTGTGATCAAAATATGGATCATTGGGCCCACAGGCATGATTATTAGGCTTCCCCTAATGGCAATGAATGTCTGATGATCCTTTCCACCGGGTAAGTGAATGATCTTTGGTCATTTCAGCCCCGTGATTTCATTTCCCTATATAAAGCCTATGTTGATGAGAGCAGACAACTATTTCACCAGTCTCACTCTTGTCCTTAAACTAGTAAATTTAACACTACAAACGCCACGCCACCGCCTACCCCTCCTTTAGCATATTCTTCTGTTATTTACTCTCTTCTCTGGGTTCTTTGGGTTTACATGATCATCACCCTGTCCATACTCTTAAGTTTAATTTGATCCACTTGCCTTTGTCATTCTATATATAACTTGACCCACTGTGATCCTTTGAATCTTTCTTTCAGTTGAGTGCACATCTTTGAGCCCCTGCTCTGTACAAAGAGCTCTCCTACTGTTCACCAAGATCAATGTGAGTAAGACACAGACATTGCCACAAAGGAACACATAGACTGGCAGGCAGTGGAGGCACACTGAATAATCACCACAGCCTGGAGGGCGAAACGCCTTTCGTGTAGTAATGTAAGCAGGGTTAATATGAGATCTTATCTGAAGTGCACCCGCCCACTCAAAATATCTAGCACAAGGGACTCCTGGCAGAGGGGACATCCAATCCAACTGGGCCTGGAGGAAGAACTGCTTTAAAGAAGAAGAAGAAGAAGAAGAAGAAGAAGAAGAAGAAGAAGAAGAAGAAGAAGAAGAAGAAGAAGAAGAAGAAGAAGAAGAAAACAGTCTCAGAAACAGAAAATATTAGAAAACCTTATCTATAACCCACCAGGCAGTTTGCTGTCCTTAGGGAGGAAAGTGAGATTTGTAGGTAAAAAGGTGGGCAGGAACCATTCATTCCAGAGAGTAGGTCTGCTGGCATATGAAGCCAAGGCTCCAAATGTGGGCCCCAGGGAGGCCACAAAAAACATGAATGACTTTAAACACGATATTGGCACAATCAAAGTCTTGTTTTAGAAACCCAAGGTAGAAAGCAGAGCGCAGCTCTCCAAACTATGAATTGCAAGCGAATCCCTTGAGGAGGGGGGTCTTAATAATAATAATAATAATAAAGCATTTGATTCAGTAGGTGTGGCTGGAGAGCAAGCCCCTGTGTTTCTCACTTCTCATGGAGCCCCCAGTGGAAGAAAAGTTGCCGCCTGAGATTACCTTGAGAAATAAAGATGGAAGGGACGAGTAGAAGATGGGGGCAAACAGGTCTCAAAAAGAAACTGTAGGGTCCTGCCACGCACGTGGTAAGTGAAGATGATAGGTTCGAGGTAAGGCCAAAGGCACTGAAGAAACGTCAGATGGGACAGTTAGCAGCATAGTGGGCATGAGAGAGCAGAATTCGAGGAAGAAGCAAAGAGTCTACTTACTGCTGGTACTCTCTTTGCAGGCTATGGAGTCTTGCCTTCTATGGGGTAAGTGTGTGCCAACACCACCACTGACTGACCTTAGGTCATATTTTATAGCCCACTGGGTTTTTCTTTTCATTTTCTAAACTGCTTAATTTTTTTTTAACATGTGTGTGTTGTTGTTGTTGTTGTTGCTGCTGCTGCTGCTGCTGTTGTTGTCAGTATGTAATGCATAAATGCTTGTATCCATGTCGGTCCTTTGACACTCCCTATTTGCAGGAGCCTGAAAAGAAAAGCAGCCTTTGTCGTATCTTACGCCCTCTGCTGGCTTAGTGACAAAACAGCCAAGCCTCTCATTTCTTCCCTCTACTCATAATGTACCTAACTGCACCTGGCATTTGCTTTCCCGTTTCCTGGGGTGGATTTCAGAGCTCTGCTTGGTCTCTTTGTCAGCTGACCCCCATGCACCCCCTGGAACTGATCCAGAATCAGCTGTTTCCAAAACAGTATAATCATATGGTATCCTCGGGGAGACTATTGTGAGGGAGTTTCTCCCAGATAATCTGCTTGCTCCTTTCAATTTCTCGAACCCCTTCAGTCCTGAATCCCATACAGCAGTGGTTCTCAACCTTCCTAATGCTGCAGTCCTTTAATACAGTTCCAAATGGTGCAGTGACCCCCCAACCATAAAATTAATTTCATTACTACTTCATAACTGTAATTCTGTTGCTGTTATGAATCGTAATGTAAAATATCTGTTATGCAACCCCCAAAGGGTTAGCGTCCCACGAGTTGAGAACTGCTGCCATATAACATGGCTTTTGTGTGTGTTTTTGTTTTTGTTTTTTGTTTTAACCAGTAGCCAAGCAGACAACTCTAGGTAGCGCATGGGACACGTTTTTAGTAGAACAGGAGGTTTGGAGATATTTCTGCATTTGGTCCTGTGAGCTGCATGCACTTCAGAGTGAGGCAATGTTGCCAGTGGAGCAGATTTCACTCAGTGTTGCCCCGTATCTTTCTTTCACTTCCATCCACGCCTATGTTGAGGAAGCAGCATCAGCAGACACTGCATCCTCTCCGAGCTTGCTCCCTCCTGAGGAGAAATCCTCCTCATTTCTTAGCCTCTTTGACCCAGGAGTGCAAGGACCACTTGGAGATTAAACTCTAGCACTCCTTATTCTTAAAGACTAGTTAGAGGCACTTGTCACTAACGCCTGGTCACCTGAGCTGGACCTCTGTGATCAACATGGTGAAAGACGGAACCAAATCCCTTGAGTGTACATGGCATACAGGCATACATGCAGGCTCTCCTTCACTAAGTAAATAAATTAGTTAATCAATAAATTAATAAATATTTTAAAAATATCTAGAGAAGCAGAGTGGGTGGCTAGATACTAAAAAAAAAAAAAGAATTCTGAAACTGCAAAAAGTGTGGCGTGCATCTCACATATTACTATCATTAAATGCATGCTGTTTTCTAAGAAGTCAATGGAAAAGGGAAGGAGAATTTGCACCGAGGAAGCTGCCTAGAGATGTAGGCAAAGTGACTTCTTTAGGGCAGGCCAGAAAAGCTTCACCCTTCTCTGGGGGTTAACGCCTGTTAAGAAGAGAACTGCCAGAGCCCGGGGAGGGTAATTAGCAGGCGGCAGCAGCTCCTTCTAAAATGGAACTCTCCTTAGCAGGCAATCTTGTCGTTTAGCATTTGGTGGAGAGCAAGGTGTGGCTGCACATAAAACAACAAAGACGAAGTAGGAAGTCAACAGAGGCCCCTTCCCCAGAACCCATTGGACTCAGTCATAAACCTTGGAGGGAAAGCAGTTTAACTGGCTACTTAAGATTGTTCTCATGGGGCTAAGCAGAGAGACCAACTCTTAAGAGTTGCTTGTGCATGTGTGAAATTCACACCAATTTACAACCACTTTTCGTTTGGTTTCAGAAAACGCAAAGCTGTTCAAAGCTGCTGCATGTGTGTGAAAGATGGGCGCCTTCAAATTGCTTGGATTAACTGCTCAGAGAGAGTTCCGGCCATGTGCCTTCCACTGTCCTGGGGGTCCCGGAGACTCCACTTGAGCAGCTGCCTATCACCCCTTTTGCCCTTGGCCATATTGATGCTGAGGGAAAGCAAATTACAAAGAGAACTCTGGAATGACATAGTGTAGTGTCCGATAGGTGATACTTTCTGGCAGACATCTTTTGAAAGCTGTAAGAAAATGAGAACGCATCGTTGCCTGGGGCTTGACGGAGGCCTGGCATTGACCTGGACAGGTTGCATCTGATTCAAGTTGGGAGATTAGCGGCATAGAGTCAAACTGACTCTAACCGCTCAGTCACCCTTTATACTAAGAGGGGGTGAAAAGGGAAAAAAAATAACCCACAAGATTACCACCCTAATAGCATCCGTGCCTCCACTACTGGGACATTGAAATTATCATGCTTGCACTGAAAAGACTGTTGCAAAGTGACAGGGTAATAACAGCATTCTCAAGACAGAGCTCCCAAGTCGTTTCGAAATTACTAACTACTCTGGGTAATTAAAACAATTATAATTGTTTGTTTCCATGAAGGGCTTAGCACTAAATCCATGCACTGTGCGTGAGGCACAAGCGGACTCCAAAGGGTTGTTGGAGTTTGTGTCTAAACCTAAAATCAATTCTCGGTCAAGTAATATGATACAGCAGGATGAAACAGAAGCATGTGAAACCCCACACTCCAAAGCCCTCATTCTGTGAGAGTGCAAGCTGAGATCCAGCCCCAGTAAGAAACTTGCCTGGGGGAGTGTCAGAAAGTGACTGACTGAGTAGCCCCCCTTAGGCTGGCACCCAGGACTTCAGGCCTCCAGTAATGTGCTCATGTCAGGTCACCAAGCTGTCCTTTAATAGAAAAGAAAACTATCAGATGAGTTCATGAAACAAGCAGCCGCCCTCGTGGTGTTGGGGATGGGAGCAGGGTCTCACGAGTGTGCTCTGCTACTGAGCTATCCAACCATGCCAACCCTTCAGCGTCACACTTCTGGGCCACTCCTTCAGGCTCCCTGACACAATCATCCTCTCTCAGCACTGGACTCGAAGTCTGACTCTTCCTTCCTTTCTCCTGCTTATAACCCTGATGCCTCGCCTTTCCCATGACACCCCTCTTCATTGGCCCCTGGATCTGATCTCTTCCCTCTTGGAATCAGCTCCATTTGCCTGAATGGCCCAGCTGGACTGTGAGTCAGGTGGAAGCCACTCTGTTCGGACAGGCTGTGGATTCCAAAAGAGCCCCATCCCCAATATATTAGGGGAGCTATGGGAAAATAGATTTTCCTTTCCTCTCTCTCTCTCTCTCTCTCTCTCTCTCTCTCTCTCTCTCTCTCTCTCTCTCTCTCTCTCTCTCTCTCTCTCTCTCTCTCTCTCTCTCTTTCTCTCTCTCTCTCTCTCTCTCTCTCTCTCTCTCTCTCTCTCTCTCCCTGTCTCTCTGTGTGTGAGAGAGGTGGGGGAGGGAGGGAGGGAGGGAGAGAGAGAGAGAGAGAGAGAGAGAGAGAGAGAGAGAGAGAGAGAGGGAGAGAGAGAATGAATTTGTGGACTTTGGGGAAAGAGTCCTGGCTGGCCTTGAACTCACAATTCTTCTTCAACATCCTCAGCAAAAGCAGTAGAATCTGGGTAAAGGGATCATGGTTGAATTTTACATTTTTCTTTGGGCTTACTCAAAGTTTCTAATATATATATATATATATATATATATATATATATATATATATATAATTAGCTTACGTTCTATTATTTCTGGAAACTGAAACTGAAATCTTTTAATTAAAAAAATCTCCTTCAGGGGATTCTGAGTTTTTCAATGACAGATCAGACAAACTGTTACTCTCTTTCTGTGACGGTGTGTCTCATTCCTCCATGCTTTCAGCACCCTCTCATTAGCCAGGTGTGTTTGCTTGTTGACAACTGAGGACTACACTAAAGAACTAGCTCTATCCTGGAGCAGGAAGCCCGTGCCTCTGCCTCACTTGGACTCTTTCCAAGCACCACACTCATAGGAGTCCGTTAAGGCCTGTCAGTGCACTACTTCTTCTACTTCTACCACTACTACTAGTACTACTACTTATTGTTGTTATTGTTATTACTATTATTAGTCCTTGATTATTTTTTTCAAGACAGGGTTTCCCTGTGTAGCCCTGGCTGTCCTGGGCTTGCTTTGTAGACCAGGCTGGCCTCGAACTCACAGAGATCCTCCAGCCTCCCTATGGTACATGTGTTTGAGTTCCTAACCCCAGCGTGTCCAGTCTCTTCCTATGTACTTGGCTGTTTGGAAGGGACTCGGATGTAATATAGCAGCTACTTAGAATCTGGTTAGCTCTACTTGCCTTTTTCCTGGGGACTGCATACGTTGTGCACAGAGTAAGTGCTTTTTATAAAGATCTGCTAAACCTGGGGCAGGACAGTATAATTTCATTCCAGGGCCTGTCTGCAACTTCGTGCTCCTTTCCTTGTAGCTCAAACTGACACGTAACCACTCAAATCCTGACTCACATTTCTGAAGGTCTTGAAGTAGTCCAGACTCTATAACCAAAGCCTAGGGGTTACACATTCCTCTCAGTCTGGGTTTGGTCCCATTACGGTTGACCTTTGCCACTTCCCACTTCAAGAATACTTTGATATGGCAGCTCTGCTGTGAGAATGTGTACCTGAATGCAAAGCTGCGGTCTAAAATTCTCTAGTCATACCCAGATGCAAGCACAGTCATGCCCAGAGCATTTTTAATCCATATATTTCCTTTAAATACCACACATAAAAATTGAATACACAAGAAAGAGAAAGCATGGCTTAACTTGCAAACTGTGAAATGGTAGGGAAGCTGAGAAAACTAATATGCTGCGAGCAGTGTTCGGCGAGAAACTTGATCCCAATAGATGCTCACCTTTGGGTCTTAGAATTAGTTAGCCATTCCCGATTGTTGCTTTCCTGAGACTTTTCTCTTGACTGCTTAGGTGGAATTATTTGTGTAGAAGGATCTGGTTAAACTGACTCACTGCTATTTAAAAATCAAAGCCAAAGATATTCTTCTTTTCTGAATGTAAATTTGATGGTATCTACTCCCCATTGTTTCAAATGCAGCAATGTGTTTCTGGGTGCATCCACACACAGACTTCAGAGGCCTCTGTGGATTGTTTCAGTAGGGATGACCTCTCTCCTTTGTTGTTCCCTGCAAGTGCCTGAGGCAAGGTGCTTATCAGTTCTGGTATCTCCATTTCAAAGAGTCGGTGAAGGCTTCCTGAAACACACAGTAGCACATCTGCATAGAAAAAAAAAGTCACTCTACTACGTGAGATATGTGTGCTACATCCTTCCTGTCTGAAGATTTTGCCTCCTAAAATCAGCACACTGGCATTTGATCAGCTAACTAACCCATCTGAGAAGGGATTAGTGGCCTAGCAGCTGAGAGCAAGAATAAAATTCTCTTGCATTTTATTGAACATCTATTATGTCCCAGATTAAGCACTAATAATTCAACTATCTACTTTGCCCTGACAGAATTAACTGACATCACTCTATCTGGACTTAATCCTATGTCTGCCCCCTCCCTACCCTCCCCGCAAAGCACTACAGGTTTTGTGTCCTCCTGTAATGCTCAGATGCCACATGATTTTTGATCTCTCTGAACTGTTTCCATTGTTCATCTGTCTTATAAAGGTTTCCTAGGAGTTCACAGAAGACTACTTCCTCAAGCCAATTCCCCTACCTTCATTCCCTGCAACCAGGACAATGAACTCTGACGAAGTGACTCTACAAGGACAAGTCTTAAAGTGTAGCTGGCCATGGTGGGTAGAGCATGCCTTTAATTCCAGCAACAGGGAGGCAAAGGTAGGAGGATCTCTGTGAGTTTGAAGCCAACCTGGTCTACAAAGGGAATCCCAGGACAGCCAAGGCTACACAGAGAAGCCCAGTCTCGAAAACAAAAGCAAAACCAAACAAGCAAAGAAATGGTAAAGTGGTCAAATTTACCGGATCTTACCTAGACCACCCCATCCAAAGCTTGTTTTTATTTCCTAACTAGTTAGTGACACTTTTCATATGCGAGATTGAACTCGGCGCCTTACACATGTCTGGCAAACACTCCATCATTGGGCTACATTCGCAGTACTTTTTAAATCTGAGGTTTAGGCAAGATCTTGCTTATTTGCCTAGGTTGTCCTTGAACTGGCTCTGTGTTCCCAGGCAGCCCTTGAACTTGTGATATTCCTTTCTTAGCCTCCCAAGCAGCTGGAATTAGAGGCATGACTAGCCTGCAACCTTGAGCATGTGGCTCCTGCTCTCCTCGCAGTTGCTCATCTGTTAAGTAGGAGTATTGCTGCCAGCTTCTTCATTGTGGATTTCAGGGAGGGCATGTGTGTAGAATTCCTAGCCTAATGCCTGGAGTACAGGAAACATTCTTTTAACATATACTTAGCTATTATCATTATAATTTAAGTTGGAAAAGAGTTTGGGGATCATTGTGGGCTAGTGGGTAATGAGTACCTGGAAAGTTTGCAGGGCACATAACTTTGCCACTTCACCACTTTAGAAGAAACTCCTATTTGGAGATGTATGCAGAAAATTAACTTATACTGGAACTGTTTTACATTTATTATTTGTAAATGAACAGGTAAAATTATACATATTTATCATGCATAACATGACATTTAAAAATATGTATATACTGTGGAATGATTAATTTGAGCTAATTAACATATGCCTTACCTCACATATTTATCATTAGGACAGCTTTTTTAAAAGAACGTTCCCTTGTTGCTTTGGTTCTGGTTTTTGGTCTTCTTCCAAAGTAATGTACTCTTATTAAAAAAAAAAACATCAGGGCATCAGGCATGATGGTACATGGTGCTCCACACGTTTTTGGTCTCAACTATTTAGGAAGTCTCAATTACTTGAGAGGCTTACCTGAGTCTGCATGTTCCAGACCAGCTCTGGCAACACAGTAAGATATTATTTCAAAAACGAATTGGATAAACTAGTAAGTCTGGAACACAATCTGGAATCTCAGTACTTGGCATGTGGAGGCAGGAACATCCAGAGTTCAAGACCAGCCTCAGCAGGATACTAAAGTCCTTGTGCTTAAAAGATAGCCTGGGCTAGATGTGAACCTGTCTCAAAAACAAGCGAGGAAAACTAAACAGAAGAGAAGAACCAATGAATTGTGCACTCACAGTCTCATTGGAGTCAGCCAATCTAAGGGCCTTATAGTAAAGCTTTTTAAACAGTTCTCAAGGTATGCCACTTAATTCTTCAGTGACAAACTTCTTCAAAGCTTAGTATTGTATCCTGAATGCCATAAGAAAACACCTTGTTGACCATGTAAGCTGTCTTCTCCTTTTAGCAGCTTCAAACAAAATTAAGAGAAATATTTTTGCTTAGGGAACCTTGTGGAGGAGTAGGAGGAAGGACTGAAGGAGATAGAGAGGTCAAGGATACCACAAGAAAACATACAGAATCAACTAACCTGGGTCCATAAGGGCTCACAGAGACTGAGCCACCAACCAGAGAGCCTGCACTGGACATGTTCTCCTACATATATGCTGCCTGCCTCTGGATCCCTTTCCCCTAACTGGCCTGCCTTGTCTAGCCTCAATGGAAGAGGGTGTACCTAGTGCTACTGCAACTTGATATGCAAAGGATGTTGCTCTCCATGGAAGGTCTCTTCTCTGAGGAGAAAGGGAAGGGGAAAGGGAGGGGGGAGAGAGGGACTAGGAGGTGTGGAAGGGGGAGGGAAGTTCTAAATGGGGATGTAATGTAAATTAAATAAATGGCTTAATTAATGAAAAAATTAAGAGAAATATCTTTACACAGAAAGAAGTACACATGCCTATATCTATATATACTACCTTAACTCTTTTCTTGGGATACATTTTTTTCCTAGAAATTGATTTTTTTCCAGCTCATTTGGGACATATGTTGTTGTCGGTTGTATTCAAATCGCTTGAGACTTATACCTACGTAAAACTGACACATTTAAAAAATATTGTTTAAATGTTGAACTCCAAATACAAGTTGCAAAAAGGAGATATAATAGTGGAGGACCTTGCTTTTTGTGAAGCAGTGTCAGGATTTTCTTAACTCACACTGTGACGTTCTGCAGTTAACGTATTACCTTTAGTTCCTGACTTGTCTTTACTTGTAGTTGTAGGACCTTGGGCTCATATGGAACCTTGCTGAATGTTAATTTCTGCATGTGAAACTCCTTTCTTAGCTTTTGCTACTCTTTCCTGTCTCCACTGTGAGTTCCAAGTGTTCCCTCAGCACTGTCTTCTCTCCTCACTAAGATTCAATCAGTGTGAGCTCTACTCCACAGGCCTACCCTTGCCTCCTCCTTTGTCTCTAGACCAACTTCAACTCTGATCCCTCTACCCCAACCCCCAGCACATGCCTAAATAATTAGCACTGGTCACTTAGGGCTCAGGTCAGACATAGCACCCTTTAGAAAGCCCCATGTGACCATCTCCATGGTGCCAGAAAAAAAAAAAACCACCACCACCACCAAAACAACAACAACAACAACATTATGGTAGATGTCTTATGAAAATTTCATACTATGTATATTTTTAATTCCTCCATCAGCTTATGAACTCCTTCATGGCAAGTGTGGTGCCTGGAAGCAGTCAGGACTCTTGAGTTCTTGAAATGAATGACGAGTGACTGAAGGAGCCCAGACATACCTGTCTCCTAAACTTCCTACCTAGTGATTATGTGGAAGAAGTGGGACCTCCTGAACAGTGATAGGCCAGGAAATGGTATCTCACATCTTCGATGGCATGTGACAGTAACCCTGTGACAGGGACTTTTCAATCACTTAAAACATCCTGCATGTGAAGTTCTGGGGACGCTCTGTCTTTCTCTGGGTCTGCTGAAAGGGGGAATTTCATCATCATAAAAGGAATCTCTGAGGACAAAGGATTGCTTGTTTAAGACAGCTAAGCCCTAAGATTAGCACTGAGGCGCCATGCCTAAATGCTTCCAGGGCCTGGGGTCAGCTCACTCTAGACAGACCTCCAGTTTCTGCCTCCACACCTTGGACCCAGAAGAGGGGGAGGAAGTTAGGAAAAGAGCGAATACAGATTCTGGTGGCGTGTTGGGGTGAGGGGGGCAATAATTGGAGCTTTACATAGCTGATATATTCAGAGCTAGACAAGCTATGCATTTGTCAGTTTCACAGCCCCCCAGAAGAGCTCCCCTGAAATGCCTGTCACCTCCCAGTCTTTAGTGCTGCAGCCTGCAGCAGATCTTATCAGGAGTGCTTTGTCCCTGAGCCACATGGACCAACTCTGTACTTCCTACCTCCTGGGGTACAAATACATTCTGGCCCAGATCTCTCGGTGGTAGAGCGGCTCTAACCACGTGGTTTCCAGCTGTCAATCAGGCCCAAAGCTGTTGAATGGCACCAAGTATCACAAAGGCTAGCACTGCTCTCTGACACTTGGCTGGCAGGCTTCAGGCCCTTATAGGAAATAGCTGGGCCACTCCTGGCACCCCCCACCCCCACCCCGGGTTGGTTCTGCCCCCAAGGATATACCCCTTTACCTCCCCCCAAGACATTGGACTCCCCTCAGTCACGTTGAAAAAATGTCTTTCTCTGTTGTAGTTGTCAACTTCATTATCTTAAAGCACAAGCTAAAACTAAGTTCTTAAGACTGACGTATTTGTGTTCCTGACAGGTCAGACAATGGTGCAAATACAGAGGTGCTGTCCCTAGAGAACAGAGAAATGTGTCTAGCATTCATTGGAATCTTGCTCTTTAGCACCAGAGTGTCTGGCAGAGGGTGAGGAAGCTCAGCTAGGATCCCCTCAGCACCAGAGTGGCAGGAGCGGCAGGCAGGGGCCCTGTGCTATCATGGAAGTTCAAAGGGTGACAAGGCCTCAGCTTGCCTGTGGTTCCCATGAATGTTGACTTGAATAAACATCCAATCACCACACACCTGACTCCAAAGCCAGTTCCCCAGCCTTCTCCCCACAGAGCTCCCTTCAGAGTTTCTTTCCCTTCCTCCTTTAAGCTGTGGAGAGCAAGGAGGCTGGGAAGGGCCTGGCTGCAGGCCAGGCCTTTCCTCTGAAGATGCCAGGAAAGCAGTCTGGCAGCCAGGTGACAGTAGAGGAGGTGCCTCCAGTTGGGGGGGGGGGTAATGGGGAAGAGCAGCACCCAAACTGCATTTGGTCTGTTGACTGCTTGAAAGATAGAAAACAAGTGCTTTCTTTCTTTTTCAGTTCAATTTACTTTCCAAATCAGCAAACCTTAGGCTCTGAGGGACATAGAAAACTCAGTTCAAACAAAAGCATTCACCAGGCAGCATTGGCCCCAAGTAATGACAAATAAATCCCTGGCAAAGACACTGCTAACATTGGCTAGGCTTGGACTTTATGATCCCTGCTGATTTTTTTTTTTTTTTTTTGTGACCTGACTTCTAAGTTTTTTCCTTTGGCTTTCTTTGTACAGATGGGGGAGGTAGCAAGCTGATCGGGTCCCTGTGTTTTTCTATCAGCAAAACCATGGTTTTGAGGACCCAATATGGGGAAGTCTGCATGGCTCTACAGGGCAGATTACAAGTTCCTGAAACCTCAGGAAGCTTCCCTGCACACGGTACAATTCCAGAGAAGACCTCCTGCCTAAATACACAGATCAGCCAAGACTCTAAAGCCAGAGAGTCTATGACTTGCATCCCAGGGCACCTACTAAGCAGTAGTAGTGGGCTCTTGGGAAAGTCAGGCTCTCTATGCATCCATTTCCATGCCTGTACAAAGGGACAGGAACCTAATATTTCTCACCTCAACAGCTTGGATGACCATTGCTTGAACACAAGTCTCAGGGTATCTGTTCAACATTTAAACTAGGCTGGTTCAGAGAAATGACTCAGGGAGTAAAGGCACTTGCCACCAAGCCTGATGACCTGAGTTCAATCTCCAGGACCTATTTGGTGGAAACAGGGAACTGACTCCTACAAGTTATCAACTAACCACTACATGTGTATTATGGCACACACACACACACACACACACACACAAACACACACACACACACACACACACACACCAAAAGTAGTAAGTAAAATGTAATAATAAATTATACTCATGGTTACATTCATTGGGCCTCAATGCATACTTACTAGCTCTGCTTTATTACATACATTAATGTGCAAAAAGCCTGTGCAGTGAGTACCAATAATATTCCCTTTCACAGATGAGACAAAACTTGAGTAGCAGAGAAGTTATAGGACTACTCTAGATAATGGCACTTGTTTGATTTCTGTGAGAATTCTGTAAGAGGGAACATGCAAAACCTACCTAGAATACAGTGTTGATAAACCTATGCCTGACAATTACTCAGCAATATTGATGCTGTCATTGACTGGATACGCTTTACTATAAGTTGTGATCATGGAGGAATTTACAATGTGTGCAAGAGCAAAGGTTTTGGCTAGTTCCATTCTACTTCTTCAAAGGAAAGCTTGCCTTAGCTTAGGTAATACTAGCCAATTCTTGGAAAGCAACTATGCTCACTGCCGTACCACCAGCCCCACACATACTAGCCAATTCTTATTGATGCTCACAGGATTAATGGCTCTAGGAAGGGAAGATGTGCCATGAGGTTGCTCTAAGCACAAGCCAAACACCCCCCCCCATTGGAATGGAAGACAAATTAGCATCTCCCCCAGAGCCCAGTGGAAGACAAAGAGCTAGGGGTGCACAGCTTTGCTCAATGGGAGTGATTGACGAGTTCAAGGGTTCTGAAAAGAAATTTCAACTTATAGGCAGAAGACTGTTGCTCTCTGTTGCTTTGCAAAGACAAAAAAATAGTGGTTCTATGAGCAAGGAATGGGATGGGAAAAAGCTTTGAGTTCCTGCTCTATTCCAGGAACCTTACATCTGCTATCCCACTCATTTTCTCAATGGTGTCCCAAGGTAGGGGAGATGACTGTTACCATCTACTGACGAGAGTGCACAGGCTCAGGGAGGAGATGTGACCTTCCTGAAGTTCCCCACAAAACTGTCACAGCTCAGACTAGAATTAAGGTTGAACCAACTCTAGATACATTTCATTCCGTAATTCCACCCATAAATCCTAAAGCAAAGAAAAATAATAATAATCATTTTCCATCCTCAGTGTATTCTGGTCACTCTTTTCAATCTCAGTGTTCACTCTCTTCAGCCAGAAACATGAAGATTATTTGCATTCCTTTTTTTTACTGGATTCATTATCAGTTGCCTTCCATATACAAACAGGAGTTATATAGTCACTCTAGGAATTCTGCCTCTTTAGCATCTCTTGTATCCATCATCATTTTTCTTATCTGTATTCACCACTGACTAAAGTCTACATGAGAGAGGGAAAATCACGTGGAGGACTCTTCTTCCTCCCTCAGTTCTTGTGTGGGCTCTTTGGATGGATCTAGAAACATAATTAATAAACTCTAGCTGATTAAGTACATAACATGTAATCGTTTTGTTAATTTTACATGGTCACGGAGATCTTCACAACAGTGAATGCTGAAGAAATGATCAAAGCACAAAGCAGTCATACTATTTAAACAAAGAACAAAGAATCTGTGACCTAATGATGTGACAGTTTGTTATCTGGCCTAGGGTAGTAAATTCTTGAGCTATCCATACAGAGATACGTGGCAGATGGATGTTGATGCCATTAGAAGATAAGGATTACTTCAAAGAGTTTGTTTATTCAAGGTCTGCAACCTGAACAAGCCTCTTGAGACCAAGGCCAATTCCCAGCTTTGGTATATGAAAGCCAGCTCTCCTGAAAGAATCATTAGGACTTGCTGCTGCATGTTGAAAACACGGGCCAAATGGCCCTTTTCAATAATCAATAATCCAGCCTGGCTTATTTTGAGATTGGATGTCATTAAGTCCTTCAACTGCTATCAGGCTGGAATACTGATGTTTGGGCATATATGTGTTAGGAAATGCTTTGACCATCTAAAATTAGAGCTCCTAAACTTGATGTTACCCAGATTCTACCTCTTATCTCAAGTACTTAGCGTGCATCTTTTATTAAATATTAGTTGATCAATCGAATAGATGTTAATAAATGAAGCAGGTGTTAATGTCCTCACTTATTGAGATGGATTTAAGTCCCAATTCTCTGTTGCCTTCAGCAGATGGATAGACTTCATCACAGGTAGAATACATTGCCTGAATAATGTAAGCATATGTAACCTTGATTTTCAGCCAATCCCTCTCTTTCTGTCAACTCCACCCACCAAACTGACCTTTTCCTTTAGTGAAAGGACCAGGCTTGGTTCTATTTTACATATTGATCTTCATATTTTCTTTTCCAGGTATCATCATTGCCTGTTCATCCTAGCTCCCACTTTTTACTCTCAGCCCCCTCCTACTCAACAACCTAAAGAGCTTATTCTTTGGAGGAAACTGCCTGATTTTTTGTTGAATCTAGGTTCTGACAGTTGTGAATCAGCTGAGACTCAGATAAGCCCCTCAAGACCCCACAGCTTGTAAGTGCAGATTCCAGTTTATCCTGGTTTATCAGACTTCAGATAAACATTATCGCTTTTACGTTACTTCTCACAACTCAGGGAACAAAGAGAGTATGTGACTGCCCTAAGATTACAGGTTTTGTAGCCTGAAATCCAGGCGCTTTTCATTATACCAGAACAATCCCTGTCCCCAGAGTTGGAAAAACATAGCCTTGTAATGTGGGACAAGAGGTTATCCAATTCACTATTGACCAAATTGCAAAAGTTCTCTCATCACTACAAACTGAAAAGGAAACTCTCAAACAAGCATCTATAAAGTAAATTCCACTACTGATTTTTTAAAAAAAATCACTGGGCGGTTCTTTACTTTTCCAATTGACTTAGATAATGCTCAGTCTATCCTTTGTCTTTGTTAGCAAATGAAACCTAGTGGCCTTTGTTGTGCGCTCCCCAGGGTATCAGATAAGCTGACTCACTAAGTTCTCTTCTGGGTATCATGGGGTGGTGAGCAAGATCACCTAGCAATCAGACAAACGTAAGTGCACAGATATTTCAACCTCTTGTTTTGAGTTTATTGTCTAGAAACTATCAAGTGAAATGAGATTTGAAAACCCACAAACAAGAGTTTCCAGGAAGACAAGACTTCAGCAGAGGAGGAGAGAGTGTAGACTTCCGTCCCAACTGCATCAATTGTGGTCTTGGGATAACTTTTCTCTAAAACTCTCCATCTACACCTACACCTAAAAGTTGCAAATGGCTCTAGTTACAAGGATACTGAGCTGCAGAGACACTCACCATGCCTACTGGTGTGTATATGGCAATTGTATGGGAGATTCATAGTCAATGTAAAAACCAAACCTCTAACAGCCCAGGGAAATTTAGCTTTGGTCATAACCGTTCTTTCTTCTTTTTCTGGTCCTTTTGTTGAAGAAACAAAAACCGAAATTCCAATAAAACTTGTAATCGTCTTTTGAACCATATGATATTACTCTATATCTCTTCTTGCTCACTCACTCTCACCATGACCCTGAAGCCACCCTTGCTCATCCAAGAGTATTAACAGAACACCCATGGATGATGTCAGAATTAACAATGATCAGGCTTGTGAAATGTGTATAGGGACTTGAAAAGCAAGATGAGAGTCTCACTCTGTGTTCTTCCTAGGATACTTTAGTAGGCACATTCTGACAGTGCTGAAGTTCTCTGCCTTGCCCATACTGCCTTAACGCCTTTAAAAAAAAAAGTCACAGTCAAAACGTTTGACTAATATTTTCAGACCCTTCATCTATAAAACCAACATACATTGCCTTAGAGCAAAGAAACTTCACACAAACGGGGTGTCTCTGGAGCCAGATGTTCTTCCTAATAATCTAACTAAAGTGATTAACAGGTTAAAGAAAGAATAGGATGATTGCGCACCAGTCACATCAACAATTCAACAAGAGGAAAAGGAGTCACCCAAGTCAAGTTAATGCCCACCTAGCACTGCTTAGGCTAGAACATGCCCTTTTTCAAAAGAACTGTATCTACCCCCATGGTAGCACCAGTTATGCACAAAGCAAGACCTGGATTTACTGGATCTTCAATAATAATTTTTAACTAAATAGCTAAATTATTGAATGATTAATTAATAAGTAGCAATGATAGAGCTTTGGTGGCTACGGGTGCCTTACCAACCTGTTAAATATTACAGCTACATATCTACTTCCTCAGACCCAACTTCCTGACACCATTTGGCCTTCTCAGTGATTAATGAGGAGACCCCAGTGTGCTCAGTCCCACTGTAAATGGCGACCTTGGCAGTGTGGACTTACAGTCTTTGATTTCAGTTCTTGGTGGAATATTGACAAATTAGGCTTCTCAATCTACAGGCCTGAGACAGATTTTGAATATTGAGAATATTATAAAGATAGTGCCACTGGAGTTTAGATAAAGGATTCTGATGTTGATTAACCATCCTTGGATAGCAATTTTTCTGTCTGATAAAATGCCCTTTTTATATTTCTCCTGCTATGGTATAAAACTGACACCGATGCCCAACCATCCACTGTTTTAGCTTGTGTAATAAATTATTTTCTTGAATCTTACCTTTAAAAGAAAACCTCCCGTACCTCTTCAGATTTCAGTTCACTATCAGAAACCCTATCACATGGCTCTCCTCAGCTACTACTAATGAGCTTTCTTCATTATAATCACATGCATTTCTTTACCTTGTTTAAAACATTAGTGCTAATATAAGAGACGTTTTTCAAGTTGCTCTTTTGTTTGTTATTTTGTGCCAGGGTCTCATGTAGCTGAGACTGGCCTCAAACTCAATATGTAGTTGATACTGACCTATACTCCCAGCATGTTGGAGGTGGAAGGGTTATAGGATTGCACCAGTTCAGTTGCTTGTATACATCTGCATTGAAATCAGTAAACAAATTTCCATTATGGTGTCCCTGACTTCTAGTGACTGCCTTGCTCAGTGCATCTTCTTCTACGGGTAAGGAGAGAAGAACCTTCTCAGTGGTTTACAAAAGAGGCAGATGTTCACTGTATCCTAAATTATTTATCCTTTGGGGATATATAATATTCCAAAAGGATTTTCATGAGCAATGTTTCAGGCCTAAGCAACTACTGACAGATGACTTTTCTGAAGCCAGTTGCAGAAGAAGAGTATAGAGGAGAGTTCTGGATTCTAAACCCCGACTCTGTGCTTACATACTACATTATGATAGTGTGCAAGATATCCCGTGGTCCTACACCCTCCCATCATGCTCTTATGGCTATCATCATCATCATCATCATCATCATCATCATCACCACCACCATCACTATCATCATCAGCATCATAATCATTATGCCTACTGTTGGTAAGGAGACACTGTCATGTTAGATGGCTGGGTACAAAGTCAAGTTCTGTTCCCTTACAACAAAGCTATTTATAGCACTGCAGCCCATACTGTTACCACTCACGAAGGCCCCATGACTGCTACTCATGGTTCAACCTTCCACCCAGTACAAGGTATCAGATGCTCTGACACTCGAATTGCTGGGTATCAAATCTCTCCTGTTATCTTTCCAAGGAACACAATGTGTTGCAGCTGGACAGAGACAATCTGACTTGAAGCCAAATCAGGCTGGCTTCAAGCTTCCGGAATTGGCTCCTGGGGTCATGAATTCTATGTAGATACAGTCCTATGCTCCCCCACATAATTGGATCTGAATTAGAAGTGCACATTCATAAAACTCTCCTGTCACTTTTTGTCAAAGGTTTCTCTTTGAGTTGCCTGATGTATCTATTAAAAACTTAGCCTAAAGCAGTGTCTTTTGAATACCCAGCTCACTAATTTGAGTTCTGGAGCACTGGACCAGTCTACTACCAGCTTACAAATGGACAAATTACTCAAAAGACATTTTCCACCCCTCACATATACTTCCAACAAAGAATGGGAAATGCCCCGTAACTCTAATGGAATCCATTTGCTACAAAAACAAATCATTCAGGTCTGAGGAACTAGAAATGCCTTTTGCACATAAAACTGAAAGGAAGAGACAGAAAAAATAGCAGCTGAAGCCACAGAATCTTCATTAACAAAACGCATGGTTCAAATCAAAATGAAATATTCATTGGAAAAATGGGCTACCCTCACATCCCACATCATCGCCTGAGCTTTGAGAAGTTGTCAGCTTATGTGTAAAAGGAAAAAAAAACACTACACATTTTTGTATGAATTTCATGGAAAATGAACTGTTTGTTTCTTGTTAGTAGCTAATGTAAATATCACAGGAAACAGCAGTTTGGCTTCTAATAAAAAGAAAAGTAGAACATTTCAAAATGCTCATGCATAAATCCTGACAGCAAATTGCACATATCTTAAGATGCTGGAGCTTGAGCACTAGATGATGTGCTTAATACATTTGTTCTTTCTTGCAGAGATGAGGTATAATTGTATGCAATCATCCTGTAGCTACGAATTATATTAAGAACTCTGAAGTAGAAGTACAAAATCAAACTAAATCGTCTCTTATCCTATTTTCTCCTTCATTTGTGTCACTGCTTCCTGAAGTTCTCATTAAAATTGTAACTCTACCCCCAAAATCGTAGGTTTTCCTGAGAAAAGGAAGGCAGCTCTCTTCTCTCATTTCCCTCCGAACCTCAGGGAATGAGACTCACAGATAAATCATTTCAACAAACAATAATGCCTTATTGGGTAGTAGAACTAAGCTGTTGTTCCCTTTTCACAAATATTTAGAGTATTTTTCAAGTCTGTTTTCAATGTCTCTTGAGAAAAGAGAGCATGTTCTAGAAGAAAGGTTAATGGGAAAACATGAGCCACATCGTGACATTAAATACAGATTTCTTTTTCCAAATCTAAAAACCACAGTCCTCCTTCATTTGGTTCTAAAGAAGACATAACATTGCTGGCTAATGGGCTGTCCACAAATGACCATTATTGAATGAATAATAAAGGAATAATAGCGACGTGATTTCCACTTACATCAACCACAAAAATCTTCTGGGAATCATCCAAAAACTGTACTTTTAAATGGAGCATCCTCGGCGAGGCCGTTGGGCTGCGAGCAGATTCAGATTGCTGTGGGTGCTGTGACAGGAAGGGGGCTTTCTCCAGGCATCTCTCTCTCAGCTGGATGCTGAGCACTCGGGTCCCCCAACCCCCAGCCTGGCATCCCTATTTCCAGCAGGGCCCACTTCTATTTGCTTGAAGTAAAGCACACCCAAGGGCGTTTGCACTGCTGAGTGCTGGGGATCAATAGCATCCGAGCAGCCTCCTCTTTGGACAACGTGCAGTCCAACTGGACTTTGAACACACTGCCTTTCTGCAAAGAAAAATAGAACAGCACAGAAACAGTTGTGGCTCTCTTTTCTTTAAAAGAGAGCAACTTGGAAACACTTGGTGAAACTTGGAAAAGCTGAGAAAAGCCATTCTCAGAAAGAATGAGAGTTACTCTCATTTTATATTCCCTGCCTGGGCAAAGAAGCCACGTGAGCTATGCTTTATACTTGAAAAATACCTCTTCTCGTAATTAATTTGAATTCACCTGATTTACAAATGAAAACTGATATCCTTCATCCTTATATATCCTTTATCCATACATGCCAAATATATGCTGTCAATTGTTTTGACCGTCCATAACTTAGAAATGAAAAGCATACTACAGCCAAGAAAATACAGAAAACTTCATTTTCACCCCTGCCTGCTTCATTCTATGCCAATGCCCCCATCAGTAATCAAATCGATCCATTTCTTTTCTTGTAATTGTTTTCCCTTCAGTGTTTATACAAATATCGTACAAGCCTATCCAAACGTATTTCTCCAGTGTAGACAGCGGGCTGTTATTATGCTATTTACTCCTTGCCTTTCTTACCCTCGCATGCCAAGTAGATCTCCGTCCGCAGTGCACAGAGAGCGTCCTCCTTTCTTCACACAGTGGCGTTTTGTATTGTGTAGACAAACCACAGTGTACGAGTACGGCTGCTCCGAAATCGTTCTCTCTGCCTCAACAAGGCTGAAAGAAATAAATCGCCGTGAGTGTCATTTCACGCGCTTGTAGGACTGTCTCTCCAATAGATCTTTAGAAGTGGAGTTGCTGGTCAAAAGCAACACTGTGTTACCTTTGCTCATCATTTCTAGGTGTCCCTTTGTGAGAGCCGGCGTTGTAGAATTCTCATCCAAAATTCAATATGTTCCAGTAGTACCACCCAGGCAAAATAGGAATAATTTTAGAAGTTTGAAGATGAAGTTGGTCTGAAAGTGGTAGTAACAAGGGCATTATAGTCAAATAGGGTTGTAGAGGTGAGTTCTGACCCAAGCTGACTGGCATCTGCAGAAAAAAAGTGATTCAGACTCATACACAGAGAGGAGACTAGAATAGACAATAGACAGAGAACGTAATGATACGGGGAGGGGGAGATGGACATCCAGAAGCCTTGGAGAGGCCTCCCGAGTCCCGTAAACACCTTGAACTCAGACTTCTACCTCTCATATTGTGAGAAAATGAATTTATGTCACCTCAAAGTAGTGGAGGAGAATGCCGTAGTTTTTCCACAAAAAATGTGTGCTGTTCAGACTGGAAGGTGACAAGAAAAGAAATCTCGGTGTAGTGCTAAACTTCAAGTTTACATTGGAATGTTTAAAGAGCTTGTCAATTCCTTTTAGACATATGAACAATGTTCCTCTTAAAATATCTTGTTTGTTATCTTTTCTCCTCCAGTTTGAGGAACTTTTCTTTTTTAATTAAAGAGTGCATGGGATAGTTATAGGGTGTGTGTCTAACATATGTGAACTTCTGGATTTGATCCCCTGTACAGCAATATAAGTAAGAAAATAAGCAAACAAATAAATACATAAATAAAAAAAATAAAAAACATTAGCCATATGTCATTGGCATCAATTACAAACATTTTCACTCATTTGTCCTCTTGCTGTTAATTTTACTTATGTTTCCTGTCTCTTGGGTAACTTCATATTGTTGGGTAATTAAATTTATCAATTATTTAAAAAATAGCCTCTGGAGTTTGTTATTGCAATTTAGTGTGTGAGATATGAATTCAACTTATCTTTTTCCAAATGACTACCCAGGTTTTCAGACATTATTAATCAGAATGCTCATTTCTACTTCCATTGATTTTGGAAGCTGCATTTATCAAATACAAAAGCATGTACTTTGTTCTATTTGAAGCTCTTTAGTCTCTTCCATCCGTGCACGAATATCACCCTGCAGTCTTTGAGGATCTAAAGTATATTTTAATATCTAGCAATCTCCTGACATTGTTTTCTTTTACACAATTCTCCTGTTTTATTTTTATTTACTTATCTTTTCTGTACACTATGACCTTGTCCAGTCTCAGGCAGTAAATATTGTGTGTCATGTGAAAATTATAATTTTGCTTAAAGATAATTGATATCTTCACGATGATGGCTGGCTATGTTATTCTATTTGTTCTGGTATACTGTTTAAATTTTTGTGTGTTTATTGTTGTGTTGTATGAGCACACATGTCGAGCTCACAGAACAAATTCCAACAGGCAGTTCCCTCCTTCCACTGTAAGCTCAGAGAATGAAACTCAGGTCACCAGGTTTTTATGTACTGAGCCATATTGCCAGCCTCTTAATTTCAGGGCTTGGTTTATTCCATTCTTTCCTAAAATGTTGTTGTATCTAATATATATTTTTATAAATAAAGAAGAGAAAAGAATTAATCTTCTCTAAAGATGACACCCTTGGTACCCAGTACCAATTGGTCAGCCCTAAAAGCATACAAGTAAGCAGACTTAGCAGAGTCTGTTTGTACATTATGAGTTTTTAAAATGAAGGTATGATTTGAGGGGTTAGATGGGAGGGGATGGCATATTATTATTTTTCATGTAGGCTTTACATATTTGGTATATATCACACATAGGTATGTCATCCCTTTGATTGCTTTGTCATTATATCTTCTGATTAATAGTTGTTTGAATATGTGAAAGGGATTTAATTTCCGTACTCATTTTTGGGGGATTTTTAGTAGTTCTTCATTTGTCTCATGTATTTTTAGGTCAGACACAATTATATTATTTTAAGTAGAAATGTATTATTCTTCTTTTCTAATTCTTGTAACACTAGTTCTTTTTCTTTTGCATAACTGGTTTGGCCAATGTCCCAATGAGATGTTAAACAATAATGACAATAGCGAGCCTCTTGTTTTCTTCATTCCTGACTTGCGTAGGAAATCTTCCAGTGAGTGGCTTTGGAAAGAGACATCATCAAAAGTGCATTTAGCCAGATTAGTCAAGAAGCCAAATGTGCCACCTTTTGTCCATATTGAACCAACTTATTCTATGTCCTTAAATAAATAGGCTGATAAAATTAGCCCAGTGAAATGTTGTCTTCTGGTGTACAAGAAGGGCATACCACTGTTAATATTTTGACAGCTCACAGCACAGTCTCCACAACAACTGCCACTGTAAAGGCAGCTGCAAAGCTGGTAGCAAGAGCAGTAGTTCTGGTGACTGAAAGGTCTATTTTGAACCTTAACCAGCAAAGTGACGTGGTCACGTTAGCTCCCTGAGCCAGAGGTTCTTAACGGATACAGTAAGGAGCAGTGTACAGATAGGTTTGTTAAGAAGACAGATCGAGATGGGTACAAATAAATATTGCAGTGACTTCATACAGAGAAAATAAATATGATGTGTGATCTTTGGGGACTGGAGTTGAAATGATCAGGAAAGAGTCCTCTTTCCCTCTCTTTTTCCACCTGGACTTTAATCCCTTTGGTTTTTCTGGAAAAATTTGGGGAATAAACTGTGATCCAAAACAGGAAACCCTTCTAAAGGAAACTTACTTCTGCTTTAGAGTAAAAAATCCAAAGTTGAGCTCGCCCTTGGAAACACGAGCCTGGCCAGTCTGTCCTCACTTAGTCTTTCCACATGCAGGGAGGTGGAGAAGGAAGGCTGGGCAGGCGGCCAGAAGAAGAGCAGAGAAGAGCGAGGCTGTGGAGCCCTGACTTAGCAATTGGAATAGAAGTGGTCTGTCAACATAGACCTTACAACCATTGTTTGAAAATAAATGAGAATTCAAAACAACAAAGCACCACACAACTGCTTTCTTTTTTTTTTTTTTCAATCTAATATCCCAAGAGTGATCTTCCATGCTATTTGAGCAACTGACTTTCAGAACTGGAGCCAAACTCATGGCACTTCTTAGCATCTCATCATTAGGACCTTATTCCCGTGGGATTAAGGTTTGTTAATTTTAGGATTCCATATTAAGATGCTAATGTTCTTGAAAGCATCAAGTCTTACTACTTACTTAAAAATTTAATTGAATTTTAAGACTTTAAAGATGTTTTTAGTGTGTGTTTTGTTGTTCATTTCATGTGCCTCATCCAAACAGCTTTTTTTCCTGATTACAAAAAAACACACTCACTTTGGATTGGGCATGGTGGTCCTATTAGTTGCTTTTCTGTCAAGGCAACTTGTAGATGGGAGTGTTTATTTTCATCTTATGTTTCTAGAAGGAGAAGATTTTATCATGATGGAAAAGTGGCAGGCACAGTGGCAGGAAAGGTTAGCTAAGAGCTCATATCCAGATTACAAGTACAAAGCAGAAAGAGAGGGGGTGGGAGAGAGGGAGGGAGGGAGGGAGAGAGAGAGAGAGGGAGGGAGAGAGAGAGAGAGAGAGAGAGAGAGAGAGAGAGAGAGAGAGAGAGAGAGAGAGAGAGAGAGAGCCATCAAAATGTGAGAAGTGACTTGAAACTCTCAAATTGTGCTGCTGGTGATGATTTCCTCCCCACAGTTCTATAACTTCCCCAAAGAGGGTCATCACCTGGAGACCAGGTGCTCAGATAACCTGAACCCATGCGGCCAACCTCATCCAAACTGCTGCAGTGCTTCAACTTGGGAAGAGGTAGATCACTAATTTGAAGCCAGTCTGGCTTATATAGTATAATCCATGCAAGCCTTGATGATATATATCCCCAAGACTTATTTGAGAATATTATACACACACACACACACACACACACACACACACACACACACACACACACACACAAGCCTGGTCTCTGAAGGAAGTTCCAAACCAGTCAAGGCCACGCTATGAAACCGTGTCTCAAAAAACAAAACAGAAGTTGGACAGTAACACAACAACAAAAAAGCCTCAAAGAAGGGGTGCAGGTCCATCCAGCTCATTAGGATAGTGCTTCTCTGGCAATCGAGCATGAGAGGCCCTGGCATCCATTCCCCAGCACAAAACTAAAATAAACCAAGAAAAAAGGAAAAAGGAAAGACATCTGAACTTAATTCAAGCAAGCTGATATAACTACCATTAACTCATAGACTCACCCCACCCACAATACAAGAAAACTGTCACTAGGCAGGGGAGTCGGGGGGGGGGGTCAGGGGCAATGGCCAAATGTCCTCATTAAACTCTTCCCTCTTAGCAAAGAACACTTGCCTAGTTCTTCTCAATCAAAAAGAGGGAGTATCCTGTTCTCCTGCATTCTTGACTATCTCTTTAAAAGTCACTGTCAGCTCAGTGATAACCACCATGACCAAAGCAACCTGGGGAGAAATGTATTTATTTCAGCTTGCAACTCGCGGTCCATCATTGAGAGAAGCTGAAGCCAGAACTCAGCACCAGAGCTTGAAGCAATAAGCACAGACAAATTTTCTGTTTACTGGCTTGCTGCCAGGCTCACACTCAGCTCCCTTTCTATTAGAGCCCAGGCCAACCTACCTAGCTAGGATTGGTACTGCTCACAGTGGTCTGGCCTCTCCTATACCAATGAACAATTGAGAAAATGTCTCATGGATATGTCTAAAGGCAAATCTGATGAAATCAATTTATCAATTGAAGTTCTCTCTTCCAAGGTGTAGCAAGCTGGCAACCACGATTAGCTATCTGGTGGCCAAATGCATTAAAACTGAGGGTGCTTAAGACCTGGAATACCTTTGCTACATGTATATGGCTCTGTCAGTACTGGCAACAGAATTGTTTAACTAATAGTTTGATACACATACACCAACAATTTTAGTATGACCAACCCATCCATAAATGTATAACTAACAAATGAAACAAGCATCCCAGTCCTCACCATCCTGACCCTCATTCCTGAGGTTACCCACACCCTTTTCTAGCATAAAAGCTTTAGCTTCCACATGTAAACAAAATTTCTCCTTGCTGACTCACTATATCTTTCTATAAATTCTTTCATTAACAAGACTAAGAGTCTGGATTGAAAGGGCACTGCCTTCCTGCCTCAACTTACCTTGCAACAGATGCATTTAAAACTTTATACACATTAATATGTTTTATGTGTATATACATGTACCGTTTTATTGTGGATACCAATGTCCTGTGCTCCTTCAATCTTTTTAGTTTTTCAATGAGGTTGTGTGTGTGTGTGTGTATGTGTGTGTGTGTGTGTGTCTGTATGTGTCTGTGTGTGTGTGTGTGTGTGTGTGTGTGTGTGTGTGTGTGTGTCCTTTCATACTGGATTCCATTCATGGAACTCTGCTTTGTTTATATAAGTACCTGTAGGGTTTGGGAGACAGACAGGCAGAAAGCATGAGTGACATGGGCTTCAGTCTTTCTACCCTAGTTCTATTGAACCAGATTTGATTTAATGTATTATTACTTTCTGGGGTGAATATGGAACTTAGGTCCGCAAACACACTAGTCAGATATTTTACCACAGAGCCATATTCTCGAGCTTTATTCCTTCTAAATATTAAGGTTTTTACATAAAAATTTAATTAATGTAATAATTATATATATTATGTATAACATGTTCCATGTGATATTTCTATATTTGTATGCGGCGTCCATATTTCTATCACCTTTGTGTCAGGAGCCTTCAAATTCAGATGAACTAGTTCTTCATAAAATATGTAACACATTATTGTAAAATAGTCATCCTGCTGTGCTATAGAACACACCTTCTTTTTTTCTTTTTTTATTAATTCATTCATATTACATCTCAATTGTTATCCCATTCCTTGTACCATCCCATTCCTTCCTACCTTCCACTTTCACCCTATTCCCCTCCCCTATGACTGTGACTGAGGGGGATTTCCTTCCCCTGTATATGCTCATAGGGTATCAAGTCTCTTCTTGGTAGCCTGCTATCCTTCCTCTGAGTGCCACCAGGTCTCCCCATGCAGGGGACATGATCAAATATGGGGCACCAGAGTTCATGTGAAAGTCAGACCCCACTCTCCACTCATCTGTGGAGACTGTCCTGTCCATTGGCTAGATAGAACACATCTTCTTAAAGTGTGGCTCAGACACCACAAGGGGTCACATAACTAAATGTTGAGGTTATGGAAAATTGAGCATTCACGTTATAGTGCACGACTGTACCTTGGTTCTGAGCACATGTATACTTTGCACTGTGCTAAGAGCACATGAAGTGCCTCACCTGAGACCACAGTATATTATGAATTGTAGGGTTTAAGCTTTTTCATTACAGGCATTTATTAACGGAGGAGTGCATATGTGTGCCATGGGACACATGTGGAGTTTAGAGTACAACTTGGGGGAGTCCGTTTTCTCTTTTCCCTGTGGGTCCTGAAAATCCAATTCAAGTTGGAGACCCAGGAGTAGGATCCTTTATATGCTAAGCCATCCTGTTGGCCCTGTAATGTTTTTTCTAAGTATAGTTAAAATGTGTTCTTAGCACATGCTTGTATATGATGTATGTGCATGGATCATATGTTGTGGTATTGGTGTGGACCACATGCGTATGTTGTCAGTGTAAAGGTTAGAGGACAGTTTTATAGCATTCTTTTTTCCAGAGATTGAGTTCAGATGGCCAGGTTTGTGCAAAGAGCACTTCTAATCACTGAGCTGTCTCACTGGCCCACTTGTACTGTTTTTATTGCACTGTACCCATAAGTTTCTGCTCTTATTGTTTAATTTTTCTCATAATTATTTAATTACAGAGAGCAAACTTTAATACTTTCATCCTATCATTAGTCAATATGCAAGTATTAAACTGACATTTTGGATTATTATATTATATTATATTATATTATATTATATTATATTATTATAGTGTAGTGTTTAATTTAAAAATTACTGTTTGGCTTCTTGACTTGAGTTTGAAAAAAATTAATTGAATTTTGGCTTGGGTTTCAGACAGAATTTCAAAGAGTGTCTGAAATGGTCCTGAGCATGTTTCTTCCTAGAAACCTACAAGAAGAACATCTTGACAGGTAGATTGGGGCCCAGGGGGTCTGCTCAAACTATTGCACTAACCAAGGACAGTACAAGTAGTAAACATCGAACCCCTACTCTGATCTAGCCAATGGACAGGACATTCTCCACAGTTATGTGGAGAGCAGGGACTGACTTTGACATGAACTCTGGTGCCCCATATTTGACCACCTCCCCTTGGTGGGGAGTCCTGATGGCACTCAAAGAAAGAATAAGCAGGATACCAAGATGAGACTTGATAGCCTATGACCATATAGTGGAGGAGGAGGTCCCCCTCGGTCATAGACCTAGGGGAGGGGAATAGGGTGAGAGTGGGAGGGAAAGAGGAACAGGATGATACAAGTGAGGGGATAACAATTGAGTTGTAATCTGAATAAATTAATTAAATAATAAAAATTTTAATATATTTATGCAAAGCAGAATTCTCAGTGTTGTTGATTATAAAATAAAAATACCAATCAACTTTGAAAAACATTGAATATTCTTTATAGCCTGTAGTATCAATTATCATCCAATATTTAGTTCTTTGCCAAAATTTGAGCAAGTACCTCCATCTCATTAGCAGGCAAACTTGCTCTCATGTTTAAAAAACTACTAAAAAGTTTATTTATATGTATGAGGTTAGTCTTCCTGCTCAGTGTGGCTGGACATGGAATGAATTAGGCGGCATGCTTCTTGGTGTATCTGTTAGTGTGTTTCCAGGACATTTTTACTAATGAGGGAATATACCCCTCAGCCTGGGATCTCAGACTACATAAAAAGGGATTCTTCTGTGTGTTTCCAGAGTGAGAATGAAATGTGATCAGTGGTATCACCTCCCACAATAATGGGCTGTGTGTCCTCAAACCAGGAACCAAAGCAAATCCTTCCTCAAGTTATCCTTGACAAGTATTTGGTCATGGGTATACGAATAGTAACGGTGAGAGTAAGAACGAATTGCTTTAAAATAGCTGTCTTTATGGCCTGTTTTCAATCGGCAACTGTTGGAATTGCATACTTATTTTAATTTTTTAAATTTTTTTATTTTTATTTATTTTTTTTTAGTATTTCATTTTTTTATTTTTTTCTCCTTTATTAATTTATTCTTGTTACATCTCAATGGTTATCCCATCCCTTGTATCCTCCCATTCTTCCCTCCCTCCCATTTTCCCCTTATTCCCCTCCCCTATGACTGTTCCTGAGCAAGCATACTTATTTTATATACCTGGGGTCACATAAGAATTTCTCAGGTGAAAAGGGGATGGGAGTAGAGAAAAAAATTAAGAAACTAGAACTTAATAACCCTGCCTAACCGTTCTCTTTTTGCCTTTATACAGCATCCCTCTGTCTCCCTGTCCCCTACCCTTTCTAGTTTCTAATTGGGATTGTGCACTTCTTCTGTGGTTAAACCTTTGGTTGAACTTGTTCTGAGTTGAGGGCTTTTGTTGTTGTTGTTGTTGTTGTTGTTGTAAGTTAGTTAGTTTGTGTTTGTTTTTTGCTTTTTTTTTCTAAGTTCTTACACTATAGCCCTGGCTGATCTAAAATTCACAGTGTCACTTACCTGGCCTCAAACATTTGGTGATCCGTCTTATTCAGCATGTTTATTAAAGCTTCCACAGACATACAAAAAAGATGTGCCCCATTGCTCTGTGTTTGACTTATTTCATTTAACATAATTTCCTCCAGCCACATCCATTTCGCCACGAATAATAGCATTTTTTGTAGCACAATAAATCTCCATCATGTGTCTGTACCACATTTTCCCTACCCACCCATCTGCTGCTGGATATCTCAACAATTGCTACACAGTAGCTATTGGGAACGGGTATAGAAGTGCATGCGTTTCCTTGATATGTTATTCCCCTTGGATGTACATTAGGAAGTTGGATAACTAGATCATATGGAAAATCTAGGGACTCTGCCTTTGTTGTGTAGAGCTAAGAAGTTTAATGTCATAAGAAAATTATAAGATACAATAAGTTTGAGGGACAGCAAAATAGCTCAGAGTGTAAAGATGCTTTTTGCCAAGACTTAATACCTAAGTTCAATGACTTTAACCCACATGGAGGAAGCAGAGAACTTATTAATCCAAGTTGTCTTCTGACATACACATACTTCCATGTGTCAGAACCAAAGCCTGGCAAGACACAAAATCTTGGAACATCTTGAAAGCAGCCCATAACTTCCCCTACACCCAAAGCCACCATCAAAGGAAGTCTTTGAGGTGCAACATGTTTGACTACAACCTCTGACCAATATTTGATTGATAACTAAGCTTAAAGGGCCAGCAATGATCCTTAAGGATTTAGTGTAATTACTCTAAGCTTGCGACTAACCAATCAAGCAAAACCAAAATAAACAGTGCCCCTGCTGGCAGAAGAGTCAGGATCCAGACGTGTTGTACTACATTACTTGAAATATCTAATACTCAACAAAAAATTAAGAGACATTCACACAAAAAAGAAGGTGCAACTTATATCCAGGAGGATGAGGAGAATCAGTTAGTAGTAACGTTTCTTGAGTATTTCCAGATGCTGAATTTAATAATTCTTTGAGGCAACCATGATGAATATTCCTCAAAAACTAAGGAAACATTCACGTGTAAAGAATTAAAAGAAAGTTTGATGAAAATGGCACAGAGAAAAGAGTCTCGCACATGTGACATATAAGTCATACACACACACACACACACACACACACACACACACAACACACAAATGTACCTGTGAATCTGGAAACTAGAAAATGATAGAAATTTAAAAAATCATGCTAGGGGCTCAATAGATGTAAGTGAGGAAAACAGTGAATTTGAAAATTTAGAATGCAGAATATCGATCTTGAAGAACAGTGAAAGTATAAATGAAGAAAAATTAATAGACCACATGGTTGTACAACTAGTAAATATAGCACTGTGTTGCTTGTAACTTATATAGCTGTATGAAAGCAGGGTCACAAAGGAGGAGAAAGGCAAAGTTTCATATACTACCGAATTGTGACCATGATATCAAAATAGATTGTAATAAGTTAAGAGCATTTAAGAAACACTGAAAATATTTTGTTAAAAGTGAAGTAATAGAGGATTAACAATTATGCAGTTGAGTAGCTTTAGCCTACATAGGAACATCATACACAGAAAACCAAGAGACAAATAAAACAATATGACAAAAAGGCAGACACAAATTCAACCCTACCGATAAATTCGTGGGATATAAACACCCCACTGAAAGGTCAAATCATCAGACTAGATGAGCAAAAGTAAGCCCCAACCATATCTTGCTACAAAAGACACACATTTCAAGGCTGAGTCTAGTGATGAAACATGTATCTCATGTACATATCAACCATGTAAAATGACTATTGGCTATAGTGACACATAAGATAATAAATATTTCTTGAGACAAAAGGCGACCACGTATATGATAACAGTTTTACCCCCTTAGAAAGATATAATAATTGTAATAATATTTGTTCTCAACAGTAGAACCACAGAGAACACTAAATAATACCCAAGAGAATGAAATGAGTAATAGATGAAGCATTCATAATGGCTGGACATTTTAATATCCCATTTCCAATAGCTTACAAAAAAGAATCAAGAATGCATAGACTTGTATTTCACTATTAACCAACTTTATCTGATATCTATTTTTCCACCCAGCGATTACAAAATACACATTTAAAAAATTACATGTGAAACATTTTCTGCATGTACTGAGCCACGAAAGAAGTCAAAATAAAAACTAAAGAATTCAAGTCACATAAATACATTATATGATTGTAATTAAATCAAATATTTATATCAGAACATTATCTGAGAATATCCAAATTTTAGGGAAGTTGAATAAGATATTTCTAAATAACAGTGGTGTCAAAGCAAGACTTAAATGTACATATACAAAGTCTCACTGTGTAGCCCTCACTATGCTGACCAGGCTGGCCTCACACTCACAGAGACCCACCTGTTTCTTTGTCTCAAATGTTTGCATGTGTTTTGTTTCTTTTCTGTGTTTGTTTCTGTTTTGAGGCAAAGTTATGTAGCTCGAACCTCCCTTTAACTTATTATGTAGCCACTGCTGGCCTTGAATTCTAAATCTTCCAATAGAGAAAAGCCCAAGCCAGATGGCCATTGTAACACTGATGGCTGAAACGACACCAATCCTTTGCAAATACCCTCAGTAGAGCATTTCTTTCTTTTTATTTTTATTTAATTAATTTATTCAGATTACAGCTCAATTGTTATCCCATCACTTGTACCCTCCCATTCCTCCCTCCCTCCCACTTTCACCCTATTCCCCTTCCCTAGGCCTTTGACCGAGGGGGACCTCCTTCCCCACTATAGGGTCATAGGCTATCAAGTCTCATCTTGGTAGCCTCAACTCTCCCCGGTACGAAAGTGGGAACAGTGGCAAACACCTAGACTCCCATTGCTCTGTTGGCAGAGGCAGCAGAATCAGAAATTCTAGGCCACTGTAGAGTGGTTTGAGAATGCAAGAAGAGGAAGAGATGGTGAAGGGAGTTGGGGTGATGATGCTACTAGATGAACAAAAAAGAAGAATCTTCATCTGGAAATATATCAATGGCACCACAGGGGGCAAAATTACCAAGTGATACCTTTTTGAAGGAGAGGAAACAGGAATCAACAATGTATGAAACAGGTTATGCACCCTGGCTGAGCGTTATTGATCCCAGGAGTGCAACATTGGCTTAACATTTAAGCTCAATTAATGTGATGCATGCTGCTGGCAGAAGAATGGCTCTTCTATGTATCTGTGCTTTAATCCACAAAAACCGTAGATACGTAACAGTACGTGGCAAAGGGAACGTAAGGTTATATAAAAGGCATTAAAAGTACTAGTCTGTTAACCACAATAGGGAGATTTCACTGGGATATCTGGGTATGCCCAATGTAATCAAAAGACTCTTTAGAGATGACAGAGGGCCAGGGCACAGGAGGAGATAGTCAGAATGGTGTCCCATGACAAAGACTGACTCTCCCGTTGGTAGCTTTCAAAACAGGGAGTTGTGAACCAAATTTCACAGGTGGTCACGAAGTGATTGAGTTCACAAAACGGATTCTTCCAGAGAGCCAATAAAAGGAGCACAGCTCTGTGCGTGCACTGCCTTCACCCTAGTGAATAGAAGTCTGTTTTGTGCGGAAATATTTTATTGTTACTGTGAAATCTAAGATGACTCTTTCTTTCTTTCTTTCTTTCTTTCTTTCTTTCTTTCTTTCTTTCTTTCTTTCTTTCTTTCTTTCTTTCTTTCTTTTGTCTTTAATTTGAGTCGTTTGTGCTACATGGGTGATGCTGGACAGACAGTGCTGTCTGTGGATCTGCCCAGGCATACAAACATTCTCTACCCTCAACATGACTTCCAAAACAGTATAAACTGGGAATTTTGCAGCACAAGGCACAATTTGACAATAAGCCCATTTCTACACAACCTGGAGTGCTAGCGCTACTGAGGCAGTTCTGCGTTGGGGAGGCGGTTTAGTTTTCTGTCCTGACCCCTCAGGATTGCCCAGACTCTCCCAAGGGTATGAGAGACCCTATTGGGCTGTGTAGCCTGGTTAGGCTGGGTTCTACTTGCCCAATTGTGCAGGCAAGGACCGCTGTGACCTGTAGCTAGGTTCCTGCTCGGACCCGTTCAGATACGGCAACTGTGTCAGTTCAGTCCCGATGAGTTGGAGGCCGCTGTTTAATTTTCTGTCCTGACCCCTTGGGGCTGTCCAGTTTCTTCCAAGAGTGTGGGAGACCCTGCCGGGCTGTGTAGCCTGGCCAGGCTGGACTCTATCTGCCCAATTGTGCAGCCATGGACCGCTGTGGCCAGTAGCTAGGTTCCTGTCCAGTTGCGTTCAGACTGCGCCGCTGTGGCTGGGTAATGTGTTTACAGCCGCCTCAGCTTCCACGTGGCCTCTGGGGCTTTCTGTGGCCTGGTATGATGTTGGGAGGGTCTGAGGACAGATCCACCCATGTCCCTGAGATTTCCCCAGAACAGGGGCTCTGGTGCTTCACTGCCTGGAGTTCAGTCCCGTATACCGAATTCGGGTTTTAGAAGCCAGCTGCAGTTTGCATGTGGGTTCCGGTCCAGAGTCTGGAGATTGGTTCCCCATCCTCCATGGGCTATTGATTAACCCAGGGCTAGGGTCGCCTGTGGGCTGCACTGTTCAGCAACCTACTCACCTAGTGTTCTCCATTTCTTGTGGTCTGTGGCTCCCAGTCAGGATCCTGGTCCCTAAGTGGTAGGTCAGATACAGTGCATGATAGGTGCCGCCATCTTGGAATCCTTCGAAACACTCAGTTATTTATTTGTTTATTTTGGTTTTTTTGAGACAGGATTTCTCTGTGTAGCCTTGGCAGTCCTGGACCAGACTGGCCTCGAACTCAGAGTGATCCTCCTGCCTCTGCCTCCCAAGTGTTGGGTTAAAGGCATGCACCACCACTGCCTGGCTCTCTCTTTTGGTTTTTTTAAAAAATATTTTTGTTAGTCATTTTAATGTAGATAAATGCATTACTTTGTTTTTCCATGGTAAGTCTTAATGTTTATATTGAACATAGAAAGTCTTATCTTTCCATTCACGGTTCAGAAAGATGTTTGCTAATAGACTTTGCAGTTGGAGAAAACAGCCAATTCAAAGGCATACCAGCTCAGAGAGCATGCGGGCTTCACAGTGCTTTCAAAGCTCCTGGGCCTTCACTGAAATAGCCTCTCCCTCTAAAGTCCTCCTTGCTTCTTTACCTTGCAATATTGATATTGTGTCTAAATCCAGGAAAAGCCTGCAAAAGCCAGCTAGAAATGGCCTTTCCATCATGTTTACCTTCACTTTAAAGCTACTACGTGCTTCCGTTAGAGGTTTATGTCTTTCATTCTAAAAAAAAAAAAAAAACCACACACACACAAAGAGAGAGAGAGAAGAAAAGAAAACAACAACAACAACAACAACAACAACAACAAATGTAGCGCCCATCATCCAGTTTGTTCTCTGGAATCTAGAGAGAGAAAGGACCAATCTGTACTCTCGGTTGATGATGCTTTTAGTTCAGAGTGTGGCATGAACTAGTTGCATAGCCCACCTGCTTAAGTGTGTTTGCTCATTTACTTATTCAACACCAAAATAGATGTGCAAATAGATAGGCTGTTGGGTTCTTAGGATACTTTTTGATGAGGGAAGGAATCATACTTAAAATAATGTGGTAAGATTGAACAACAGGCAAGAGGCACACATACTGAAAATAATACATGATAAAACTTGAGAGATTTTTTCAAAATTAAGAAAAATTTTAGCAAGAATATCAATAACCAGTCAGTACGACACAATGCTATGGAGATTCGGGCAAAGAAGTCATATGGCGGGCTTCATAAATATCGCTTTGTGTACTATAAAGTCAATGAGACTGTAAATCTCACTAAAATCATGATCAGAGAGGTTTCATCCAGCAACTAATGAAAACAGATACAGGTACAGATAACAAACATGTGGTGGAGCTTGGGGCATCCTGTCGAAGAGGGGAAGGAAGGACTGTAGGAACCAGAGGGGTCAAGGATACCACAAGAAGACCTACAGAATCAACTAACCTGAGCACACAGGGACTGTCAAGCAGGGAGCCCACATGGGACTGACCCAGGCATTCTACACCTGTGTTACAGCTGTACAGCTTGGCCTTCTTTCAGGACTCATCACATAGCAGTGTGTGCAGGGGATGTCTCTGACTCTGTTGCCTGCCTTTGGGACCCTGTTGTCCTACTGGGCTGCCTCATCTAGCCTCAATAGGAGAGGCAACTTGATATGACAGAGGGGCCTGCCCTTTTCTGAAGAGAAATGGAGGAGTGAATGAAGGGGATGTGGGGAAGGGTTGGGTAGGAGGGCAGGAGAGAGGGGAAACTGAGGTCAGAATAAAAAATAAAAATCTAGAAAGAATTAGAGAAGGAAGGAAGGAAGGAAAAGAGAAGAGACCAAGTTTTTTTCCAAATGCATATGGTCTTTATTTATTTACAACAAACTATATACATTGAAGACACTTATGAAAAAATCAGGAAAGCCATATGTAAAAGTTACATTCAAAATGTTTAGCTCATTTGTATTTGGCAACCTTGAAGAAAATACTATCTATCCTATCTAGGTGGGTCTAAGGTGTTGTACCTAAGTCATTCTCTATCATATCTTGTATTTAACAACTTAAAAAACATCTAGACATTAACACATTTTCTTAAATCCTAAACAACTTAAACCTAACTGTGAAACTATAACTATCTAGTAGTCAACACCATCAGAGATTAGGGAAGGAATAAAAGTATTACTTAAGTATGAAGTACAGACAAACAACTTTCAAAACTAAGAGATGACAGAGGCAGTTTACTGCCTGGAGAGTCACCCAAAACTCTATAAGGTTGGAGCATCATCTCCATCCTTCTGGCCCAGTATATCTGGCAGACATAATGGAGAAGCAGGAAATGTGAAGGACTTGCTTACGCTGTCATGGCAGAGCTTGGCAGTCAACTCACCCTGTGTTCACGCCTTGTCCATTTTGGACAGCATGTTGTCTGTAGAGAGAGCTGAGGCATGTTTGCCCAATAGCTAGCTTGCCATTAATGAAGCTATCCCAGAAAGGAGATTTTATTAGGCTCATCATTGTTTTTAAGGTTGGCTGTGGGTATTGGCAGCAGCTGACATGCTTCAAGTAAAAAAAATCCTTAGATTAATAAAAAATATCTCTAAATGCCATATTCTGTAGGAAGAGACCAGTTTTAAAAATGACAAAACTTCCTGGGCAATGTAGCATAGGCCTTTAATCTCAGAACTCCAGAGGAGGCAGAGGCAGAAGGATCTCCATGAGTTCCAGGACAGCCTGTCTACAGCCAGGGTCATACAGTGAGACCCTGTCTCAAAGAAACATTGCAAAAATAGCAGTAACACATATGAACAATATTAATGGCTCTGTAAAGATAGAGTACAGACAGATTCTAGATTGGAATTTGGAGGCAGAGCCAAAAGGATATACCTTGTGGTTGGCTGTTTGGAGTTAAGGAAAAGGAAGCATCCAAGGATATCCTAGGTGTACTACTTTCCTTGAGCCACCTAACTGTTACCTACTGAGTAGCTGTAATTATTAGTTTAGGACATTTAATAAAATACCACAGACTGAGGGACTTCAACAACAGTAATGTGCTTTCTTGCTAAATGCTACAATTCCATGGTCACGGCGTCCACAAATATCATTCCTGATTAGGGTTTGTATCCATTACTAAGTTTCTATGCTAATATGGCTTTCTTCTGTGCACACCTTAATTACTGCATTAAGGCCCCCTTTCTTCTGAGATCGCCTAACATAATTACCTGCTCAAAGATCCCGTTACGAATGCAGTAACATTGGAAGTTGAAGCTCACAGCTTAGCCCATGGCTTTGTGCAAGAGGAAGGTGTTGTGTTGCAGGTCGAGAAGCTAGCCTGACATTGAGCTTCCTCCGGTCACGTTGGTTGTTCTGAGGGTGCAGGGGATGCTCCACCCTATGCTTCTTCCCACAGCTCCTAAGTCTCGGTCTGTGTGCTATTCAGAATATGTTGAGGAAAAACATCATGATTTCCTATGCAAAATGGGAATGCCCATCATATTTACATTGTCAATGTTATAGTATCCGGGATAGTGACATAAAGAAGCCATAGGACATAGAACATGAAAAGACAGATTGATACGGTACTATATAACAGAACCTCAGGACATGTACACATGTACACACACATTTTCTTTGCTTTATAAGATTAATTTTATTATGTATGTATGTATGTATGCATGTATGTATGTGTGTATCTGTGTGTGTGTATGTGTGTGAGAGAGAGACAAAGAGGGAGAGACAGAGACAGAGAGACAGAGAGAGTGACAGACAGACACAGAGACAGAGACAGAGACAGAGACAGAGACAGAGACAGAGAGAATATGCGTACAGGTCTGAGGAGAAACCAGAAAACGTCAAGATTCCCTCATGCTGGAGTTAGAGGCAACCTGCATGATAGGAACTGAATTTGTTCCATTTTCTCTTGATAACAAACTATCACCAAACACATAAGTTGCAAAGAAAACAATCTGATTTAGGCTCACATTTTTATGCAAAGGTGAGAAAATCAGTGCTGAGCTTGTAGGCAGTCTCAAGGCAGTGAACGGATTACTTGGGAAGAGGTGCAGAGTGATCACACTTGACCATATTCACACTCTAAGTAATATAAGATCATAATACTCCCCAACAGTTTGAACCTTAATAAGCTCATCTATTTTTAATCACCTCAAAAAGTCACCTAAACAATATATTCAGATTAGGCTTCTACTTTTATACTTCACAATGAGGAATGCATTTCAACAGAATGAAGCCTTGGAGGCCATAAAAACCATATTGGCTCCATAGCAACTTCTGTCCAAGGTTTCATGAATCTGCTATAGGTCCTCAGGCATTCCCCTGTGCATAAGGGAGGAGTGCTGTAGGGATACAGAGGCCTGATTTTCAAATAAGGCCGGATACTAACATACTTGGGCCCAGTGATTACACAAGAATGTCGTTAAGATACTTTTAAACCACAAAACTCCATTTGTAGTTAATGTAACTGGAAAGATGGCAGTTATATCTGTGGAAACAGGCAGGATAATGGCAGGTGGTAAAATTTTCTTCCATGTAAGTTACAAGTGAAAGGCCAATCAGGCACCTATATTTTAGGGTAAAATGTAAATAGCTACAAGTAATAATTTATATTAGGCAAAGAGGTATGTGTGTGTTTATGTCTCTGTGTGTGTGTTACAGAGAGGGGGGGGAGATCACCTCAGGTATAAAAGGATATACATTAAAACTAAATTCTGAGTCCTATTCCCTTCAATGTTGAGAAGAACACTGGGGCCTTTGGAGACTTGGAGACTTGGGATACTTTTGGCTGTTCAGCGCTCTGCTTCAAGATACTCCTAGAGAGGACTGCTCAAGGGAAGGCTTCGGGGCTGTGGGCTCCAACTGAGGCTCCAGGTTCTGGGTGCTCCAGGATCCAGCAGAAGAAAATCTGCTGATTACACCAGGAGAAACATTCCTCGGAACTGATCTTCTTAAGGTATTGTATTCTTTAATCTTCTTTTCCTATTGTTTAGGTTAGTCAAGTTATCAGTGAGGTACTCTCAGTTAATAAGTTCGTAATAAAATATATTTGCTAAGAAAACTGAGCCTGCAAGTGGTGCCCAATGTGCTTTGGGCATCATGGGTAACTTAACTTCTAATGTTGTGGAGGAAGATAGTGGTTTTCAGGAGACAGTAATGCTTTTTCAGGGTGTCAGCAAAATCGCAAAGTCCTTTCCTGCCTTACACCCAGACAGAATCTTTTGTTTTTTCTTGGTCTTTTTACTGTGTAACGTATTTTAAAAGATTGGAAGAAAGAACGATAAGATGCAAAAACCGGAAGGGTCAGTAAATTCCATCCTTCTAGAAAAGATAGCAGAATTGGCAGTACAACTAGAAAATTTGAAGGTAGAGATTGAACCAAATAGAAAACAAATTGCGCCATTGACAAAGGAGAAAAACCTGGTAACTGAGAGCAAGTGTTTCCCACAATTGCCTCCCCACAATGCTCCATGGGCCAGGTGGTCAGAACACCAACATGTGGAAGGGGGCGGAGAGAAACTGGAAGCTGGAAAGGCTGTAAAAAACACTACAGGAACAGGAGAGCAGAAAAACAAAAGGGTCTTTGGAGAAAAATGGTCCCATAGAGGAACCCCCGAGAGTCACACCACCACTATCAGCTTTTCCTGTGCTGTTGGATGCGTGCCTGCTCAAAATGGTGCTGAGGGCTATGATGAGATGGTATGGAGTCCACTAGATATGTTAGATTTAAAACAGTTTAAGGAATCTGTCGTCAGGTATGATGACTACATTCCGCTTTCATCAAAGAAATGTTGAACAACCGGGCCACACAGCATAGACTTGTCCCGCAAGATTGGAAAAGTTTGGTTTCTGTGGTATATGAGGTGGTGCAACAACTGCAATGGTTGTTATGGTGGTGAAAGGAGGCAGAGAGAATAGAACAATAGGAGGAGGGGGATTAATGTTAGTACAGAGCAATTACTTGGTGAAGACTGATATGCTGACTTAAGACAAGTCCAATATGATGATACAGTGATTGAATGATGTCATGCTGCAGCCTTAAGAGCTTGGGACATGGTGGAGGAACCTGGGGAAGCCTTCATAGAAGTTTTGCAGAGATTTGGATCAGCACTAGATAGAGCAATAGCAGACGCTGACACCAAACAGCTGTTGAAACTCATTATGGCATACGAGAATGCTAACACAGAATGTAAGAGGGCGATTAGACCCTTAAAGGAGAGAGGAGCTCCATTAGATGAGTGGGTAAAAGAAACAGTTAATATTAGCTTTCCAGAACATCACAACAATATGGTAGGTCAAGCTGTGGCCAGAGGTCCAAGATACCATAACACCTGGTGCTTTAAGTGCGGCAGATTTGATCATATAAAAAGAAACCGTAAGGTTAAAAGTGTCAGCCCTCAAAATAACAGGGGCACTCAATGTGGAGTAAATGATGCTCGTAGGGCAGAACAAGGGGCATCTGGCCATGATGATTATGAGGTGCTGAGACTTCCAGGGTATTATAGCCGATGTGGGAAAGGAAAACACGGGGCTAGAGATTGTCAATCCAAAAGAGAAGTGCAAGGTAATATCTTACTGCTGGGAAATGGCAGGAGGGGCCCATTGGTTTGGAGCCCCACCACCAACAATACAAGCCTAATTCTTCTAACCAGTCCAGAAGTAATGGACACAAAGGAAAATGTGGATTAGGTGTTAGTGATCTAATGCGTGCAGCAGAGCCTTGGATCTGGCCTCAGATATATCTATTACATTATTTCCACAGGTTGACTGTTACAAACTGATTACTGGTGTTTATGGCTCTTTGCCTTTAGGGACAGTAGGAATGGTTCTAGGAAGAAGTGGATTGACTTCTCATGGTCTTATTGTACATACCGGTATCACAGATGGGAATTGTAAATAGGAAATAAAAATCACAGCATGTGTAAAGAAGGAGATGTGAATTAATGCAGGGAAAGAATTTCTCAGCTATTTGGTTTCCCTACATTAAGAGCAAAGCCTCTCCAATAGAACGAACAGGTGCGTTCAGAAGTACAGGGAAACATGTGCTCTGGCAAACAATCATTAATGATCAGAGACCTAAATTAATAATACAAATGAATGGTGTTGAGTTAAAAGGTTTGGTTGATACCAATGCAGACATCATGATTATTTCAAACAAATGTTGGAATCCAATTTGGCCACTTCAGAAGGTTTATACAGAAATTATAGGGATTGGTAAATTATCTCAAATACAACAAAACATATGGTGGTTTAAGTGTGTGGGACCAGAAGGGCAAACATGGAAGTTGAGACCCTGTGTGGCTGACATACCCATAACTCTGTGGGGAAGGGATCTCTTACAATAATGAGGGTACTCAGATTAATATTCCTGCAATCACAGCAATCAACGATGATGAAGCTAGGGGTGAAATGGCGCATGCTTCTGGGGAAGGTATTAAAATGAATAATCAGGAGCAACCGCAAGCTATGCCCATTGTCCAAACTGAGACAGATATTGACTTTCCAAGTTTATAAGAGGGGCCACTGCTGATGTACCAACAGCCTTGCCCCTAAAATGGATCTCAAACAGCCCTGTGTAGCAAGAGCAGTGGCTCTTAACAAAAGAAAAATTGCAGGCACTTCATCATTTAGTACAAGACCAACTGGAGGCTCAGCATATAGAAGAGTCTACTAGCCCTTGGAATTCCCCTGTGTTTGTGGTTAAAAAAAAAAAAAAGATGTCAGGCAGCTGGAGGATGATAACAGATTTAAGAGCAGTAAATAAGGTAATCCAACCAATGGGTCATTTACAGCCTAGAATTCCTTTACCTTCCCTGTTACCTAAGTCTTGGCCTATAATAGTGATCAGTTTAAAAGATTGGTTTTTTGTTTGTTTGTTTGTTTTATGATACCTTTGCATGAGAAAGATAGGGAAAAGTTTGCTTTCTCAGTACCAACACTGAACAGTTGTGGTCCAATGAAGAGATACCATTGGATGGTACTCCCACAGGGAATGTTGAATAGCCCTATGTTATGCAGAAATTTCATTCAAAGACCATTAGAAATACTTCATAAGCAGTTTTCTCAATCTATCATTTACCATTACATGGATGATATTCTGTTGGTTGATTCTGATTCAGAGAATTTAGAAAAAATGTTTAAAGAAGTACAAAGCATTCTGCCATGCTGAGGATTACAAATTGCTGTAGAAAAAAATACAAAGAGGAGATTCAATTACCTATTTAAGCTATAAGATAACTGAACAAAATATTAGACCCCAAAAGGTACAGATCTATAGAGATCAGCTGCAAACACTAAATGATTTTCAAAAAGTAATGGGAGACACTAACTGGTTAAGAACTACAATTGGGCTAGCTACCTGTGAGTTAAGTAACTTATTTCAAACATTACAAGGGGATTCAGATTTAAACAGTCCAAGATGTCTAACAGCTGATACGGAAAAGGAGTTGACGTTGGTAGAGCAAAAACTGCAAAAGGCATATGTGGATAGAATTGATCTGAAACTTGGTTGCATCCTGGTTATTTTGCCTTTAAAACATCCTCCTTCTGGGCTCCTTATGCAAAGGGAAGATAGAATTATGGAAAAGGTTTTCCTAGCAAATAAACAAAGTAAGAAGTTGAAAATGTATATCAAAAAAATTTCTGAGTTGATTACAAATGGAAGAATAAGATTGTGTCAACTATCAGGGACAGACATGGTGGAAATTGTGGTGCCTTTACTAGTTCAGAAATCATGTCACCATGAGTGATTAATGAAGATTGGCAAAGGGCTTGTAGTAACTATTTGGGGGAAATTAATAACAAATACCTGAAAAAGAAAACCTATACAATGTATAAAGAAAACAATTGGATCCTTCCAAGTATTGTAAAGGGGACACCAATACCAGGGACACTCACCTTCTACATGGATGCAAATAAGATGGGTATGGCTGGTTATAAGTCTGATAAAAAGACTAAGGTGATCAAAAGTCCATTTATTTCCATCCAAATATCAGAATTACATGTAATCCTTATGATACTGTTAGATTTTCCTGAATCTCTTAATATAATCACTAACTCTCAGTATGCAATAAGAGTCATTCTGCATATAGAAACTGCTGAATTTACTCCTGATAACTCCAAATTGACTATATTATTTATAGAACAGCAACAGGTCATCCGAAGTAGGAACTATCCCTTGTATATTACTCATATTCAATCCCATACAAGTTTACCAGGTCCATTGGCACAAGGAAATGAGGAAATTGCCCAATTATTAATAGGGAATGTGCTCGAAGCCTCAAAATTTCATGAGAAACATTATGTTAATGGTAAGGGTTTGAAGAAAAGGTTCCCTATGACTTGGCAACAAGCCAGAGAAATAATTAATAGGTGTCCTACGTGTTTGTTGTATAATCAATGCCCTTTACCTGCTGGAGTTAACCCTAGGGGTACAAAAAGGAATGAAATCTGGCAGATAAATGTGTTTCATTTTGCAGAATTTGGAAAACTAAAATATGTACACCATACTATCCAGACCTATTTAGGATTTAGATGGGCAACTGCCCTAAATTTTTAAAAGGCTGATTGTGTAATTACTCATTTATTGGAAATGATGGCAATTATGGGAATACCTGCACAAATAAAAACTGATAATTTTCCTGCATATGTGTACCTTAAGATGAAGAAATTCTTTACATGTTATAATATTAAGCAATTACTCATATGCCACACAATCCAACAGGGCAGGCAGTTGTTGAAAAAGCTAATCATATCTTAAAAGAGATGCTTATTAAACAAAAAGGAAGGGTAAAGAACTCCAGGGACAGATTAAATAATGCTTTGTTGACTTTCTGAATGTTGGTGAAGGGACAACAGCAGCTGAAAGACATTGTGTTATTCAAAAAAACTGAGGAATTAAGACAACCAATTTACTATAAAGATTTATCGAGCATGGACTGGAAACCTGCAAAAGTTTTGAGGTGGGGCCGGGGTTATGTCTATATATCTATGGAGTGAAAAAATATGGTTGCTGACAAAACTCATAAAGATAAGATGTGACCAGGAAATACCTCTTAGTACATAACACATGAATGCATTAATATAGCAATGGAATAATAAGGGATACCTGGTCCTTATGAAATTCTTTCTTGCAGCTTGGATATTACAGCTTAAACAGATGTATAACATTGATGGCTTACACCTGCTCAAAAACAGGGCAGACATTTATCTTTAATTTGTACATCTTGAAAATTCCGTGTGTGTGTGTGTGTGTGTGTGTGTGTGTGTGTGTGTACTTATACTAAAATTGTGTAAGTTTGCTTATTGTCAGAACAAAAAACAGATAATTATGAAGACAAAGCAGGTAGCCCGAGCGATTCAACATCAAAGACTGCTTCAGCTACTATTTCCTCAAGAAATTGCATGTCTATCGACTTTAAAAATGGCTAGCCCCAAGGATCGATCCAAAAAAGACTGGACAAAACAGATACAGCTAGCTTTTGCAGCACTTGGCCAATATCTTATTTTTCTATGGGTACCCAAAAGATTTTTCCCCCAAACAGCAAAAAGTAATTTTAAGAGCATGATGTCCCCATTCCCAATATGTAGGGTGGTGGTTTTTGGTGGGTTATCAATGTCCATTTTTGCCTAGGGGGGTTAGTTGTAAGTTAATAAAAGTTTCATTTAAGGATTTCTTCTATCACTCTTTCTCTCTTATTTTTCTATTTTATCTAACATTAGGGAATAAAGGATGACGAAGGGACAATATAAGGAAAGAATATAAGGTAGGGTATAGATTTATAGAATAAAAAGTAGATTATTGAATCTGCTAGCCTCAAATAATTTATATTGGTGTTCAAATATTTCATATTGGTATTATAGATTGACAGGAATTTAAGTTTTTTCTTTTTCAACATTTGCTTTATGTATTGTATATGGTATGTTAATGGAAACTTAAATTGTATATTGTACACTGGTAGAAACTTAAGATCATTTTGTTTGACATTTATGTAATGTATTATACATGTACAACTTATTTGAACAGGTGAAAAATAACTGTTATAACTTGCTCAGTATGGTCAGAGATAGAAATTGTTAGTTGGTCACTTATAAATCTGATTAATAATAAATTACTTAATTATAGAATAAGCTTTATTAAGTTTTTTGTATATGTTTCCAAAGGAATAGATTGATGATGGATAGAATAGATAGATAGATGGTCTTCAAACACTTCAGAGATCCACAGAAAATGGCATTCAATAATAAAGGTCTTTTAATACAAAGAGACACATCCGTTCCTGGCAGCACCTCGAGTCTAATCATGCAGCCATCAAGAAAAGATAGTGGCAGATAGCCACTGGTCTGAGGAACTTTGCTTATCTCTACTGCTGATGACAGAATGACCGTCCACTATGATCAAGCCTGATACTGAGAAATTAGCTGCCCAGCCTTGCAGGGATTACGTGGGCCAATACTTCAGGATTCCTGCTTCAGAGCAGTCTTTAAGATGCCTTGGGCTGGCTGGCTGAAGGCTGGGATGCCCCAACAATGGAGAGGAACTTGTGACTGTCCAGACACTCAGCTCTCTGTCCTATCAATACTTTTGGAAGTTGCTTGCCTGCACTTCCTTCATATTAAACAGTTTTTCCTTCTGGAATCTCTTATGGGGTTGAAGACTAGATAGTAACAGTAGTAATATAAGTTTAGTTTGAAAAAATGTAGATATTAGGATAAGAATCAGTAGCATAGGATAGATAGTTGAATAATTTCTTAAAAATTTTAACTACAAACAGACTGACTGCTCCTTGTAAATGTGACTTACTGGATAATTCTTATTTTGTTGTATATAACTTATTTTATTTAATAGAAAGGGGAGATGAAGGAGAGATAAACATGCTTTTGTTTAGATCACAAGTTGGGGATGAGAAAAAGACTTGTGAGAGAGCAGATGATGTTTATCCCCTTAGAAGTCGAACCACCATGTGGGGGAGATTGGTTATTAACCAGCTGAAAAACACGCTTGAACAAATTCTGAGAGGAGGTATATATGTGAGCCAAAAACAAGAGGCGGATCCTTTGGAGACGGGGATAATTTCAGCTGTTCATTCCTGTGCCTCAAGATGCTCCTAGAGAGAACTGCTGGAGGGAAGGCTTCGGGGCTCTGGGCTCCATTTGAGGCTATGGGTTCTGGTTGCTCCAGGTTCCTGCAGAAGAAATCCTGCTGATTACACCAGGAGAAACGTTCCTTGGAACTGATCTCCTTATGGTTTCATTACTGTATTTTTTTAAACTTCTTTTCCTATTATTTAGGTTAATCGGGTTATCAGTGAGGTACTCTCAGTCAATAAGTTCATAATAAAATCTATTTGCTAAGAAAATTGAGCCTACAGGGAAGAGTCAGGCAGATATCTTGGTGACTGAGAGAAGAACATACAGTGACTAGAGGAGGGAACCAAGGAAGAAGACCCAATTGGACCAGGAAAATAAAAGGAAAGATGCAACCAATTAGGAGGGTCTGGTCTCCCAGCATGTTCACCCTTTCACAGGATCAGTGCTTGCTCTGTGCCTTCATAGGAGCACAGGGGTGGGGGAGGAGCTGAAGTTTGACTTAGAGATGACTAACATGTGTTTCTTCACCTGTTTCTTGTTTTTAGGATCCTGGAGAGCTTCAGAGAACAGATGAAGTCTCTGCTGTCAATCAACTGTCTTAACCTTACCTTGTAAACCCAGGAGTCAACAAAGGGATTCATAGATGGTCCAGGTAAAAAGTCAAAGTATTGTCTTGTTCTCCACCCTAAATCCCAGATGGACATGGCTGGACACTGGCCATTGGCAGGTGACACATGTGGAATAAAAAATCAGCCCTAAACCAGAAAACCACACCATTTTTCTCAAGGCATTTACTGTGCACGAGTACCCTCCCTACACAGGCTTGCCTAGCAGATGGCATACCCAATGCCTCAGGTTTAAATCATCCCATGATACCAGCCCTCTCTGAAAACCTAGAGGCTATTTCCTTGCTGAAGTCCTACCCCACTCCCAGTCAGGTGAATTTCCAGCACCTCTTCCACCTACCTTCCCCACAGGATGGAACTTGGATTACACAAACACTTGAATTCGCTATTCTAAATACTGCAATTTGCCTGTCCCGTCTGCTGACCTCTGCCTCTCTGTATTTGACATGTTTTGATTCTGTAGGGTTGTGGGTTTTGTTTCATCACCAAGGTGACTATGTGGTTAATTACCCTTTGACTTTTGGGGTCAAGGCCTCCATCTGGGCAGGAAACATCAATGACTCCAGAAATTTCACCCATTCACCACCCCCATGTCTCTGCAGTGTCAGGACTTGTGTGTGCCATGGAGGAATGTCCAGAGGCTAACTGGAGCCACCAAATTATTGGTAGTGTATTGAGCTGTCTCATCCACCAAGTTTCATTAGCTCCCCAGTTTCATCAGACTGCAGCTGTGCCAGGGGCCAGATCTACTGGTAGAAGGGTCTCACCCCAAGGACTAAGCCTAAACCCATTTACTGGTTAAGGTTCATAAGCTTAGGATAAGTTTATACTTGAGCCAGAAAGACAGAGCAGAGGTGGAATGCTGTCTTGCCTGATCATCTCAGCTTCTGTGCAGGGCTACAAGCCAGTCTTTATTTCCCACATGATCATGTCTCAAGTAACTGATTTTCTTTGGGCAACATTTTCCTAGTGTTGACTAAGCACCAGGGTCACAAGCCTTGAATATTTGTGGAAAGCCAGTTGAGTCGCGCAAGGCCCTCACTTCTGGAAGTTGTGGGAACATCTAAGACCTGAGCCAACCTCTACCCATCATGGGAACACTTTAAAAGAGCACTGATGCGCTTATGGCAGGTGCTGAACAAAGTCAAGAATGCTCTAGGAGAGCCAGGGGCTCTTCCCACTGGGGCACTTCCCACCTGGGGTTCTTCCCACCTGGGGCTCTTCCCACCTGGGGCTCTTCCCATCTGGGGTTCTTCCCACCTGGGGCACTTCCCACCTGGGGCTCTTCCCACCTGGGGCTCTTCCCACCTGGGGCTCTTCCCATCTGGGGCTCTTCCCATCTGGGGCCCTTTCCTCATGGAACCCTTTCCACTTGGGGCCCTTTCCATCTGGGGTTCTTCCCACCTGCGGCTCTTCCCACGTGGAGCCCTTTCCACCTGCATTGTGGGCAAAGATGCAGAGACAAAAGGGAAGAACTTTGTGCTGCTTATGATATTGGCGATGCACGAGGGCAGAAAGTTGCAGAACCTTTGTATCATACCCAATGGTTCACCAAAGCTGAAGGCAGAGTGCATGCTGAGAGGAAAGAAACAACTACAGAGGGAAGGAAAAGATAGGACCAATAAGGGGGGACTGGGATTGCATTGCATAACAATAGATGATCATGCAGCAGAGCCTTGCTTACTGTTCCTGCTGAAAAGCCCAATCATTTAACATCCCCTGTGGCATAGTCAATCCAAACCTAGCTCTGAATCTGAGAGTTGATTTTTAATTTGGTGTTTGAGAATGAATAACATGTACTTTGATCAGTCTGTCCTTCTCCCTCTCCCCTAACTCCACACATTACTTTTCTCACCACCACTCTCTGCTCATGGGATCTCTTCAGTGCAGCCAGTGTGTGCATCTGTGTGGAGTCATTCACTGGGACACAGACAGCCTAGGAGAGTCTACATTGCCAGAAAAATCAACCCTCTTTCTCCTTCCAGCAGCCATCTGTTGTCATTGATGACTGGTGTTTGAGGTTAAAGTCTTGGGACCACTCCATGGCGATGTGTAATTTGGGAGGCAAGAGTAATTCTAGGTCAGTTAGTGCAAGGTGAGGCTTCTGGCCACACACATTAATCCTTCATCAGGCGAGCAGGCTCTTGCTTCAGTTAGTCAGAAGTCAAGTGCCAGAGAGCCTGAAGTGAGGGTTATCAGTGGGGTCTATCAGGCTGTCCTCTGACAGAGTTAGAATCCCAGCAGGAGCTGGGAGTGCAACAGGGGCTCAGGAGCAAGGCTTCAGGTGGCTTGAGATCACAGTGGGTGGGACAGTTATTAACAGGAACATGTCTCCAGCTCAGTCAGGGTGAACAATACCCACAGGCTACAACATGTCAAGCCTACTTTCCCCTTCATTGTCCGCAAGATACACTTCAAAACATTGCTCAATACATAGCCCTGGCTGTTAGCTGCTACTGTGGCATGAAAAGATGTGGAGGAAGGGTGTGGACTGAAGCTGATAGTCTTAATAATACTCTTCCTTTTTTATTATAAAATGCACTTGGGACTAAGAATCTTTATACATGTTGGATGCCATAGAAAACTCATGAATATGCAGCTGTAAATCTGTGTATATATAATATTCCATTATATATAAGCCAAGTCTTGTCCTTTCTATGTGGAAATGAGCAAGTGTAGAAGTTAAATTAAACCATGTCTGGAAGCTCTTGTGAATTTCATCATTTCCCCTGCGTGAGCCACACTAATATGTAACTCCTGAGCTCTCCCTGGAGGGTGAATTGAACTTGGCCTCATGTTGAAAAGATAAACAAGGTCAAACTGACTCTACCACCCCATGTCTCCTCACTGGGTTATAGTGAGGTGCTTTCAGCTTGGGGCCACTTTATTGACATTGTTGCTGGAGTGGAGAAACACAGGAGAGGGTACAGAGCCACCTACTTTGAATCTTAGAGCTAATGACTACTGTGTTGAGGATGGAGAAGGCAGGCTAGGTCCCGGGGCTTCCTTTCCAGGCTCTTCAATCTAGAAGGTTTTGCAGCTGTTCTGTGGTGTTCGAGAGAAGGACAGAGCTCCTGGGCTGCAGCTGTTGACTCCTGTGCTCACAATCTCTGGAGAACTTCTCTGTGCCTCTACTTACCCTCAGCTGGTAGGAGTTGAGCATTTGCAGGAGGGGAAACAACTAAAGCAGGAAACTCTGGTGAGTGCCAGCATTTGACAAACTACCTGACAAAGTGAGTGTGACTGTGCTCAGCCATTGCAGGGCTGCTCAAGGAGGTTATCTCCAAGAACAGCCACATTCTAAGCAGTGGGCGGAAGCAGTCATGCCCACAGGTGGCCTCAGGCCTCCTGGAATTCCCATGCCTTCCTAAGAAGCGCTCAATCTTACCGCTGTCCTCAGCAGTCCTGTGCTTTGTGAGGAAAGTGTTCTGCCCCCCAATGGCATATTCTCCAGCTGAAGACCAGATTGCTAAAACAACTTTGCAAATGCAGAGCTTAAGCTGTGATTCTGAGAACTATGGATGCTGTCCAGCAAATTAGAGTGAACTCCAAAGTCACACTGGGACCAGGGTGCTTGAGTAGCTATCAAAAGCCCACGTGCCACCACCATCCTTCTGTTGCCCTCAGGGCCATACCTCTTTAAGACCTCATCTCCAAATGGGGTGATTTCTGGTAGAGCTATCCATGCCCCTGACCCCCCCCAACTCCTACCACTCTTAATATAGTGTGGAAATGTTCTTCTTGGTACAGGACCAACAAGCAAAATCACCTTTGTGGCCACAATTCTGGGGAGATGATCCCTGAACTGTACTGGCCAGCCAATCTAGCCTGCTTGTGAGCTCCAGGTGCGGTAGTAGACACTGTCTTTAAAAGTAAGATGGGGATAACACACACACAAAGACAAATCAACCAACCAAAAAGGTTGTAGGTGGGAAAAGGGTGCCTATATTCATAGCCACAGAGCAGGGTACCAGCTATTGGATTCTGTAAGTGTAGAAAACAGGCCAATGTGCTAGGAACAGGTACTGCATGAAATGTTTCTCTCTAGAACATAGGCTCTTCATCAGGACATAAGTGTGGGTCTACCAAGTCAGTAATATTCCTAGGATTTCAAAGTCCGCCTCACAGACACAAGATTTGCAGTACAATATAGTGTTTATTAAGCAAAGACATACCTTTTTTTGAACAGATATTCCTTCTCAAATTGGTTGTCTGGAATATAGGTTACAAAGTGGCATAGGACCACAGAAGACATATATGAATAAATCAAAATTAAGGCCCAAGATTTGGGGGAAAGGGCATGATGGAGCAATATTTTTCTGCGTTTCAAACCTCTGTGGCATTTCTTATTTTGGCAAAAACATTAGTACCCTAGAATTCTGCCCATTGAAGGCAGCTTGCCCCAGCAAAAGCACAGATGTATATACGTTTACTTGAAAAAGTGTGGGGCAAGCAGATGGAAATGAATAGTGGTTATCACACACTAATCTGGATGTAATAGTTTGCTTTTGCAGCTTACTTTCCATTAAACTCATTATGCTTAAGAAACAACTAAAAATTAAATTTGTGAGTAAAGAAAATAACCCACCCACCCTCTCCCATCCAGGGACTCTTGTATGTCCCTTTCCCACATAGACCATGGATTTAGGTCTTCTGCCTCATCTTCCCCTTAGGGGTGAGGATTGATGGTGTTCTCTTCAGTCAGAGAATATGCAGAATTGCCTTGACCAGGCTGCCTGGTCTCTCTCAGGTAATCAGAAGAGGCATGCTGAAAAGAAAAAAAAAAAGCAGGGAGAGTGGTAAACTGAAATATTCTGTGGTGATAGGAGTATTCCTTTATTTTAAGCCAGTGAGCCACTGACAAGTGTCTTTGCACTATTGGTTTACAAGGTACTAGCAGAGGAGAGAGAGAGTGTGGGGGGGAATGGAGGGAGGGAGGGAGGGAGGGAGAGAGAGAGAGAGAGAGAGAGAGAGAGAGACAGACAGACAGACAGACAGACAGACAGACAGACAGACAGACAGACAGACAGAGGCAGAGACAGAGACAGAGACAGAGACAGAGACAGAGACAGAGACAGAAAGAGAGCTTGGAAAGCTAGGATTCCTGTACTATTCTTTCTTACAGATGCCCCTTGCCTTAATGGCAGTCCTGAGAACCCAAAACTTCCTTTTAGTCTGCAGCATCTGTGTCTGGCCCTCCACTCCCCAGCTTTTGTGAAGTCGGGTCTAGCCAAAGTCTCACCTGTAACCTTGGATTTAAGTCATTCCTGCATTTACACAGTGGAAGTAAAGATGTCAGCTCCCACCAGGAAGTGGAGGAGGACAAGCACAAAGGCAGTGTTACAGGTATCAGTTGTAGAACTCTTTTTTGACTCTATTTTGAAGTGATACAGGACCCAGTAAGTGGAACCAAATGGGGTGAATGAGGAAAATAGATTCAGGAGGAATTGGGCTTCAAACAGCTGAAGATCAGGGCAGGAGTGAGCAGAAAGGAAGGGGCCCAGTCAGAGTCTTATGTCCTCAGGATGAAACTCTTGCCCTTCCCACTCTACCTCTTTCCCAATGAGGTAGAAACCCTACATTCACTGCCTGGACTATCAGATCAATTTTGTGACAACTCTGATTCTTAGAGTCCCATTCAAGGATGCCATTGTCTTGGTAATGGGCACGAAAAGGACTACCTTTGGAGTCTACTTTGCTAGTGAGCCGGTCAGACCATTTGCCCATTTTGATCTCGGTATGAGATTATAGGGATCCAATTTCTGGTGACACAGATGGTTCACTTCGTCAAAGCATGTATATGAAAATACTACACATTTAGTTATCTAGAATTTCTAAACATTTAAAATGAAAATACTTTTGATGTGTTGCTTCTTTGCCAGATTGAATGTTTTTGCTCCTTATAGGGCTAGCTGGGACTTTACATGAAGAGCTAAATCTGCTGGGTTATTTTTATCAGGGCCGGTTTTAATTCTGCAAGTGTAGCCCTTAAAGATGGTCCCCAAGGTGTGTCTGCCCTGTCTAACATAAGGCAACTCCATAGATAAATGCCAAGTACACTCATTCAGCAAAGGGAATTTTAAGGAACTTTTTCAATATGATGAGACATATCCAAGGTAGGTTCTAGACTGTATTGCAGTATTGCAAAATGTATAATCTCAGTAAGGAATCTGGATTCAGTGTTGAGCTTGGCACTAAAGTGAGGTGTGGCTGGGGAAGACTGAAAGTCAGACTGTATTTAGGAAACATTTATGCAGCTCAGTCATACAAGGATCCTTGTAGTTGTTACTACTGCAGTAAAACCCAATGGTTTTACTCAGCAGTGAGTTCTACCATCACATGTGTGACTTCCTTCAAATTGATAATGCTTTCAACTCTGCATACCAAATAGAGAACATATTGCTGGGGCATTCTCCTTATGAAGAAGAGTCCCAGATCAAAAGAAAAAAGCTATAGGGCATTTCAACTCTATCATACAGATTCCCTCTTAGACTGTAGAGCCACAAGTTCACCTACACTAAACAACGTTTGTCTGTAATGTGGCCCATGGTATTATTTCATAACTGCATGAAATTTCCTGAGTCCCCCAGGCCAGGAATTTTTGATTAATGACCTTCAGTTATTTTTGATTTATGAATTTCAGATGATTGAGAAGCACCTACATGTGACAGTGTTGGTGGGTCCTGTGGCCTTGCCGATGAGTACTGTGATTCTGATGGTGGGTAACCTGTTGTTGCCAATGGCTGATGTGGCACTGTCATTATTTGATGTGACCTTGTTGATGGGTGAGGCCGAAGTAGAGGAGTACAATCAACAGGATCTCTGCTATGTCTGTAAGAAATTTGGAGCTGTTACACAGGTCAAAGAATGATGGCTCATATGGAGTTCTCCAGGTTACCTGTAAAAGCTCATCCAGGTTTATGTTATTGGCTGCTCACAGCAAGTAGCAAACATCTTACATCTACTTCCCTGGTTTTCATTTCCCATGCCTTCTTTCCAGAGAAGGTGAAGAATGGACATGAAACTCGGGAGTTAGTTATGGTCAATAAACACTTCTCTACAAACACCCCGTGCAAAGAGTCTGAACTTGAGGAATAAAGCCAATGATTTCAAGGGTTGGATGGGAAATCTCTGCATTTGAGGCTGTCTTGTCTAAACCTTCTGTGTGGAAGATCTTCCATTTTATTAATAGATGCTGAGATAGGCACTATACAGGCAGGAACAAGGAAAAAAGCAGTGGCCTCCACCCTTCTCCCCAGTCAATCTGTCTCTTACCTATTTGTCTGATTTTGTGGATGCTCAGAATTGTCATTTCCATAAGAATTAATGGGGCCTCTCCCCACGTCATTAATAGCAGTCACCATCTACACAAAACCAACAGCGTTATTAAAAAAAATACAGGGGTACCATATATGAACTTATTGACATCTTAGGCTCTGGCTGCTCCTGTACCTGTTCTCGTGGCCGACATGCCCGATTCGCTTGTCCTCGTCCGGTTTGTGGCGGGTCATACAAGCCGCGAAGCATCTCAATACGCTGGGCCAACTCATATATACATTGTTCTCGTTCTCTGATCTGCAGATATTGACGTGTCAAAAACGAACATGATAGTAACTTTTTATAGACAATTCAAAGACTTTAATCCAGCCGACTGGGACTTAAGTGTAGTGCAAAGAATTGAAAGCGAGGAGCTTTTAAAGGCAAAAAAGAAAACCAAAACCAAACAAACAAAAAACACACCCGACAGCTGCAAGGAGGAGCTAAGATAAGCAGTTAGTTGGAGTTGAGGGTTGCATAAGCAGGCAGTTTAACAGAAGCCAAGATAAGTTAGTTGGGGCATCTTGACCTTAGGTTCCTAGAGTAGGATTGGGTAATTTATAAAAGTAACTTGATGTTTGAAAAAGCACCCCCCCCCCAGAAATGAAATGTACATTTAAATGAATCTCAAACTAATGGAAGTCTGGTCTCTATATGCATACAGGGCTATGGGGACTACTGACTGCTTTGGTAGCCCACTAGTCACAGACATGCCTCTGAGTCACAGATTTCTGAACATCCAAAACACCTGCACAAGCAAGTGTATAGCATTGAGCCTGTATCAAGGTCTCCCTAGCATAGATATGTTTAATTCTCTGGAGCAACTCAACTGCAGCCTATGGGGTAGGCTGAATTGAATAAACAAAGCCAATCAGACTTCCTATACAAATGAAATGTCCTTTCAGTTATAAACTTAAACTTTCCATACCTCTTCTTCATCAAAGGTTCTGGTTATGGTCAAATCATAAACTTGTGTCCTTATTCGTGGGGTGTTGAGTACGGCAACCCTTTGCCGCAAAAGTGGATTCTGTAATTGAAAAGATCTCATTGGTTGCATTTGTAAGGACACAAAATTACCTGCTGTTAGTTCATGCCGTTCCTTAATACACTAAACACATGTGAACATGGAAAAGAAGGGCTCAGCAATCCCACAGGGAACCTTAGATATCTAGAAGCTAAGATCTGGCTGGGCTCTCCTCAGCTCCTGTACACAGGGAGATTAAAGACCCGCTATTGATGGTTTTAAGAATTTAAGACTGTATCCACACTGAGAGTTTAATTATTCGTATAAATTTCCTTCTAAATAGTTCAGGGAAATTTCATGGTACTCCAAAAATCCATGTAAGGCAAGAAGGCCTTTCAAAAACACGTCCTTGTATACTTAACGAGATGAGAAGAAAAGGGGTGTGATTTGCCTTAGAGAACATCCAACCTGCCTGTTTTTAAGGGTTCAATAGATTTTCTTGTGTGTCTGAAAAGCTAGGACATTAGAAACAGTGATATATGTTTTTGAAAAATAAAGATCATGCTTTCTATAAAGCAAACTTGAGCAAACAGAGTGAATTTAAGCTTAACATTGTTAGAGGTTAAAAAAAAATGTACTTGAAAAAAACTGAGATGTACCTCAGTTACTCCAGAAGCTGACTGATCTATGTGCACTGTGGGTTCCACTACTGCCACTGGGCGCACATGCTGTGTGTTTGTATTTGGGATTGTTGAGGCTGTCTTTGCTGCCTTTTGATGTCCTTGGCCTTGGCCTACAACGGTTTCTAGGGTCTTAACATTTTTCTTGTCTTCGGTGTCTTCTGTTATTTCACAGTAATATTCATATGATGAGGAGCTAGAAAGTACAATCATTTCATCGATATTCTGTTCCTTAGAATTGGAGGTCTTTGCCTCTTCCAGTGATTTATTCTCATCTTCATCTCTGCTCCTTTCCTGTTCTGGGGAGCCTTCTTCCTGGCTGTCATTTAAAAGGATCTCTGGAGGCACTTCTAATTCCATGTCCATGTTGTTTGAATCTGTCGTACACTTCTGTCCAGAACCTGAGGAAGGAACAACCATAGAGGAGATTGGGACTAAAACAATAAAATGTGCCATCGTTATATAACAGGACATTGTGGTTTAATCTCATGTTTAAGGATGAGATATGCTTGGAGAGATGGCTCAGAAGATAAGAGCACTGTCTGCTCCTCCCGATGTCCTGAGTTCAATTCTCAGCAACCATATAGTGGCTCACACCCATCTGTACTGTAATTTGATGCCCTCTTCTGTGATGCAGGCATACATGCAGATAAAGCACTCACACATAAAATAAACAAATGCAAATCTTAAAAAAAAGGAGATGTGCCAGGTACTAGGAATCATTTACAGGACAGTATTTTTTAAAATTCATTCATATTTGAAACTTAATGACAAATATATCTGAATTTCTCTCTGCCCACCTCCCATTTTATACTGGTGCTTAAATCCAGCCCAGTTAATAGTAACCTTTCATGGCAACATCCTTTCGGCTCTACCTCATGATGTTGGGTGTCCTCTAAATACTAAAGCTGAAATAAGTCACAAATGACTCTAAGTCTCATAGGCAGAAATTTATGCAAGCAAACTGAAAGTTCCACGGAAAACCTCTGAAAAAATGTCTGTAGTAACATTATTCATAATTATCAAAAACTTGAAAGCAATCCAGATGTCCTTCTGCTGATGGAGGGATTAAAATTGGCAATATAGTCATAATGTGGAATAAATGAAAGTGATCCATTGTTTCCTGTGACATGAAATTTGCTAACTGTACATTTCTAAGAAAAGAAGACAGATGAAAAAGTCCTCACATTGGTAATAAGAATGAAACCAATGTTGTTTTGATTATGTAATGTGTGACATTAAGGGCATCACAATGGAATGGGTAGATTTTTTTTGCTTTTGTCCATTTTCCCGTGTATTGCTCTTTCTATTCAAATTATTTTATTTTTGTGACAACATCCATGAATCCCAGGATGGCCTTGAACTCATGGCATAGATAATGGCCATGAACCCCTGACCCTTCTGCCTCTCCCTCCTGAGTACTGCATTGAAATTTTTCTCTAAGTCCAAAATTATTTCAAAATGAAAAACATTTACAAAATATAAGCATCAGGATCAGGCAGAGTGACCCACCAGATACCTCCCAATTGCTCCATGCAGCTTCAGGATGCGCACTTCACAACAATGCTATGGATACAAGCAAATTGCACTTCAATCATTCAGTTAGTTTTATATATTCCATTTTAGCCCTTTTGGAAAATTCTAGTTCCCTGACAGTTTCAGTGCTCAGAGCTTTGACTAAACTTTTCTGCTATCAATCACTTCCAAATCATTTTTGCATCTTAATAGTATATATTTGCAATTTTCTGGTTCCAAATGAAAAAATAAATATCAGTAAGCCATAGCAAGCACTCCAGATGCTGCTAAATTTCAACGTTTGTTGCTGGTTATCTGGCTTTGCTCCTCTGACTGGAAAGGCTAGCTGTAAGATCTTATAAGGATTGCTCCACAGCTGGTTTAACAATAATGAATATAATTCCACAGAACAACCCTACAAGGTAATTTCAGATAAGTAGGTTAAGTGCAATCACTCTTCATGTAAATGTTAGAAATGGTCACACACACACACACACACACACACACACACACACACACACACACCTACCTTTGTGCTGTTTTCAAAGAACAACTTGGAATAGAGATCTGAAACTTACAGAAATAATGGAAGTGGTGCTACTAAAACTATTTGAAAGTTAAACCTACATTTGAAACTGAGGAGAAAAGAAAGATTAACCATAATAAGTAAAAATGTCACAATATAAGTTATCTGCAATGAGATCCATGTCTCAAGTGTTGCAGTTTTTATACAATGGTATAATTAGTACTTTGTTATAGAAACATAAAAGGAGCAGCAGTATTTTGGAGGGATTAACCACCTTCACTGCTACTTCCATTACATTGTCCTGGCAACACACATGCCTATAATTCTGTCATCCCTGCACTCAGGAGTGGAGCTAAAGGGCCTGCTCTGACTTCTAGGACAGGGTGAACAATACATAAAAAATTTGCGTCAAAACATCAACAAAACTAACAACAAAAACATGTTGTTGCACTAAGACACTGCAAGGACATAAACAATAAAGTGTTATTTATTCAAAGACAGATCTATCACAATGTCTGCAGTATTAAAATCAAAAGCAAGTGAGTAATACAAATTCAACAGAAAAAAGGAGAGTCTGCACATTTCTAACTGGAGTTTCTAAAATGTGTAAGATCAGTGATTGCTTGAATCTATGAGAAGATATTTACTTGTATTTCTCTGAATCATCATATCAAAGATTTACAGAAAATGAGCAAAGTTGGACATGACACCTGTGATTTCACAGTGTTATAAACAGAACACTATTTTAAACCTCCTAACCACCTTGAAGGTCATCTGATTTATTTCATCCACTTCCAAATAGCTCGTTGTACCTACTCGATGTCAGGGGTGTAAAACCTGTGGAAGAAAGGCTTGTCCTTGTACCTGTGCTCTTGCTTGTAGTGGCACTTATGTTTCTCCTTGTGCTCAGCGGAGCTGATGTCCTGGTCTGATTTGTTCCTAGTGGCCTTTGTCGAGTGGCTGGTTGAATATCCATAATCTCAACCTGAGATTCCAAAAGAAGATGATATATTTCACTAGTGAGAAAGAGTAAGACACAAATAATAGGAAACACAGGCAGAACTCAAACACTTTAAACATAATAACATACTTCAAGCAATTGAAAAGCCAACACTGTGTCTGTGTGTGTGTGTGTGTGTGTGTGTGTGTGTGTGTGTGTGTGTTTGCAACAGACATGAAGTAAATAACAACATTAGAGGGATAAAGGTTCATAGTTCTACACAACGGCAGTCAGTGTACATACTTTTGAGTCTGAATTAGGATGTTCCATATTCGCAGCTTCATCCTGGCAAATTCTTTGCAAATCATTCTTCTGGCGTCGTTTTTCAAGCCTCAATAAAGCCAGAAAGAAAGAATTATCAAAATGTGTGTTGTGTACTGGCCAGGAATCTTGCTCTTTGTTGGATAGCTTTCATTGCACTAGACAGGGTTATATAAGCTGATGGAGGGAGAAAAAAAGTCATTGACAGTTTTGCCAGCTGTGAACACTGTCATCAACAATAATGACTGGCATGGCAAAATATGCCCATGTTTGCAACAGTTGCATCAATGTTATGTGGCAACCGACCAATTTCTGAATGGATTGATGGCCACACCACGGGAGGAAACATATGTCTAGTACTATAAATCTGATCAAGAACACAAAGCTGGGGAGTTCACCTGCCCCAAGGGTGAATCTACTTGCCATTACCTTGCTAAATGGACATAGTATCAATGTGCTCTCTAAATTAATGTCTTTATGCAATTCGTCTTTATGCCCATGGATTAGTGCAGTTCTCAGATCTCATCAGAGAAGTTCATTTACGCAGTATTCAGTGGTTAAAATTGAAACTCACAACTAGTCAAGCTATAGAGAATTAAGTGTTATTGGCATGTTTAGATATACATGGTACATCTGTAAGAGCCCCTTCCACACAAGGCTTAGGGAGTATTGCAGAAGGTAGGGCAGGAAGGCTGTAGGAATCAGAGATCAGGGAGGAAACAGTGTCATGTGGACCATGACAGGAACACTGCACTCAGGAGCTCACAATAATGGTGTGGCCGCATGAGACCCACAGAAGCCCTATGTCCTGTAATACTGCTCCAAAGACTGTTTGTTCTAATTGACCTCTTTAGAACAATATAGAAATATGATCCAATGAGAAACCACTGTTAGAACCCAATCTCTGCTCTGAACACAGTAAAGACATTCACAAACAGAAAGAATTCTAGCTCAAGGACTAGAACTAGCTATTCAGATGTTTGTTTTGATAAATCTCTGGGTATTGTGTTTATTTCATACTCCATTAATTTTACATTTTTAATATATTATCTATTTTTGTCTTTATGGATTAAGCTTAACATCCAAATGGTATAACGAGAACACTTTTTTTACACAATGAGAAAGACCAAGGACAACCTATTTTAAGTAAAGCAAATGGTTTCAGAAGGCCTACTCAGGTTACATATGCTCATGGTAAGGTTTTGTCAACTAGTTCATATTTTATTTGCTTTCTCAGTGTCTCTACTTGTAAAGACAGGGTTGACAGAGGATAACTGTGAACTATTGATTCTCCTTACTCCATATCTCAAATGCTATCACCTGTGCTTTCAATAGTCCTGTTTTTTAAAATATGTATTTCTTTATTCAGTGTGTGTGTGTGTGTGTGTGTATGTGTGTTCATGTATGTCACTTGTGTGGAGGACAAAGGAAAACATTCAGGAATCAGTCCTCTCTTTCTACTACATGGGTTCTAAGAGTTGGGCTCACAATCTCAGATGTACTGTGTATATTTTTTTATTGGTCCATTATTGGACCAATCTAGAAAATAATGCACCAGACACCAGTTACATGGTTCCTTACATACATGAAAATATACAGATTTGGAAACCAACAAATTGGTCATCTTAGATTCATTTGAAATCCTTAGTTGATCATCTATTGTATGCAATTTCTTTAGTAAAAAATGTGTTTCAGCTCTGCATTACTTACAGCCATGATACCTCTTACCTGCGGTGCTGTACGGTACTGTCATCATCCGAATCAACAACTGTAACATTGGATTGGATTTCAGTGGGGTGTTCCTGCAGAAAAATTAGCATATCCATTTCCATTGTTGCCATCATCATGTTGGCATCTTTGAGAGTCAAGCCCACAGTCAAGCCCCAGCCTAATATCCACTCAAATGTATCTGCATACTAAAATATACTTGACATTTATAGCATCCATTACATATTCTAGCTACAACTGATCCACAGGTCACTGTGAGGAAGACACCAGGTTCACAGGTATAAAAACAAAGTATACACAAAATGATTTATCCCAAGCCTAGTACATCCAGAAGAGGAATTTCATTTTCACTCAACTTCACCACTCACTATTTTATGCCATCATACTGTAAAGACTCTTCTGACTGCTGTCCTTCTATTCTCTTATTTTATAAAATACCCAGCAGTATAGAAACAATGTCCTAGAGGCTCAGAGAGAAAAACTGGAGTAAATCACAAGTAGACGTCCTGGTGCCTCGATGAAGGCTAGTGGAATATGGATCGGCCAAGTAAGATTTGTTTTCTCTTTCTCATAAGAGGAAGTGGGCCTTGGGACTGAGTCCTACATCTTTGAAGTCTACATTCTCATGGCAGATGACGGACAACTTCCTTCAGTTTTTGCCTCTACACAACATTCATCACTGTTTTCAGTATGGAGAGGCGGTTTATTCTAAAACTGAATGTGGGAGTGATGGATCTGCTACACCACCACAAGAGGATCATGTACCACAGGCCAGAGGTCTTCATCTAGGCTGCCAACACCGCCCTGTCCACGGTGTTCTACTTATGCCTGTATCTGCTGGTAGTGCCCCCATTCGTGCCAAATCCTCGAGATTCTGTCCATGTCACTGTAATCAGTCCAGATTCCTGCCATTCACCTCCTAACAAAATATACAACTGCTCTTTCCTCACTGAATACTGAGTCTTTCTGCACTGATGTCCAGCTGCTGAAAGCAAAAATGATGTGCTCTTCAAAGTGGGAGAGACATAAAACATACTCACCGATTCGGGTTGTTTACGAAGGACAGTAATGGTTCCCACAAGATAGTACTGTTGCTCCTCTAACAGCCTTGGAGCTGATGACCGAATGTTTCTGCTGTTAGGAACATATTTCCTCCAAACTATAAATGACTCTAAAGATGACACAATGTCAATTAATTTAAAAAGTATACTGGATAAACAAGGTGCCAGATAAATAATACATCACAATGCTGTTTGCCACCCCAATGGCAGTTTTCAAGATTCTGAGCCATAGTATTTTTCTTGTCTTCTTTCCTTTACAGCCAAGCTCTGCAGATTCCCCAGATGGTCATCACCAAAATATGAAAACCAAATGTAAACTTGTGCTGAGGTCAGTCTTTTGCTGTTGCTCAATTGATTGTTGTGGAAGTCTCTGAAAGAACTGTGTGTGTGTGTGTGTGTGTGTGTGTGTGTGTGTGTGTGCATGCATTTATCCATATGTTTTAAAGATATTTCACCTTTAATTTCTAAGAAACATGAGAAATATTTTAATTAGCATTTGGTTACCTGAAGCACAAACTATACCTCACCTCTGATGGTCTTGTATATTTTATGGCTCTGAAGTAGTTAACTTTTTATATGTCAATTTCTTTGCTTGCACATCCTTAAACCTTAAAAATTAAACATCAGGCCCCATAGCATACATGACATAAATGTGGAAATAGCATAGATTTGTCTAGTGAAAATGTTAGAGAGATGACTTCTTTCCCCAGGTTAGTGTACAGAACTTTAGTGTCTATATTTTATATATTGGTCCTTGATAGGATGCTAGAATTCTAGACCCCCAACCCCACCAGTAATTCAATCTGTGGTATGATTTACAAGCTACAAAATCCATTTGTAACTTTAGGTGTTCATAGAGTTGCCTTTAAGCTTGGCAGTGCATTAACCTTTTCTTTTTTTTTTTAATTAAGTTTTAAAAATATTTTGTTTTCTAAGGTGAGACAGCCATCATTTACCAATGTAATCTACCATATTTCTATATGGGACCACCTTATAAAAGTCACTACTATTTTTTTAATGCCTAATAGGCATAGCCATAAATTGTGAGTATATTGATGTTAGATGTTTTGTAAAGGCCAATAATACAAGAACATGTATGCTAGCAATCAGGGAATACATCACACATGGTCATCATGTATATATCATGGGATGGATTGCTTACCATCATAATAATTCTGCAGGTGCAAGATGAATTTCACATAGGCATACATTTTGGTTTTTTTATATTTGCCTCTGCCAGCATGTCTTTGCTGGGCATTTCGATATGCATTTCCTTTTCTTACCCAACAGCAAAATTCAACAAGACTTCCAACTAAGGAGAGCAAGAGGCAAAGTTATATCGTCTGTGGGATTATTTCAGACAATGAAAGTCTTCCTTAGTTAAAAGAACATTTTAAAGAACACAACTTTCTTCCCATGAACACTGGTACTCACTGAGCTATCATTGTTGTATCTGTAGACTAGTATACTGGTATTTATATAGCACTACTAAAATCAGAGAATTACTTCTGTAATTAGGGCTTAGGATAAAGAACAAGACAGAGTGGAGGATGATTATTCCATAAAATAATTTTCTTGATTCTTTGATAATTTCATATACGCATGTGATATATTTTGGTCAAGTTTATGTCCCATGCCTCCCAAACTCTCCCAGATCCAGTTTCACATCTACTCATAACCCTTTGGGGGACAAATGACCTTTTCACGGAGTCACTTAAGACCATTGAAAAACACAGATATTTACATTAAAATTCACAGCAGTAGAAAAATTAGTTATGAAGTACTGGTGAAAATAACATTATGGTCGGAGGTCAGCACTGCATGAGGAACTGTATTAAAGGGTCACAGCATTAGGAAGATTGAGAACCACTGGGACAGAGCATGCTCAGCCAGCCAGGGACCACGTCATTGAAGAAAACCCACTCACCTTCCCCCAGTATCCACGAAATGTCACTAGCTCCTTGGCTGAGAGTCAGGGCCCATGAACTACTACTCCCTATTCCTCCAGAGGAGATAGTTTTTTAATGTAAGAAATGTTGTGAATGAAATTATAGGCTATAAACTTAAATGAATATATGATCATCAGCTATATTACCTGATATTTTTTTGACAAAAATTGCTAAGGGTAAGAGAGACAGAAATTATTCAACTGAGTGTTACTGGTCACTCAAAACCCAAAATCAAATTGAAACAAAACAAAGCCATGTATACATACCTGCATTTGCCAAAGGAAGATGAAGAATGATCTTCTGAGATATTTCGTCCTTTTGTTCATCAGGAATAATATTTAATAAAGTCTTTCCCACAATATATTCCTGGAGAGAGTGAGAGAGAACAGCCTTTGCTTCCTATACTAATACTATTAGTCTGCCCTGTGAACCTAGCTCTGCCCTTGCCCACCTATGGCTATAGGTAGGTGCTGCGCTTCAACCCACTTGCATTGCCCTCCAGTAACTACTCCATGCTACAGCCCATTCTGGCCAGGGTTTTCCTGTGCATTATCTACTTCAAATAGTTGAAGCCTTTCCTATCCATCTCAGAGACCACCAACGCTGTAATCACCACCATGTACTGTTTCCAGAATTTGTTTTTATTGACTTAACACTGAAACCAGTGGAGAAGATGATGAAATATGGGCCTGGTTGGACACCAATGAGTTATATGAGGCTAAAAGGAAATAACCCGTAAACAAGAAACCATAATGACCCGCTTCTCCAGAATCTGGAAGAACTTACTGGACGGTGGCCAAGAAGAGGTAACACATTCTGTGATATAAAAATGACTTTTCCATCTATGTCCATGACAATTGAAATGTTTTCCAATGACTAATAAAGACAGAATAATAACATAATTCAATAGTGGACCAATAATAAAATGATAGCTTTATTTCTAAGTGCATAAATAATTATAATAGAACATTGAAAATGTTTTCCATTTCTTACATATCGTTAAGGTAAGACCATACCTAATTAAATTCTTCCTCCTACACAACAGAATCTACTTAACCTTAGGCATGAGATATTTATCAAATGATGTGTCACTTAAACAAATTTCAGTGTGCACCCAATTAACACTAAACGTGGGAATTTTTAGACATGAAAAGTGCACTTAACATACGAACACAGATAACATGGATTTTTTGAAGTTTGATGTGATCTGAGATGTGAAATGTAAGCAAAAGGTCTCCAAACAAAATTATCATAGAAATATCAATTTGGGGGCTGAGGCTATAGCTCAGTGGTAGGACATTTCCCTAGTATTTGTGAGGACCTGGGTTCTATCTTTAGCATAAAAGGAAAAGAAAACATCAACTTATAAGTTAAAATACATGGTAAAACACAGCCAGAGAGTTTTGTATGAGTTTATGTTGGTAGAGTGCTTGCCAGGTACAAAAGGACCTGGATTATAATCCCAGTAACAGAAAAAACAAATAAACAATGACAACAACAACAAAATGGCCACCCAAATCAACAACAACAACAAAACTAAAGTAAGCATAAAGCAAGGACCTGATAGGACTCTGACTGCAAGTTTTAGGAAGATTTTCAGGGAATGTCACTGAAAGGTTAAAATGAAGAAGCTGTGGGAAACCAATTGACCAGTCCTCAACATATTAGAGGATACCATAGACTCTAATGGTTCTTCTTCTAGATATACATGAGGAAAAAAGCAGAGCCTCAAATAACTGTGTTTATCCATATTATTGGCAGCATTATTCACAATAGCAAAAAGGTGGAGACAATCTACTATGGTTTGGATATGGCCAGTCCTCCAAGCACTCATGCCTTGAAAGCTTGGCCCCCATTGCACACTGTGAGAGGTGGTGGGGTCTGTAAGAGGAGAAGCCTAGTGGGAGGTCACTAGGGATGCTGCTTACCACTCTTTGGCTTTCAGTATGGTTGTTCTCTCACTTGCTACCTCCACTGTAAATCCAGCTCCACCATGAAGCCATCTCACAAGTGATACAACCAAGTGGTCATCCAGGAAGGACGCAGAATTTTGAACTTGCACTAAATAAACTTCATTTCTTAGAAGGCAGCTATGCTCACCACTATACCACCAAGGCCACATCAAGCTTTTTTGTCTTTATAGAGTAGCCAAACTTAGCAGTTTTATTTACCACAGAGAAGGCTTAACATATACTCCAAGCAACTGACAGATAAAAGGCTCTGAAAAATGTAGTATAACAAGTAGGTAAATCTTATTTAGCCTTTACAGGGAATTCTGTCACCAAATATTTTAGTGAGTGAAATAAGCTACTCCACAAAAGAAGCATGTTTCATTTTATGACATCTGTAAAATAATTAAATTGTAAGGAGAAAGAAAGAAGTGAAAAGCAAAACATAAAAATAATAAAAACTTTTAAAAAGAAAATAAAAATCAGCTCTTTGAAAAGAGAAATACTGGTGATAAGCCCCCAAGAAAGTGAATTGCATGATGAAAACCACAATCTTCAAAAAACAAGTTTATTTTATGTGTATGAGTGGTTTTTTTCCCCTGCATACATGTCTGTCCAACCCTCTGGGACTGGAGTTACAGAGAATTGTGAGCTGTTGCATGAGTGCTGGGAATTAAGCTCAGATCCTCTGCAAGAGCATCAGTGCTCCTTTTTTTTCTTTTTTGGGAGACAGGGTCTCTCCGTGTAGCCTTGGCTGTCCTGGACACGCTTTGTAGACCGTCCTGGCCTCGAACTCACAGTGATCCACCTGCCTCTGCTCCCCTAGTGCTGGGTTTAAAGGCGTGTGCCACCACGCCCAGCTAGCAGCCAGTGCTCTTAACTGATGATCAACAATTTTAAGAACAAAAGGTAGACATCAGTACAGAATCTTCACCCATAATAAATATGACTCGAGAACATTATCATCAATTTTATGTAAGTAAAATTGAAATTGATTGGATAAATAAGTTCTTAGGAAGTAGTTTACCAAAGATAACTCATGAAAGTAGAAAATTTGGATCATACTATAATCACTATAGAATGGAACCATTACTTTCACATATCCACTTATTACCTGCTGTGGTTTCAAACTGGTTTGAGTGTATCCTCACCCAAAGTTTCACACACATGGAGATATTTGTAGCACAGAAATAGCAACTGACCAGCTCCTGGATTCATTATGTGTTAATCCAAAAGATTATGCTGCTTTTATTGGTGTCAGTGTATTGACACTGCTAGGTAAGTGCTGCGACTGAGCTATAACCCCAGCCTCAGTTGAAATTAAAAACAAAAGACAAAAGAAAAAAAACTCCACCTTCTTTTCATGGCTCAAAATAATGGTCCAAGCTACACCTCGTTCCAGAGGCCTTAATTTTTTAAACATTTTTTTCTGCGTAAAGTCTGCTGTGCTCATACTTACAGAATGTTTGTGGCATGAAAAACTTTTCTAAGATAACGTTTTCCAGGGAAGTTACTCACACATGACAGAAGCTAAAAGGTGGCAGAGGAGGCATCTCCCCCTGCACTTGTGCCTATAAACATCCCTGTAGTGAATAGTCACCTTCTATAATAGTTCAAATAAGCATTAGGCTTTATACAACTTATTGAAAGACTTCAAATGATAATTTTGAGGCCCTCTACACAACACAAATTTCATTATATGATACCTACCAAGCCTTTTTTTTTAATATTGAAGTGCATAAAAGCATGAAAGAAGTCCATACGTGGCTTAGGTTTTCATTTAAGAATGTGTACTGTTGTAATACTTGTTGTATTACTTGAAGGCCTTTAGTCTTCCAGCTATGCTTTGAGATGTGCTGTAGTGCATCTTGTATTATATACAATCTACATGTGAAGTATGCAACAAAAGCACCCTTACCGTAACCGCCGTCTGATGGTACTCTTTATAGGTAGTGAAGACAGGAGCTTCACTTTTTTCAAAATTGGTCCTTAGGTTTGACATTCCTTCTCAAAAAAGAAATGAGAGATGTTATATTAAGATAATGAGCAGTTGATACTAGAGTTCTCAAAGTTATAATTTAGAAAAAATGTATTAGTTTCTGAATGAAAGTGAGGTTTTGTGTATACCATAGCTTATAGTGGAAGTCAGAAGAGAACTTTGGGGAGTTGGTTCTCTACTTTCACTTTTATGTGGGTTCTGAGGAGTGAACTGAGGTCATCAGGCTTACATGGCATGTGCATTTAACCACTGAGCTACCTTACCAAGGCAAAGTTATAATTAGTATCATAGAGAAGACTTAATCTGTGGAATACCAATTCGGATTAAAAATGATGGCATTGAAAATTCACCCAACAACGTGCAATTTTCCATTTGGTTCTGTGAAAACTTAGGATCCACAATATGCCAGACAAGGTTAACAACTCTGCATGGATCCATACCACCAGTCCCTAACTAAAAGCTGGAATTCTACTCTTCATTTCTGGACAAAGGCCTTTCACTGGGGGATCTTCAGGCCATTCCCAGGTCTGCTCCGTGAACACCACACCTCATCTTGTCCTCTGTTCCCCTTCACAGCCATACCACCTCTCCTCATCGACCTGAGTCAGTAAAGACATCAGTAACACAGCCTGCCACCTCAATGTTTTATGTGAATAAGAATTAGCTCCTCTACTCACAAGAGAAAGAAATAGTCGTGGTGTACAACGTTTGTGCTGGGGGATTCTGACTCTAGGTCAAGAGTCTCACAACACGCCCTCAGAGTGCATTCAAGTGCCTTCACTAACGAGGCAACGAGAACAGGGTGTGTAGCATTGGTGCCGTAGGATAGAGAGTGTAGCAGCTATGGCCTGGCTGATGATGACTGAAGAAGAAATGCAATGTGATGGAGTGGACACAGGGCCTAGAAAGTATTTTAGGATGTTTAGCCACAAAGAGGGCATAGAAATAGGGAAAGCCTTAGAGGAATAATGTAGTCAAGAAAATAGTTGCTTCATCTAATATTAGGAGAGTGTGATTATATGTTTATGGACATAAATACATCACATGTCCTTAGCTACATGTGTCCCATGATATAAGCATTGTCTTACAGGTCCACATAAATGGACATTACTATTGTCCATTTATGCTTCTAATAAGTTCCACTCTTGCGCAAGCTTTTGGGGATATTTTGTGCATTGTACATCCTCCACCCCCCCCCCAAAATATCTTGTAAGTGGAGAGAAACAAATAGTATGACCAAAGTCTCCTCCAACTAATACTCCCTCCTCTAAGCCATTCAAAGAATGGTAAAGGTTGTGATGCTCTCAAGTCAGCAATGGTACAAGGAAGAAATGGGCCTAAGTCAAACCTCTGTCAGCCAGAGCAGAGGTATTAGCTGCCTGATGTCTACAGGCCTTGCCCTGACCCTATGGGGTTCTTTATCCGAGCTTGTCCATCAGTTTTTTAATTCTCTTCAGCAAATTGCAAAGCTCTTCAAGTGTTGGCCTCCAGCATGGACTTAAGGCACCCCTAATTAACAGAGAAGTAAAAAGTGAGCGTTATGAATGGTAGGCATGAGACTAATTATTCATATGTGACCCAATAGGATGACTAAGATGAAAGAAAGCCAGGCGTTTTCATTAATTAAACATCCAGTGCCTTCACTATGCACAATAACTACTATGGCAGGATATGTCAGAAAATGGCCTTAATCCCAATACTCAGGTGGGAAGGCAGAAGGACTGTGGGTTTGAGGCAAGTCAGGCTAAATACCATGAACTAGTCTTGAAAATAAATAATAAATGAACAAGCACACAAATACATTTTATTTCTATTAAAACAATGAAATGGAAGCCAATGCTATAATCTGTTGACTGTGAGACTCTTTGCCAAGTGCATTATGAATTCCTACCTCCTCGTCTTTTCTTTTGTTTTCTCTGCATTTTTCAATCATGTAAAAGTAGAATCTAAAACCAAAGAAGATCAATATTTTACTAGGCAACCATCTTTCTGCAATCTGAGACATCTACCTGTGCTATATTTATCACCTATCTACTTCCTACCTTTGATTTATCCTGTCGTCTCTCATCTACAATCTATCTTCTATATGTCATCTCTCCACCATCTGTCATGCATCTTCCCATCATCTATTGTCTATCGTTTATTTTCTACACGTCGTTATCCGTATTCTACCATCTACTGTATCTCTAGCTTAAATATTCTATCTCCTATTAGATACTTGTCTACTTGCTATCAAATCTTTCTAAACTCTATCATCTGTCTACATGTATCTATCCTCTATTTTCTATCGACTACCTATGTATTCATCATGCATATATCTATAATTTACCTATATAATACCTACCTTCTACCTATCATCTATCAATCCTATGTCACTGTATTTTCTATCAACAATCTATCCCATCCCCAACTAACCTATATTTACCTTTCAGCTATTATCATCTATCTACAATCTATCATCAATCTACCTTGTGTTTACTTTCTATGTATCATTTATACCCCTGCTATACTGTGTCTAATTTACACCTATGTATGATTGATGATCTACCTATACTGTATCCCTCTGAGATCTATTATTTCATGTATCATCAAAATTTACCTCTTCTAAGTCTACATTCCATCTAGTATCTGAGGGGAGGACACCCTATTGGGACTATAGGTGAGAGAAGCATGGGAGAATGTGGAAATAGAAGGATCCAAAGGGTCCTAGAAACCTACAAGAAGAGCATTATGATGGGCAGATCTGGGCCCAGGGGTCTGGCTCAAACTATGACACCAGCCAAGGACAATACATGCAGTGAACTTTGAACCACTACTCGAATCTAGCCAATGGACAGGACATTCTCCACAGTTGAGTGGAGAGTGGGGTCTGAGCTTCACATGAACTCTGGTATCTCATATTTGACCATGCCCCCTGGATGGGGAGGCCTGGTGTCACTCAGAGGAAGAATACCAGGCTACAAAGAAGAGACTTGATACCCTATGAGCATATACGGGGGAGGAGGCCCTCCTCATTCACAGTCATACGGGAGGGGAGTAAGGGGAAAATGGGAGGGAGGGAGGAATGGAAGGATATAAGGGATGGGATAACAATTGAGATGTAATATGAATAAATCAATAAAATATATTTTTAAAACATGTTGGTATTTAAAAGTACAGCCAATCTGGCCCTTTTTGCCAGTGTATTCCATGAGATTGTTAACTGTGGTATAAATAGTATTACTGAAGAACAGGAAAGACATTCATAAGCACCAAGTTAGACAACTAAGCTTACATAAGGTATATACTTAACTACATAGCTTTAGACTAGACTAAAACCTTGTATAACTGAAATGTGAAATTATGAAATCCACAGTTTACATTTGGTGAGTTCCCAATCTCTATATTGGTACAAGATTAGACAAAAAATAACTCAGTATTTTGCCCTTACAACAGAGCTCCAACTGAGTCAACTTTACCTTATCACCCACTTGAAGTAAAGTGGTCTTGTGTCTACTGTATCTAGGCAACTATAGAATGCACACTGATTAGGAGATTGGCTGAGAACATAAAAGCCACTGACTATGATTGGTCCTAAGAGGCGAGGCTGTGATTGGCCAAAACACAAGTTTAAATGACTGTGGTTACTGTTAAGAGCAAGGCTGTGATTGGCCTAAAACATAAACTTCAATGACTATGATTGGTTCTGAGAGTCAGTGTTGGCATTTGTTCAAACATAATCCTTAGTGAATGTGATTGGTGGTTAGTGGTGAGGCTGTGATAGGTCTAAAATGTAAGCCCCAATGACAGTGGCTGGTTCTACAAGACTCAATGAGTCTATAGGGAGATATTCAGCAGTTGCTGTTTTCCTGATTTGATCGTTTAAATATATATCTCTATATGTTATATTTTGATTACTTTTATTTTATTAAATGTTTTCCCTGAATGTATGTATACCCTGTGCATGTCTGACACCTATAGAGATGAGAAGAATGCGTTGTACTTCGTTGAACTTGAGTTACAAATAGTTGTAAGCCACTATAATGGGTACTGCGAACCAAACTCAGGTCCTGTGCTGGGGCAACAAATGTTCACAACCACAGAACCATTTCTCTCTCCTCCCCGAGTTATATTCTGTTGTCTCTCTGCATAGTACCATACAGAAAAAGACCACTGTCCCAGGACACCAGAAGAGTTCCACAGAGCAGTCAAGTCTTTAGGTTAGAAATGTTCCCAGTCTTTGGCTAAGAGCTCTAAAGCTGGCTTGTGTTACTGGCTAAGAAATACCCCCAATTCTTATGCCTATGCAAGACCTATAACACTAGCTGCTGCCAAAGGATGAGACAATTCAATATCTGAGCCTGCCTTGGATTACAAGTCTAACTACAGAGCAGGAGTGGACATTCTCTACTTCCTAGGCTCTGACAATGACTGGAAGGCTCAGTAGGCCAAGAGTCTCAATACCAGAGGCCTGTACAAGAGCTGCCATACTGTAGGGTGTCACCTCCTGTTGCTCAGATTACTCTGGATATTTTTCAGTTTTGTTTTATTTGCTTTAACATGGGATACAGTGTAACCTAGCTGCCCCCTCAACTCACTTTAGGTCCTTAAATTACTGATCCTCCTGCCTCCGGTTCACAAGGACTAGGATTAGAGGCCTCTGCCACCATGTAAGATTCTTCATGGCTTAGATGGAACACACATCATCCATATCACCATCCCAGTATTTTGTGATAAATTTGTGAAGTTTTTTCCCCATTAATATAGCTGTGGAAAATAAAAAGCCCCAAATCCTGCACAGTAATTTATGAGTAAGAATAAAATACAGAATGGGTCTTTACTTACTAGATGTCAAGAGTTATTATAAAGCTTCAGGACTCAAGATTGTTGACAACACTGAAGGCATGTAAAATATAAGGAAACAAATGTGAAAGACACATAGCACCAATAAGATCCTTGCCAGGCCTTCCACCCGCTGCCACACTGACCTTTGCGTTCTCAGCATTATCTACAGGGATTAGAGGCATGGGAGCTCTGTTTATGGCAAAGGAGGGGAAGAACAAGTGGGACCTCAAGAGCAAGGCCTTGCTCCACCTCTTGGCAGGACCACATATTACTCTCTGATCTTCAGCAAGTGAATTGGCATCTCTGTGCCTCAGTTTGTTTATCTGCCAAATAGGAATGAGGCTCAAAGTGCCTCCTTCAAAGAGTTGCTCAGAGAGTCAGGGAAGTGATCAGTTAAAGCTGGCCTGATGCTTACAAGTGCGCTTAAGACACAGTGAGTCTGACATGCATTCTGTACATTGGATGCGTCCTCTTTCTTGGAAATAGGGACCATGTATCTTTCTACATCACCGGAATCTGGCACCGGGGCTTGTGGGGTGCTGCTGGAGAGGTCAAGCTCTGGCATATCTGGATATCCAACTGATATTACGCTGGACTCCCTTTCTCAGTGGGGTTCTCTCTTCCCCTGATCTGGGACCAATCTCTTCCCCTGATCTGGGACCCACAGATCCTATAAGGAGTATCATGAGCCCTCAGGGAGATTACAATCCCAACCGTTTCCTGATAAGAAACTGTTCAGCAAGCACCTCCAGCCTCCAGCAAATGACCTTTATTATTACCTGGAAGTTCTTCCTCCATCCGTAGGATAATTATGTGCTGTGTTTTCCTTCTTGTGATAGGACCCCATGCTACTGCATGTTAATGAGATACTGTATCACTGCATGTAAATCAAGTGTCCTGGCACATAGTGTATCAGACACCCTCAAACCTCTCCCCACTGCCCAAGATTTACAAATAAAAGTCAGCTGGCTGGCTGGCTGGCTGGCTGGCTCTCTTGTGCTCACGCCATCCTTCTACCATGACCTTCTGAGACTCCATTTATTCTGGGGAAGAATCACCGTTGAATGCCTGGGGCTTGACTGTTGATCAAGGCAGGCACAGTGATGGCAGAGCTGCTACATTGCTGATAGCTAGGTGCTGACCACTGCTGAAGCACCACGAGCCTGTGTCTCACCTGACCTGTCTGCCAGCCAGTTTCAAACATCTACCTGCTTCTTCTGCCATGCTTAGCACAGCAGCTAGACAAAGGGCTATAACATGTTTGGTATCATCATGGCCATGTGGAACTCCAGAGTCTCCACTGCCTTCTGATACCAGAGCTAACCATGGAAAACTCAATTTCCACCTTCCCTGGTAAGACCAGGAAAGTCACATAGCACATGGGCCTCACCCTAAAGCACTTTAGCAAGTCCTGAGAAAACCAGGACCTTTGACCTCAAGGTCCATTCCTTTTCATTCAGGAGCAAGAGGCATCTGGACAGAGCCACTGTCTTATCCACAATAGGTGTTTGCTAAATCTTTTTAGATCAAAAGTTGGATCTGCTTCCTCCCTCAGCAAACCTTGACCACCCTGTCCTCCCTTGTCCCTCAACTTCACCAGTCCTATCTCCTCCTCTTCCTGCTTTTTCTCTCCCTTATGCCTTCTTGCATTTCTTCCTATACCTATTTGCAGCCACATTAATTATTTTCCTGACATGCGTTCATCAAAATCGAACCTCTCTGTGAGTCTTCCTTTCCAAGCCTCACTTCACGTTCAAGTCCTGACCTTTACTCTACAAGAGACTCGTGTTTTCTCTGCGAATTCTTCACCCTCTACACACAAGTCACTGGTTAGATTGTAGTCTCAGTTGTGCTCCTTCAGTCCTTTACATGGTGGCCCTCACCTCACTGCTCCAGACTGTGACTGCATTTGGGGACAAGGTCTTTAATGAGGGAACTGAGGTAGAATGGGTGGGCACTGGTGCAGTGTAACTGGGGTCCCTATTACAGGGGGCAGATAAGACACAGTCATACACAGAGTGTGATCCTGTGAGTGCACTCACTGTAGACCACCATTTACAAGCCAGGGAGAATGATCTCAAGAAAGAACCAACCCTGGCAACATCTGGAACTTCAACCTCCATCTTTAAAAACTGAAAAAGCAATATATTTTTCTGTTCAAATCACTGTACTTCAAGGCTTTCCTCTGATATCCCAAAGTCACATATCCAGTATTGTTCAGTGATGTTTATGTCAGGTACACTTCCAGGAACTACAAATAGAGATGGCAATGAGCCAAGCACGAGCCACTACCTCATGGACATTAGGCCAGCCTCTCTCCAGGAAGTCAAATATGCAGGAGAGTGAATGAAGACTGGCTGTATGGAGAAAAGTGGAGCAGAGTAAGGTAACCATTGAAGGCTCTACTGAGAGGATGCCATTTTTGCTGAAACCTGAAGGACATGAACTATCTTGTTCTGGATAGACAGACTTACAGGAATAAGAACCACCAAAACACAGCTTCCTCTAGTATGTTTTAAGGTAGGGGTGGGAATCATGCAAGGCCTCCCAGGCCATCACAGGAGACTTTGACCATCAGTTTAAATGGCATGGAAAGAAACTGAAGGCTATGAATCAGGAAACACCATAATCTTTTCTATTTTCAAGTAACCCGTCAGACTTATTTCCTAATGAAAATGAGATGTCACACGTAGAAGTTAGGACACTTTTGGGAGGCTGCTGGAACAATCCAGGAGAAGCATGACACTGACTTGTATCAAACAGTGGGAAGGAAATAAAATTCTAGATGGAAGAAATGTGAATATTAGATGACAGCATGAAATTTAATGAATACTTACAAACTGGAGTCAAGGAGGGTGCTCAGAGTTTTAGTCAAAGAAACATGAATGATGGAGGTGGTTTAACTGAGATGAAGAAGACAGGGTAGAGCTGGTTACATAGAAAGGTCTAGAATCCTGAGTCAATATCAAGGCTGGAAATGGGAATGGGCAATTATCATTTAATTACTATTAAGCCACAGGACAGGCTCTTGGCAAGATTCTGTATGTGGCCCAAGAAAAGCACCCCCAGAACTAGGCCCTGAACAATCCTACATTTTAAGGCAGAACAGAGGGCAAGAAGGAAATGCAAAAGGTAAAAAAGAAGGATGGCCTGGCAAGAAGTGAAACCACCAGGCTATGGGGGAAACCAACAAATGGCAGCATGAAGATTGGGGAAAGGGGGGGGCAACTGTAATCCCAATCCCTCCCTTGAAAGATTTATACAGGTGGTTGAGTTTAAGAATACCCTGGGCTTGGTAGGAGTGCCAACCCAGGCAGATATTCAGCAGGGATGAGTATAGTCTAGTGATATGAGGGGAGAAAACTTGCAGTAGTCTCCTGGGAGACAGAAGGGTGGATGCTCTCTGGAACTTTGGCGTGATTGCAGGGCTGCATCAAGAACCCACCTGAGGATTAATGGCCCTTACTTTAATAAGAGAGTATTTACTCAGGGTGTCTGTGTGGGTTTCTGCAGCCACATTCAATTGCACTGGTGCAGGCTCAGAGTTGTGGTGTTTCCAGATGAATATAAGGAAATGACACAGGACTGCCAAAAAAAAGTATGTGGATTCAAGGAAAATATTCACACAACTAATTGTCAACTTCTGGCTGCACAAGGAAGGCTAGAAGGAAGGAAGGAAATAAGGAAGGAAGGAAGGAAGGAAGGAAGGAAGGAAGGAAGGAAGGAAGGAAGGAAGGACCAAGCCATAATTTGGTAAGAGCCAGGATTTTGTGAACCAGACCCAGAATCTGTACCTGGCTGTTAGAGAGCTGAATGCAAAATAGGAAGAGCAGAGAAGAAAGCAGCTGTGGTAGTGAGGAGAGAAGTATGCTGCCAAGTAGGACCACGAAGCATGTGTCAACACAAAATCACCAGGAATGTGTACATCCCATGCCTTGGGTTCACTGCGAAGCTGAGAGATGCCACGCCCATGACTGTCCCCTTACCCCACAGCCTCACTGCTCCCTTAGGCTCCCTTGCCCTGTCCATCACCCCAACACTGAGCTCCTCCCTCAGCTGCACTTCTCATCCCTTCCTCACCCATGTCCTTGAGCCTTTTCTCCTTTTTAAAATAAATAAATAAATCGCAGCACTCCTGTACTCCACTTGATTTATAAGTTTTACTTTCTGAGAGGGGTGCCTACATAGAAGGGGTTAAAAGGTCCAGGTTGCTTAGCCCTCATTTGGTAACTAAAAATACCAAATACTACACAATCAAAAACCGTTGGAAAACCAACACAGTTGAGTGAAAAAGTCCACTCTTGAAAACTTTGTTCCAGATACACAAGTCATTTCAGGCTATGTGATAAGGTTTATTTTAAACAAAATTGATTTGCATTTCTCTGATGACTAAGGAGGCTGAACATTTCTTTAAGTGTTTCTCAGCCATTTGACATTCCTCTGTTGAGAATTCTCTGTTTAGTTCTGAACCTCATTTCTCAATTGGCTTATTTGGTTTGGTGGTGTTTAATTTCTTGAGTTCTTTATATATTTTGGATATTAGACCTTTGTCAGATGAAGGATTGGTGAAGATCTTTTCCCAGTCTGTAGGCTGTCACTTTGTTCTACTGACAGTGTCTCCTGCCTTACAGAAGCTTCTCAGCCTCATGAGGTCCCATTTATTAATTGTTGACCTTAAGGCCTGGGCTGTTGGTGTTCTGTTCAGGAAGTTGTCTCCTGTGGCTAGTCCCATGAAAGACTTTACTTACCAGGAAAGTGGCTGAGGACCTTGATTGTACATTATTTGTTTTGTTTTTTGTTTCGGTTTAGTCATTCCAAGTATCCATGAGATGTGGCTACAGGAAGTCCCTCACCCTCCCAAAAGCCACCTTTATTCCCTAGAGGGGGATGGCCAAGTCCACTCCCCGAGTTCACACTGGCGAGGTGACAGCATTGCTTCTGTATAAATTATGTACTGCAAAAAAATTTTTTAAATCTTCTGCCTTAATACTACTTTATTTTTGTTTTTAAATTTTTGAATGGTCAGTCAGCCATCCGTGCTCCCCCTTTGTTTTTTGGTCCCCTCAACTTGATGTATGAAGGCTTTGGTCTCCCTGGGGGTGGGCTGAGGTGTTGAGGCAGCCAGGCCTTGCCTGTACACTGACTTGAGACAATTTAATAAAAGTGCACACCTTACCAAAAACAATTTTAAAAAAGATCCATGAGGAATGTGGGAGGCACACAGTTCTTGACAATTTTATACGAGGAGAAACACTGCTGCTTCAGACTAAATAGGGCACAGAGATTATTATATGAAAAAAGGCTGTCTGAGCACCAAACACCCACATGCAGAAGGCATCCAAAGGCTGATGAAATAATATCCTGGAACTATGCAGTGCCTTCTATGGGTGACAGAAGGGTGACTAGGGTGGGAGTGTGGACCCTGAGTGCGTAGCTGCTGCTGGTCAACAGAAAGGGTGAAGCCACCAGCCTCGTTCTTTCTAGGTCTTGGAAACGAACAGGATTTGGTTTCCTTGCATTTAAAATTTGTTTGCAAAAATGGTGGCTTGATTTCATTGTACTCTCCCTTTGTGAATAGGAGTGCATATCATCAGTATTCCAGATCATCATCAAAGTTTGGGAGCCACTGAAAGTCTCTTGACTTTCAGAGCTGTGCTAGCTAGAAAGGCATCATACCCTAAAAGGGACTATACCCAGAACCGAACCCACACTTAATTTATTTTTTAAAATATATTTTATTAATTTATTAATATTACATCTCAATGGTTATCCCATTCCTTGTATCCTCCCATTCCTCCCTCCCTCCCATTTTCCCCGTACTCCCCTCCCCTGTGACTGTGAATGAGGGGGAATTCCTCCCCCTGTATATGCTCACAGGGTATCAAGTCTCTTCTTGGTAGCCTGCTATCCTTCCTCTGAGTGCCACCAGGCCTCCCTATCCAAGGGATGTGGTCAAATATGGGGCACTAGAGTTCGTGTGAAAGTCAAACCCCACTCTCCACTCAACTGTGAAGAATGTCCTGTCCATTGGCTAGATCTGGGTAGGCGTTCGAAGTTTACTGCACATATTGTTTTTGGCTGGTGCCATAGTTTGAGCAGGACCCCTGGGCCCAGATTTGCCTATCATAGTCAATTGATTTTCTTGTAAGTTTCTAGGACCCTTTGGATCCTTCTATTTCCACATTCTCCCATGCTTCTCTCACCTAGAGACACAACAGGATGTCCTCCCCTCTGTCCCACTTTCCTGGTAAGTGAAGACTTTCATGGGACCTGCCCCATGACTCTTTCTGCTTCTGGGTTAACTCACTCATTATGATCATTTCTAGTTCAATCCATTTGTCCAAAAATTTCTGGAATTCCTTGTTTTTAATAGCTGAGTTTAAATGATGAAATTTGAGATTTTGGAACTGATAAATTTCAGATAATAGTGATTCTTTTTAGATACTGCTATAATAATTGGATGAAACATTTGGGAGCTATAGATGGGATGAACACATTTGTACATGAGAGAAACCTTTAAGAACATGCTATAGATAGCCCAGTTACAGTCTCTCCAGAGTATCCACCTTCTTGTCTCCATAACCAATGAATATGTTACAAGTCAAGTGAAACATAAAGCTGCAAATGTAATTACAGGCAATAATTAGCAAATCATAAAATATGGACATGATACGCTCTCTGGGTTGGTCCACTATGGTCCTTAGCATACTGCAAAGGAAAAGGATGACAAAAAGAGAAATGAGCCAGAAAAATGTCATGTGAGAGGGCTGTACCTCCCGTTGCTAGATCTGAAGATGGTGGAAGGATCAAGGAGATCACAAACCAAGGCATGCAGGTGTTCCCAGAAGGTTTCAAAAGCAAAGACTGGAATGGACAACCACCTTGCTGACACCATGGTTACATCCCAAAGAGACCTATGTTGGGTACCTACTATGCAGAATTGCAATATAATTAACTTGTGCTGTTTCAAGGCACTAGGTTTATGGTTAGTTGTTACAGCAGGAATACAGAAATACACATGAGAATAGAAACGTTCTACTAGCGATTCTAAGCAGTGCTTTATTCTTTTTCTTAATTGATTTTTTTAACCTTACATTCAGATCGCAGCCCCCTCCCTCCTCTCCTCTAGGTCCTGCCCTCCTACCCTCTTCTGCCTCTACTGCTGCCCTTTTGCTCACCCACTTCCTACCAATCCACCCTGGCACATCAAGTTGCTTCAGGACGAAGCACATCCCCTTCCACTGAGGCCAGCTAGTGGAAAGTGATCCACAAGCAAGCAAGAAAGTCCGTGTCAGAGACAGCCCCTGCTCTGCATTCAAGGGAACGCACATGAAGACCAAGCTGCCCATCAGTTACATATGAGTCAAGAGCCTAGGTCCAGCCCATGCCTGCTCTTCGGTTGGTGATTCAGTCTCTGTAAGCCCCCATGGGCCTAGGTTAGTTGATACTCTTGGTCTTCCTACAAAGTTCTTGTCTCCTCTAGGTCCGGCTATCCATCCCTCCACTCTTCCACAGACTCCCTGAGCTCCACCTAATGTATGCCTGTGGGCTTCAATATCTGTTTCCATCCTCTGCTAGGTGGAGTTTCTCAGAGGACAGTTATGCTAGGCTCCTGTCTGCAAGCATAGCAGAGAATCATTCATGGTGTCAGAGGCTGCTTCTCTCCCAGGGGTGGATCTCACATTGGACCAGTCATTGGTTGGACATTCCCTCAATCTCTGCTCCATTTTTATTCCTGCACATCTTGTAGGCACAATAAATTTTGGGTCAAAGGTTTTCTGGGTCGGTTGGTGTCCCTTTCCCTCCACCGGAAGCCCTGACTGGCTAGGAGGTGGCCTCTTCAGTCTCGATGTCCCCTGATGCCAGGAGTCTCAGCTAGAGTCACCCTCATACACCCCCAGGAGCCTACCCTGTCGTGACTCTTCAGCTCGTCTCAGAGATGGTCTCTGCCCACAGTTTCTTTTCTCTCTGAAAGCCCTCTGTCCTCCTGGCCCTGCTCTCCCCACATCTGATTCCTGCCCTAGCTTCCCTCAGCACCCTCTCTTCTATCCTGTACCCTCTCTTCAACCCCTTCTGCTCTCCATTCTACTTCCTCTTCTGAATGAGATTCAAGCATCCTCCTTTGGGCCCTCTTTCTAATTTAGCATCTTTGGGTCTGTAGATTGTAGTATGTTTATCCTTTACTATATGGCTAATATCCACTTATCAGTGATACCATGTGTGTCTTTCTGAGTCTGGGTTGCCTCACGCAGGATGATCTTTTCTAGTTCCATCCATCTGACAATTTCATAATTACCTTGTTTTTAGTTGCCTAGTAATATCCCACTGTGTAAATAAACCACAATTTCTTTATCCATTCTTCAGTTGAGGGACATCAAGAATGTGTCCAGATTCTGGCTATTATGAGTAAAACTGCTATGAACACAGTTGAGCAAATGTCTTTGTGTATGGTGGGATATGTTTTGGGTATATGCCCAGGAGTGGTAAAGCTGGGTCTTGAGGTAGAGATATTTCCAATTTTCTGTGAAAGTGCCATATTGATTTGCAAAGTGGTTGTACAAATTTGCGTTCCCACCAGAAATAGAGGAGTGTTCCCCTTTCTCCACATCCTCACCAGCATGTAAGGTCACTTGAAATTTTGATGTTAGACATTCTGGTAGGTGTAAGATGAAATCTCAGAGTCATTTTGATGTGCGTTTCTTTGATAACTAAGGACATTGAGTACTTCTCTAGGTGTTTCTTGGACATTTGATGTACATTTGTTGAGAATTCTGTTTTGCTCTATACCCCATTTTTAAAATTATGGTATGTGTTTTGTTGGTTTTTAATTTCTTAAGTTCTTTATATATTTTGAATATTAGCCCCTTGCTGCATGTAGGATTGGCAAAGATCTTTTCCCAGTCTATATGCTGCCAGTTTGTTCTGTTGACAGTGTCCTATGCATTACAGGGGCTTTTCAATTTCACAAAGTCCCCTTTATTAATTGTTGATCTTAAAGCCTGAGCTGTTGGTGTTCTGTTCAGGAAGTTGTCTCCTGTGCCAATTAGCTCAAGGCTGTTCCTCACTTTCTCTTCTAATATACTTAGTGTTTCTGGTTTTATGCTGAGTTCTTTGATCCACTTTGACTTGAGTTTTGTGTAGAGAGATAAATGTGGCTCTATTTGCATTTTTCTATATATAGACATCCAGTTAGACCAGCATCATTTGTCGAAGATGCTTTCTTTTTTCCATTGTATGGCCTTGGCTTTTTTGTCAAAATCAAATGCCCATAGATGTGTGGGTTTACTTCTGGGTCTTTGATTTGATTCCATGGATCAACCAGTCTGTTTCTATGCCAGTATCATGCTGTTTTTATTACTGTTGCTCTATTGTACAGCTTGAGATCAGGCATGGAGATACCACCAGAAGTTCTTTTATTGTATAGGATTGTTTTAGCTATTCTGAGCTTTTTGTTTATCCAGTTGAAGTTGAGAATTGTACTTTCAAGGTCTGTAAAGAAGTGTTGGTAGTTTTATGGGAATTGAAAATAGACCTCTTGAAACTGAAAAGCTTCTGTAAGGCAAAGGACATTGTTAATAGAACAAAACAGCAGTCCAAAGATTTGGAAAAGATCTTCAAGAATCCTACATCAGATAAAGGGCTAATATCCAAAATATATAACTAACTCAAGAAATTAAACATCAACAAATAACCCAACTTTTAAAATGAGGTGCTGCTTAAGCAGGGAATTCTCAACAGAGATCTCAAGTAGCCAAGAAACACTTTTAAAAATGCTCAACATCCTTAGTCATCAGGGATATACAAATCAAAACGACTCTGAGAGTCTGTCTTACACTTGCCAGAATGGCTAAGAAAAAAAACTCAAATAAAACTAAGATACCTGGTCTTCAGCTCCCTCAGAGACTTGAGAAGAAATAAACTTGATTATCTGAATATGCCAGGAGTACAGGTTAGTAACTCTCCAAATGAAAATACAACAGAGACAGTTTTCTACCTGAATAGTCACCCAAAACTCTCTATAACATTGAAGCATCTTCTTCGGCCTTCTGGCCCAATGTATCTGACAGACACTTAGTTTTACAATGAAGCTTAATTGTTTAGGGGTTAAGATGTTTTTAGGTCTAGATAGATGTTTTAAGTTGATAATGACAATATGTGATAGAGATTGATTTACATTCAGAAATGTAGATGCACCAAGATAGGAAAGATGTCTCCTTCAAGGCTGTCAAATACAAATAGCCAAAACACTAAGAATGTAACATTTATATAATTCCTGATTGTGTCATGGTTCTTCTTGCTATAGGTAGTCTATTGTATATATATATATATATATATATATATATATATATATATATATATATGTGTGTGTGTGTGTGTGTGTGTGTGTGTGTGTGTGTGTGTGTGTAGTAATATAAATGTATATGTAAAAATTAAGTTAAATTAAAATTAAAGAAAACCTCAAGTGATAGCACATGCTGGTGAGGATGTGGAGCAAGGGGAACACTCTTCCATTGCTGGTGGGAGTGAAAACTTGGACAACCACTTTGGAAATCAATCTGGTGCTTTCTCAGATATTGGGAATAGCTCTACCTCAAGACCCAGCGATACCATTCCTGGGAATATACCCAAAAGATGCTCCACCTTACAACAAGAACATTTACTCAACTATGTTTATAGCAGCTTTATTAGTAATAGCCAGAATCTGGAAACAACCTAGATGTCCTTCAGCTGAAGAGTGGATAAAGAAACTGTGATACATTTACATAATGGAATACTACTTAGCTATTAAAAACAAAGAAACTCTGGAATTTGCAGGCAAATGGATGGAACTAGAAAAGATCATCCAGAGTGAGGCAATACAGACCCAGAAAGACACACATGGTATGTACTCAGTTATAAGCCGATACTAGCCACTATAGTACAGGATAAACATCCTACAGTGGACAGACCCAAAGAAGATAGGTAACAAGGAGTGTCCAAGGGAGGATGGTTAAATCTCACTCAGAAGGGGAAATAGAATAAATAGAGGTAGTGGTTGATGAAAGGGAGCAAAGTAGGAGAGGGAGTGCAGAGAGACAAGCTGGAAACCTAAGTCAGGGTAGACTCCTAGTAGCAGGGGTCATAGAGACTGAAGAGAGCACCCTCTAACTAGACAAGACTGGTTAGAGGGAGTAGAATAGCAACCCATCCACAAAAACGTTGACCCAAAGTTTAGCCTGCCTACAAAATGTACAGGGATATAGATAGACTAGATAGAGCAGAGATTGAAGGAATGTTCAACCAATGCCTGGCCTAATCCAAAACCCACCCCATGGGAGGGAGCCAATCCCTGACACTATTAAGGATACTCTACTATGCTTGCTGAGAGGCTCCACCCAGCATCGGATCCAAACAGATGCTGAGACCTATATCCAAACATTGGATGATGTACAGGGAGTCTTATGGAAAAGTGAGGGGAAGGATAAAAGGACCTGGCGGCGACAGGAGCTCCACAAGAAGACCAACAGAGCCAATTAACCTGGGCCCAGAGAGGCCTGCTAAGACTGAAGCAACAACCAAAGACCATGCATGAACAGGACCTAGGCCCCCTACACAGATATAGCTGATGTTGCCAGCATTTTTTTTTATCACTTCCCCCTGGCTGGGCTGCCTTACCAGGCCACAGGGGAAGAGGCCATGCGACCTAATGAGCTGAAATGGATGGTAAAGGGGGCTCCCCTTTTCTGATGAATAGGGAAGCAGGGGTGGAGATTGAGGGAGGAGGGGAGGGATGGAGCTATGAACAGAATGCAAAGTGAATAAGCAGCAAGAACTGCACCACTAGGATTATTGGAGCTGTGGAGATTGCTAGGTGGTTAAGAGCACTTTTTGCTCTTGCAGAAGAGCCAGGCTCCATTCTTAGGTCCAACATCGTGGTTCATAAGCATCCATAATTGCAGTTCTAGGGAATCTGATGCCCTCTTCTGACCTCAACAGGAGCCAGGCGCATACGTGGTGCATAGTCATAATGCAAACAAAACACTCATACACATAAAAATAAAAGAAACATAAAACTTAAAAGAATTATTCTTAGCTGTATTTTTGTAAATACCTTGAGTCAAGATGAGAAACAACTTTTGGGTCTTGGTTACTGTGATTTTGTTATAATGGATGGGAATTGGATTCTTCTGTATCTTCAGGGTAACTGTAGTAAAGTCACGAACAAGACAGAAATGTGTAGTCTTCAGAGTTTCTATTCAACATTGAACTTGAGGCTCTAGCCGGTATAATGAGGAAAACTTAAAAGAAGACAGAGAGAGAGAGAGAGAGAGAGAGAGAGAGAGAGAGAGAGAGAGAGAGAGAGAGATTGAGGAATCCAGACTGGAAAGAAGCAACTAAAATTCTTTTCATGCACAGATGGCAGTTATCTACAGCAAAAGTCCTTGAGAACTCAAGAATAAAATTATTCGGCCTAAGAAGTTCAGCTATTTTTCAGGATCAAAGAACATCATGTAAAAATGAATTCAGTTTCTTTAAACCAACAGTGAAATATGAAATTAAGAATACAAATCAATGGAAGACAGTAATAATACAAGGAAATACGCTTAACAATTGTCATGTTTCTACACTGGGATTTCAGTATGTTAGAAAACAAAATGGCACTTGTACATAAGTGAAGAGATACTTTGTGTCTCTGAATTAGAAGATGCAGCCTTATAGTATGTGAAGCCCCATCTCAAACAGACAAGACATAAAATAGAAATAAATAAGGTGAACCTAGCATTTCTAATTTTTTGAAAAGAATAATGTTTCAGGATTTAATATTATCAGATTATAGAACCTACTTTAACTGTAGATTCATTAAGACAAAACAATTTCTGTATATTAATAAGCATAAATTAAGGGAGCAGGATGGATAATTTTTAAACCTCATGAACGATCAGTTCCTTTACTTACCTTTGGACATAGCAACAAAACAATGCAATAAGGAAAGACAATCATCAGTTTTATTTTTTCACAATAATCATGTAATTGAAGGTATTTTCCTAATTGCATTGAAAATTATAATCAACATCAATTAAAAATCCAAAGGCACCAGACAGAACACAAACTACTATACAACAATGGTGATAATTCAAAATGGAGAATTTCACCTGAGTGTGGAAACTAACTACAGTATTTGGCTTATATATTCTACGAATTTCTCTAACTTTATATTTTTAAATATATTTTCTTAATTTATTCATATTACATCTCAATTCTTATCCCATCCCTTGTATCTTCCCTCCCTCCCATTTTCCCCTTACTCCCCTCCCCTATGACTGTGAATGAGGGGGACCTCCTCTCCCTGTATATACTCATAGGGTATCAAGTCTCTTCTTGGTAGCCTGCTATCCTTTGTGCCATCAGGCCTCTCTGCCCAGGGGACTTGGTCAAATATGGGGCATCAGAGTTTGTGGACAGCCTACTGGGACTCTAGATGAGAGAAGCATGGGAGAATGGGGAAATAGAAGGATCCAGAGGGTCCTAGAAACCTACAAGAAGAACATTATGATGGGCAGATCTGGACCCAGAGGACCTGCTCAAACTATGGCACCAGCCAAGGACAATACGTGCAGTAAACTTCGAACCCCTACCCAGATCTAGCCAATGGACAGGACATTCTCCACAGTCGAGTGGAGAGTGAGGTCTGACAATCATCATTTTTAAAGAAACGGGGCTGGAATATCAAATACCCATATAGAAAACAAACAGATTTATCTCAAAGCACATGTGAAAATCAGTACATTGAAGAAAATATTTCCCATTTGGAGGATCAAAACTTAGTATAAATAATTATAGACCCATCACAAAAGCATGAATTACTAATTTTTAAATTTATTCAGATGTACCATTAAAAAGATCAAATTGAGTGAAAAGACCAAGAGAAAGTATTTATAGTACCAATAGTTTACAAAATGACTTGTATGCGTAATATATAGAGAGCTCTTATATGACATAAAAAGAAAGACAACCTAATAAAATACAAGTCAAATATACACAAGTACTTTAAAATGAATAAAAAAGGACTAAGAGCACATGAAGAATCATTCCACGGACGTTCCAAGTGACATGATACTTCAAACCCACTAGAATGGGTAAAATTATAAATACTCTCACTCTCAAGTGGTCAAGGCTGAGAAGCAAGTGGAAGTCTCCTAGGTTTGTCACACAGCACACACACCAAAATGTTAAATGATATGACCACCTTGGTAGCTCTTTTCAACACTGAGTAGCATTCCATTGCTTGAATATACCTCTGCTAATCCATCCGTTTGCCTGCTCAAGAACAAAGAGGAAGCTTTCAAGTTTGGCCTATTATAAATGAGGTAGCTGCAAACGTTTGTGCTGTTTTTGTGTGGACATGCGTTTATTTACAATGCCCCTGGACAGTAGCAACAAGTGGAGGGGCAGAACTGTAAGGGAAGGGTTTGGTTTCTTTGGTAAGAAACTTGACAATCTGTTCTCTAGTGTTTTGCTTTTAATGGCCAGTCTTTGCAACTCTTGTACAAAGTCCTCCCTTGAGTGATTAGATCCTCTTTTCTTGAAAGCCCAGAAATCCCAGCAGAACCTAAGCCAGTGAGAGAATGCTACAGGAATAGTGAAGTCCTGATCTCATGTGTAACTTACACACTGGAGCTGGGACTCAACTAGGCGTTCCACAGTTTCCTTTTGTCTCCTGTCAGAGCCCTTATCTAGTCCTGGAGCATTGCAGAGTAAGTCACGTATGCTCAAAAATCTTGATCTCCGGGTCTGCTTATAGTGCAACTTCCGGCCTAATACGTGACGGCTTACCTCACATGGTGTTTTCCAGATAAATCCAGAAAGTGGATATTGTGATCCTTGCTAAACCTTGGGCTCTCCCGTGACCTTTCTCTTGCTTCCTGCTCAAAGGGGGGTGGGGGGAGCTCCTTATAGTACTGACTTTCAAGACACATGTGGAACCACTTAGCTCAAAGTGAATCTCTCTGTTCCCACGGAGAGTTGAAACACCTTCCATGGCTTCGGACCCGCCCTGTCTGTGCAGGCACGTTAATCCTAGAGACGCTAACGATCGTCCTATGACTACACAGAACTCTCAATAGTCAAAAGCTTTGAGTATTTCCCTCTTCACTACAGTCTCAGGGTGCAGGAATTCTGACGATTCCATTTTACTAGTCAGGAAATGGACGCTGAGACAGATAACACATCTGTAAGCGGCAGGACTGAAGTTTTTTAGTTCAGATCCCACATGCAGGACTCCACTGACTAACTCTAACCTCTGCACTCAGTTATCTGTCCCTTCTTACCTATTTCTCAGGGAATTCTGCAAGCCTGGTCTGCTCCTTCTGTCGTCATCCACTACGTGCATCTGAATAACGTCACTGAAAAACTGCTTCCATTTGTAAGGCCCTCTCTCAGCCAGCCTGGGAACGTGACCCAGGCAAGCTTGAGAAAATGACCCCAAAAGAATTAAAGGCCAGCTCAGCTTCAGTTTCTGAGATCAAGGTGGCCAACCGAGATAAACAATTTCAACTAAAGTAAACAATTACCATCTGAAAATTCTCTGGAAACTCCCCAACATCCCTCCCTGCAATAGCCAATAACATTTAGATAAGCACCCTTAGCGACCACCAAAGCCAATCCTAACATAGGACACGTAGCCCTTCCTAACCTTTGCGGTTTTAGCCTTTAAAAAGTCTGTAATAGTGACTCGGGGTGTGCCTCCCTCCCTCCCGAGTGAGTGCTGAGTGAGTGCTGAGGCCCCCTGACAGGAGTCAGCAATAAACCTTGTGCCTTTGCATCAACACTGTGGTTCTCCAGTGGCCTCTCGCGACGACCCCCCCCCCCAACCCGAGTAAACTCTAGGGTCCAGTACATTCAATACTAATATTTGGCCCGGCACTCAAGTCCTGAGTTTATGCAGAAATACTGAGATCATCCCTGATCGTTGCTTTGGAGGGTCTATATATGACAATTTATATTTGTACTGGTATAAATTAATTGTAAGAACTAATGCTTTTCATTGTGGCATTTTTACACATACATACAGTATATACTCTCTATCACCCCCACACTCCTCACCCTCATCCTACTAGTCCCCTAAGGATCCTCCTTCTATTTTTATGTCTTTTAAACAATTGCGTCTTTTTGTTTTTGAGATTGTAACATAATTACATCATTTCCCCTTCACCTTCCCCCTACATAGCCTCCCAGGTGTTCTCCCTGCTCTCCTTCAAAGTCATGGTCTCTTCATTAACTGTTTCATGCCTTTTCTAAAATCTTCTACATATGAAAGAAATCACGTGGAAACTAGTCTTTGTGAGTATATATTTTATTTTCTTACAAATATGGGAATTTCATTCTCTGTAGTGGCTGAATGATATTCCACTGAACACGGATCCTGTATTTTCATCATCTATACATTTGTTGTTGGGATAATTAAGCTGGTTCCATATATTAGCTATCGACAGTAGTGCTGTAAAAAATATGGATGTGCAGTTACTTCAGTATCCAATCTGGCAAACATGGAACCCAGGCCCTGGTGATAGAAAATTTTCTCTGCGCATTTCCATCGAGCTGCCTTTTAATATTAACCATCCAAATCTCCAATATGATTTTCTGGCAATGGAGCAAGCCTGCTGGTTCTGTCTTTGCAGAGATGTTATTGTTGAAGAGGGTGCTTGCTCAACTGTGGTGCACATTTGGTTTTCACCAGGGGCTCGGTGTTTCTTGCAAGCTATGTTACATGACCAGTGGTGTTTGAGAAGGTGGGAAAGGTTCTGTGAGGTCAAAGTAACTTTGCATGGTGTCTTCTTTGTACAGATGATCTGCCATTATATACCTAACTGTCTTAGGCTGGGCATTAGTAGGCAGGTAGGTGACCATGGAGGGCATGCATCTTCTTTCAGGCTGGAGTTCTTACTCTCATGCCAACACTGTCACCGGTTTTCCTGCAGAGTTTTAGCAAGGAAGAGCCCAAGACTTACTCAGCTATTTATTAAATGCCATTATACATCCATCACTCAAAGTGTCTGTGGAGTTCTATCAATAGAAGGCTAATGCCTTCTATCGTGTAGTGGTCACGATGTAGCATTGGGCAAAACAAGAAAGATGCTTTCTGTTCTAGAAAATACATTCTAGTGGGGACCACACACGATCTGGCTTTTCTCTCTCCAGCTCCAGCCTTGCTCCAAATTCTGTGGTTTTGCTTTATCTCTACTTTAATTTTTTTTGTGTTTTTTTTTTCTTTTTATATCTCTGCGAGTGTCATGTGTGCATGTATGGGGTGGGTATATGTATGTGTGTTGGAATATATGTGCAGAGTCCAAAGGAGAGTGTTGGGAGTCCCGTTCTAATCATTCTCTACATTAATCCTTTTAGATACGGTCTCTTAGATACTGAATCTAGACCTAGGCTATTGGCCAGCAAGTCCCAGTCGTCTTCTTGTCTCTGCTCTCCACACCCAAGAGAGAACTGGGGTTAGAGGTATGTGAGGCCACACCCAGATCCTTCTGCTAGTGATATGATCTGAGCTCAGGTTCTCACTCATGTGTACCAAGTTGTCTTACTCTCCAGCCCCCTACGAGTTCTTTCCAAGAGAGAATTCATTTAGAAAAACCAAAGACCCGGCCACCTAGAATGTACGCAAGTTGGAGAAAGTCCAATAAAGAAATGAGTCATACCTAATACAGATGCATAATTTAAATGACATCTTTTGACTCCTAAAAACTTCGTTTTGTTGGATGTTCCTTGCTGCTTTACTTGTTTATTCTAGGCATGGGTCAATGCTGAGGGGAAGCTTTTGGCTAAGACAGTAAGGAAAACACTTGGCTCTTTATAAAATGTGCAGCTTCCTCTCCCCAGAGAAACAATTGTCACATCTCCATCACCACACAAGGGTCCTACCTTCGAGCCTAATGTTGTGTGTTCAACTTGGAGTTCCTGTAGAAGACAAGAAATAGAAAGACGCCATTGGAAGCAGTTGTCTTGTAGAATGAAGGATAATAGAATGTAGGTAATATAAAAGTAGACAGGGAAAATACTGGGAATGGAAAGGGCAGCAGGGGGCAGATAGGAGAGAGCAGCAAGCAGGGGAAAGATTAAGCAAAATGAAGGGGATATGAAAAAAGCATATGGAAATCTACTATCTTGTACGCAATTTTTAAAAACCTATAACTTATGATAAAAATAAAAGAATTTGAAATAATTGCCCTACATGGCTGGAAAAAGCTCCCCCCCCCAAAAAAAAACTATGGTTCATTAAACAAAACAAAAATAGTACCTGGGATGAGGCACCACCATCTTTATGAGCTATTTGTCAGAGAGGTCCCAGAGAGCCCAAAACAATACAAGCACTTTGCATTCCTCCTGGCTGCCCATCATAACCAGAAGATGTGATCACATTGTGATGATAGCGCACACCTTGGTTACAAGATACAGATAAAACAAGCCAGAACAAGACTACACATATCCTCCCAGCTGTCTACCTTTTGTCATGCTAGAAGGTGCTATGCAGCTGCTAAGGGAGAAAACACATCAGTGGTTTGACCCAGCTGTCAACCCAATCAGCTCCAATACCAACTTGCTGTGTGATACTTGCCAAGCAGTAGAATGGTGACATAACCGTTATGAGAGCAAGCTTTGGTTGGATTTGAGCCCCACTCCATAGGATGGAACCCGTGTATGGTACTGTAAAGGCAGTCAAAGACATCTGGTTAGGGGAGGGGCTAGTAAAACATTCAACATTTGAGATCACTGACTGCTTTGTCAGTGGCCCTGGGCTTGATTTCCAGCAACTCCATGGCGACTCATGGCCAACATGCTCCAGGACGCTCCAACGCCGTCTTATGGCTCCTATGGGTACTGCACTCACACACAGACACAGAGAGACAGACACAAACACACACACACGTGCACAGACATGCACAGACACATGCAAGCACACTCACAAAAATTCCACGTAGGCAAAACAACCATACACATAAAACAATTTTTCAAAAATGTAACCATGTGACAAGGAAGTCACAGACTCTAGTGGGGGACTTAAAGCTGTTGTTTAGTTACATTGACATAGCAACCAAGTACTGTCTAAAATACCTGTTTATACATCAACCTTAATCAGAGAAACCTTTCTTTGCAGGGGACAATAGTGAATGTAAGACTCATAGCTGCTCAAGATGCTGAGAATAACTGGTGCTAGAGAGCCCAGCCCTAAACAAGAAGTTCATGACCTCCTATCTAAGGCTTAAGATGAAACAGAATGTAAGACTTGGAGAAGAAGAAGACATTCCGCACAATGTTGTTTCCAAGGCGAGGCACAAGAACCACCATCAAGAACTCACCAGAAAGTAACAAGGTTATAATAAACCCCTACTTCCTAATTTTAAAAGACAAAATTTTAATTTGTTGCACCTTTGTTTTTGAGAGTGAGTCTCATATACTTCGGGCTGGCGTCAACCTTAATTTGCTATATAGTTGAATATGACTTTCAATATGGTGTGGATACCTGAGCTGGGTCTGCACAAAATTGACCTACCAACAGTTAGGTATGGGTGAAGGTGGGCCCTACTCTTTACTGCTAGACTGCTGGACACTGATAGATTCAGGGAGTGGGGAGTCACTGCTTGCATTTGTTCACCCGCAGGTGATCTATTTCAGAAGGCACCAATGGGTAGTTTGAATCCAGTAGGCATACCTTTTGCCTCGGTTAAACAAAAAAGGATCACAAAAGCAAACCAAACATCAAAAATCAGGGAAAAGGACTAGTGATGAGGATCAGGGGCTGATAAAGATGGGAGATGGAGAAAAAAAGTTAGAAGAGAGAGTTAAATCAGAACACGTTGTATGCATGTATGAAATTGCCAAAGTTAAAAAATCCAGCTGGAACTGGGCATGTACACAGTTGCTACTAAACATGTATCTACCTGGCACAAAGCCCTGGCTTTAGTAACCAGCATAGCATAATTAGGGTGTGGTGGTTCACCTACAATCCCAGCACTCAGGAGGCAGAGGCAAGAGGATCAAATACTTAAAGTCATATTCAGCTATATAGGAAATTAAGATTGACGCCAGCCTGAAGTATAATGAGACTCACTCTCAAAAACAAAGACGCAACAAATTAAAAACTTGTCTTTTAAAATTAGGAAGTAGGGGTTTATTATAACCTAGTTATTTTCTTGTGTCCCTGCTGCAGGAACTAGGTCTTATGACTACCCCATTGTATAGCTGAGGAGATGGAATATCAGAAAGAGATAAGTGGGGCTGAAATGGAGGTGGGTGTGGCAAGGTAGGGATTTAAACACACACATTTTGTTTCACTAGGAGAGAGTATGTTATGTTTCTTCTCCTTACACTGCCACTAACAAAAGCAATAGTATTTAAGACAAATTGTCAGCACTTTAGCTAAAGTAAGGGCAAAAGGATCCAGAGCTATGCTGTCCACCCAGTTCCTTGGCCAGAGGGATGGCCCTGGGATGGAGCATGCGTAGAAGACACCTCAGGCTCTTGTGAGATTTCAGAGACTGAATTTCAGTCTCCTACGAAAGAAAGGGTAGCGATTTATTGGTTCCTTTCCACCCTTTGAAAATTTCCCATGGTCCCTGCAGAGGCAATGCAGGTTCCCAGTAGTACAATGAGACTCTTTAGTATAATGTTCCTGATGGAAATGAAGATATTCTAAAGAGACACTTGTATCTCTCACTATGACTATGATAATATTGAAAACAATGGACCCCAAAGAAGAGGAATTTACCTAAGAATTCCAGGCTGGAGAAAGGAAAAGACCCCCTAAGGAAGAGCTTGTCTCCTAGAAAGAGATTTCACATAGTTCTAACAACTTGTCAGACCATCTTAGAGGATGAAACTGAAGCCTAAAAAATGATGGTTCCCTGGCTGGCAGCACCACACCTTGATCATGACTGGGCCTGCTTAGGTGTGTATATCTGTGGCACTCCATTTAAACTTTAATTTTACTTCAGGACCCTAAAGTTGGACATGGAGGTAGAGGTGGGTGTTCCTGGATCACTTTGTCCCACTTCCCAGTGTGACCACATTGAATAAATCTCCTTTTCCTTCGTTTCTCCTATAATTTGGGTCTTTTAATTGGCTCATTAAGGATGTGTGGCTAGACCTGGCTTGGGGCACAGTGACCCCCACAAGTTTGATCAGACTAGGTGCAGATATTTAGGGGTGCACAGAGTGCCACTGATGGCAGCCAACCGAAAGCTATGGAGCCAGCTGATTATATGCCCTTTCAGCTAAGGAGCTCCAGGTATAGTAGATTCCATCTTATTTGCCCAGCCACCCTGAAACTCTGGTTTCCTCAAATACCCATCGCCAAGTCAGTGCACAACAGAAATAGCATGTCACGGATGCCCCCAATTGGCAGAACACAGGCAAGTCTTTGAAAGCACAAGCACTGAAATCCAGCAAATAGTGATGTTTCCAAACAAGGTGCTTTGGCGCATGACTTTGAGCTGCCTGGGAGGTCTGAAGGATTTACTAATGCTCAACTCAAGGAAGACTTCACATGTAGCTCAGGAGTCAAAGGGCACCTCTGCAAGCTATGAAGATTATTGGGCTATGCAAAAGAAAAGAACAACGTGGGGCAGGCTGTGGAGCCAGGAATTAATCATTCATTCTCTTCACGAGAAACCCTTTGGCATGCTGAGGACTAAAGCCATGCTCCTTGAAGGCCCCTGGCCCTTTATGGCTTTGAAAATGTGGTACATGACTAAATTGTAGGGCTGATGCCAGAGATTTTAGCCAGAAAGCAAGTCCTGGTGTCTGTTCAGAGATGAGTCCAAAGGAGGCCCCGTGTCTTCCATGATCTGTATCAGTGGCTGGCAAACTTTCCGAAAGGGCAGGCCACAGCTTTATTTAGCCCCTCTAATTTAAGGTTGTACATGCCAGGAATACACTGGAGCAGTTGAGGTCTCTTAACTCAGCCCTTCACATAACACAGCAAATAGGAATTCTTAAGTATCCAAGGACCTTTGAAAAACGTAGCTGCAAAAGCAAGTTGGCCAGTTCTACATGATCCTTGCTTGACTTCTCTTGCCAGAGTGTCAGCCCAGATGCCTTAACCTGCCTTGACACAATGTAGTCTGTGGTGGCCAGTTTCCCTCTGCTCAGTGCCACTCTACCCTACAATTTCCCAGGGGATTAGAAGATTTATTTCCAAAGGCCAAGGCTTTGGTATTTTCCTGTCCCCTCCAGGCCCTTCTTTATCACCTGACAGGCACATGCTGTTTTTCCCTGTAGGCAGCTGCAGTGTCTTCAGGGAATGTTGTCCAGCAGGCTGAGCATCTCAGTCTTGTGAGAGACCACCAGAACACCTGGGCTTTTTCACCCTCCTCCCATTTGTCCAGCACTGCCCCCGGGCAAGTTTACTCAACCTCCATGCCTCAGTGTAAGCGTCACTGCTTATACAATTGCCTAGCCTGGTTCCCCGAACTAGGTTAAATGTCTTTCTTCACTGTCATGGACTTGTGTCTGTTCTCCAAATGAGACTATACCATTGACTAGGACAGTGCTCCGCTTTGCTTCTCAGGAGGTAATACAATTAATGATGTGACGTTTTGTTACTAAGGAGTGCTGATATGTGGCATGTATTGTTCTGCCTGTTAAATGTATTAAATCATCCAACTTACACAACCACTGAGACCAACATTCTGAATTCAAAGGAAGCTTGCGTTATACAGTTAGTCTATTTCAAATAAATAAATGAATGAATAAATGAAGGAAGGAAGAAAAAAAGAAGAAACCCCTACAAGAGGAGAAAAAAAGCAGAAAAGGCCAACATGCTATGTAGGCTATGTAAGGCTATGCTCACCAGCAAATTCCAAGACAACAGAACTTTCTGTTTCATGTTAAATAATTCTTAAAAACAACAGAACAGGTACAACAGTGCTTTATAGTGACTGGGACAGTATATGAAGGTGTACATCCAGAGGAAAGAAATCAACGCCTTTGGCTCAGGGAAGAAGCCTAAGCTAGCTACACAGAGTAATCTCATTATCAAGGTGGTAAGCAAATGTTTGCCTGTTACTTATCAACCTTTATTTTTTTTTTAAATAAATGAGCGATGTTTAAAGATTTTTTTTTATTTAAGGTGTGTGTGTGTGGGAACTTCTGTGAGTTAGAAGTGAGATCTCTGAAGCTCAAGCCAGGCCCAGTGTCACTCTCTCTTCCTGCTGCCTACTTATCCAAATGTAGAAGTCTAGGCTCCTTCTCCAGCACCATGTCTGCCTTCTTGCTGCCATGCTTACCACCATGATGATGATGGACTAAACCTTTGAACCTGTAAGCCAGCCCCAATTAAATGCTTTCCTTTATAAGAGCCGCCATCTTATAAAAGTGTCTCTTCCCAGCAATAGAAATCCTGAGACAGATGTGTTGCCTTGTTTCATTCTTGAGTACATGCTGGCAAGCAGTAAGTAGCAGGAAAGGTAATAATGGTAGATTGGAGTCGTTTGAAGGAAGGATACAGATGTCAGAGCACAATTTATATTGAAATTGCTGTTCAAATGGGAGGAACCGAAGGCTTTGGTGTCGAACGCTTTGACCATTACTACAGCAACAACTTATATTTGAACATGGAAGGTATGAGAGCAAATTGTCACTGAAAAAAAGATAGGCAGGTTGGGATAGCGGAAACAATGCATTGAGGCTATTGGCTGTCCAAATGACGACACCAGCTCAAATGAAAGGGGAGTAGTGAAGGTGGAAGGGAGACAGTGGATTCAGCGTGAGGTGTCTTGAGCTTTAGGAGCCTTTAGGATATCTACATAATGATGCATATCAAAGAAACATTTGAGCATGAGGAGTCCAGGACAAAAGGCTAAAGCACACATATGTATTTGAAAGTGTCATTATTGAAGCAGCACTAGAAACATTCATAGTAGTGGCTCTCAACTGTCCTCATGTTGTGACCCTTTCCTCATGTTGTGCTAATCCCCAACCATAAAATTATTTTTTTTGTTGCTACTACATACGTGTAATTTTGCTACTGTTATAAATTATCGTGTAAAGTCTGTGTTTTCAGATGGTCTTAGGCAACCCCTGTGAAAGCGCCATTTGCCTTCCAAAAGGTTGTGACCCACAGAATGAGAAGTGCTGCTTGAAAGGATTGATATTGCAAACGTGTACAGTCCAAATGGGCGAGTCTCAAGTATGGAGGGAAGGGAGGTTGACCGTAACTGCTTTAAAGAGGATGAAGCTAAGAAAGGATCCCTGAGGGCAACTAGGAAGACTGTTAAGCCAGACTGAGTCACCACCAGGGTTGAGTGTTATGGGAAGTGTCGGAAAAATGCAGTCTAGGGGAAAAAAAAATCAAGACTACAAGGAAAAGGTACGGGTGGATGGTAAGGAAGTTGAGGTGTTGATTTTTAGGCCATCCATTGAGTATATATGGTATGGGCATGGGATGGCTTCAGATGCACTCATGTTCAGAAAAACATGAGATGGCAAAACCGGAAGGGACACAGGGTTGTTCATTTCATTATCAGCTTGAGTGATTGAGACTCTCCATGGAAATATTCTGCGATGTATGTCTACGGTGATGTTTCCAGAAAGGATTTACTAGGGTAGGAAAATGCTCCTGGCACTGTCCTATGGGCTAGGTTCCCAGAGGGAATAAAAAGGAGAAAGCTACCTGCTCTTTTCAGAGAGGAAGCAGAGAGGGGGGTGGGCCTGGGGGAAAGGGGAGGTGGGGATGAGCCTGGGGGGAGGGAAAACTGAGGTAGGGATGTACTGTATGAGAGAAGAATAAAATAAGCTTAAAAGGAGAAAGCAAGCTGAGAACAAACATTAATCGCTCTTTCCTGACTGGATGCAATCCGAACAGCTGCCTAACACCCATAGCATCATGCCCTTCTCCACCATGACAGTGTGGGTCAGAAGAAATCCTTCCTTCCTTCCTCGAGTGCTTTCTTCTTTCTTTTTTCTTTTTTCTTTCTTTCTTTTTTTTTTTTTTTTGTTTTTTGAGACAGGGTCTCTCTGTGTTAGCCATGGCTGTCCTGGACTCGCTTTGTAGACCGGGCTGGCCTCGAACTCATAGCGATGCACCTGCCTCTGCCTCCCGAGTGCTGGGATTAAAGGCGTGCTTTCATTAAATATTTGAGCCCATCAAGGGGGAAAGTGACAGATATTGGACACTAGACACTTCTAATTCCCAACTGCATTATAGGAAGAACAAACATCTATGTCCACAGAGGAAAACTCAACCGCTTCTGCCCTTGACTACTTCCAACCAAAGCACCAGCCACCCTTGGACCCACTGGAAATCAGAGCAACAGGGCTTTCAAAATTCCCTTTAATCCCATTTGCCAAACCACTGCAGAAGATTCAAAGTCTAACACTGATGGCCATGTGATCAGTCTTTGAGAAGACACAATATCCTCTCAGAGGACACTGGGGGTGCGGGGGTGGGGGGAGACAGCATTCATTACAGAAAAGATACCTGGAATTTTAAGACAGATAAAATGTCAGGTGTCTGATAAACCTTGGCAACTAGAAAATGAAACCCGGTATGCTAACTTCTTTTTCCCACTTTTTAAGCAGACCACTGTTCTCAAAATTGTATTCAATGCATGTTACTTTCACCTTCATTTTCATGAAGTCTATGGTATGCTTTGAGCATGCTCCTCTCATAGCACCTTCCTCCAATTTGTACATCCCCATTAATTAGTCCTTTTCATTTCCTTAGACACATTCTCTTCTCTTCCCATATCACATACACATATATGATTTTCATAGCTATATAAAATCTAGGATCCACAAATCAGAAAAAAAAAGCACCAGATACTTGTCTCTCTCTGTTTGTTTTTGTTTTGTTTGTGACAGAGGTTCTCATGTATTTCCACGCTGGCCTCCAACAAGATGAACTTGAACCTCTGATTCCCTGGCCTCCATTTCCTGTATGCTTAAGTTACACATATCTTATACCACACTCACTTTACTGTGGTGTCGGAGGGAGCCCAGCACTTTGCGCATGCTCTGCTGACACCCCACTAACCACAACATAAGCCCTACTCCAAGGAATGCAATTAATTTTTAAAAGATTATTTTAGTTTGATTGTGTGGACACATGTGGAGGTACGCATAAGAGCAGTCCCCTTGGAGGCCAGAAGCATGGGGTCACCTGGCACTTGAGTTGTGGGTCTCATGACCTGCTTCTGGGCACCAAACTTGGGTCCTCTGCAAGGGTATATTATGTGCTCTTAACCATCAAGGCATCTCTCCAATCCCATGAAATTCTTCAAAATAAGAAAAAAGTTTGTTTTTAAAAAAATTTTAAGCAGGTCCTCAAGTAGCCCAGGTTGGCCTTGGCCTTTCTATGCAGTAGAGAATGGCTATGACCTTCTCATCCTCCTGTTGCCACTTCCTCAGAACTGGCATTCCAGGCTTGCACAGGCATGCTCAGTATATGTGGTGATGCAGATCCAGTCCAGCCCTAGTGAATATTAAGTAAGCACCATGCCAATTGGGCTCCATCCCCAGCGCCCAACTGCTTTTCTGATTTACTGTAGGCCTCACTCTGGCTAGACCTCAGGTATGAAGCACACAGTCAAGAACTGTCAGAAAGCAGCTAGCTCCTAGTAGAGGATATAGACCAGGCAAAAGCTTCATGCTTCACACATGTCCCCTAGTCAACTGCTGCAAAGTAGAGAACCAGAATGCCAGGCTAGCAGACCCTCATAGAAGGTCCCACACTTTCAGGATGAAAGAACAATACAATTCTATTTATTGTCCTTTTCTGACCAGGTCTCACTCTGCAGTCCAGACTGCCTAGGATCTCACTAGAAATCCCAGGCTAACCTCAAACTTAAAATAATCCTTTCGCTCCCCTGGAATGGGAGGCCTGGTGGCAATCAGAGGAAGGATAGCAGGCTACCAAGAAGAGACTTGATACCCTATGAGCATATACAGGGGGAAGAGGTTCCCCTCAGTCACAGACATAGGGGAGAGGAGTAAGGGGAAAATGGGAGGGAGGGAGGAATGGAAGGATACAAGGGATGGGATAAGAATTGAGATGGAATATGAATAAATTAATAAAATATATTTTAAAAATAATCCTTTCACCTCAGCCCTCCCAAATACTGAAACTACAGCATGCATCACCATACTCAATTGCAATATAATTTAATACATTAAAAACTGTTTTTCTAGTCTGGATGTTTATCCTTGAGAAATGAAAACATATACTATAAGGTATATGAATATACATTTAATATAAAATATAAACTGTAAATATTTCTGTAGCCATGCAAATTGAAAATCCATAGATAGGCCTATATACACTATGTCTTTTACCTAGTTTCTCCCCTTTAGTATATATTTCATGTTAAGATGGTGAAAAAAAATTGACATGGGACGTGGTAGTGGGGGATTGTCGAATAAAGAAAAGGACCATCAAGACCCTGAGAGAGATGGAAGCAGACTGCTAGAGTTTTGTTTTGTTTGCAAGGGGTGGCATTACTTTGCTCTATTTGTTTTAGATCGGATCTCACTTTTTAGTCCCAGTTGGCCTGGAACTTAAACGTGTTGCCCTCTCGTGCATAGTAACCCTCCTGCCTCAGCCTCCTAAGTGCTACCATCGTGGATGTGAGTCCACAGCCCAGCAAACTTACAGATTTTTAAAACATGGATGGAGAGAAGGGACGAGAGACTGGGAGAGTTCCAGCTTGAAGTTGCAGAAGGCTGTGTGTGTAGGGGAGAGGGGATCTAGAGCTAAAACACAGATTAGATGTTGCAAAGGTGATCGTGTGACTTCAGGAAATGGGGCAATGACTCTAGCTCTGCAGCAACCTTCTAGCCATTATTATTGCTCCCCTCTGAACATACTTGCACACTTCTTCTCCAACGGAAATTGTATTTTAGAAGCAACCCTTACTTGTAACATTCTGAAGGTTTTTCGTATTTATGAAGGGAAATCAATAGCCTGCGGAAACCTTTAGATTACTGGAGTTGTCAATTCCCAGCTTTAAACTCTCCATTCCTGAAAAGCTTATTTCCCAAAACAACATATGTCTATGCGCCTATCTGAATATCTAAAACACAAAACACTGCTAACCTCGCATGTTGAAAAGAGTATGGATCAACATTCAGAGCTGGTAGAGACGCAGAATGCTACAACTGCTTTGAAAGAGTGGCCGGCTGTACACAGCTGAGCAGGCTCTTACACACAATCCGGCAATTACACGGTTCATTGTTCACTCCAGGTTAGAACTTTTTGCTCACATAAAAACACACAGATAAATGCTTATAGAGGCTTTACTCATATCTTCTAAAATTCATGGACAATCAAGATACCCTTCATTGGGTAAGTAATACCCTTGGCACACTGCTACTCTCCAGCAATGAAGAGGAGAAGAGTATGACCCCACAGGAAGGCATGGATACCACGCATGAATATTAGAAAATGAAAAAAGGCAATCCTAGAAGGCTACAAGCCATTCATTCCAACTTAGTGGTACTCAAGACAAGGAAAGAATACAGAGGCAGAAAAGGATAAGTGGTTAGCAGGGATCCCAAGAGAGAGGAGGTAAGATGACTGAGTAAAGCACAAGGACTTTTCCATGCAATAAATCTATTCTTAATGATTCTGCAGTGGGGGATACATGGCACCATGTATACAGGAAACCTCATAGATCTGCACAACACAGAGTGAACTAAGGTCTGGTTAGTAATAATGTATCAATATTGAGTTGCCAATTGTAAAGCATGTGTCATATTAATGCATGGTGTTACTAGTAGGGCAAGGAGGCTGAAGAGATGACTCAGTCTATACGAGCACTTGCCGCAAGGAGTGTGACACCCTGACTTCAAATTTCTGAATCCCATGTAAAAAGACTAGCATGTTAGTACCTTTATGACCTGTAACCTCTTCTTCTGTAGCCTGGCAGGGCCATCCTGCCAGGGGAATGTGATCTAAGTTTGGTGCCTAGAGTGCATGTCTAAAGTAGTCCCTACTCTCCACACATGGGACCCACAAGGGAAGCAGTGGTTCTAGGTCCACATCATACATGGCCTTTGGTTGATGTTTCAGCCTCCTGGCATTCTCGAGTAATCAAGTTTATTCTTTCTCAAGTCTCTGATGGAGCTGAAGACCAGGTAGCTTAGTTATACAATGAAGCTTCGTTGTTTAGGGGTTAAGATGTTTTTAGGTCTAGATAGATGTTTTAAGTTGATAACAACAAGATGTGATGGAGATTGATTTACATTCAGAATTTTAGATGTACCAACATAGGAAAGAGGTTTTCTCCAAGGCTGTCAAATACAAATAGCCAAAACACTAAGAATGTAACATTTATATAATTCCTGATTGTTTCATGGTTCTTCTTGCTGTAAGTAGTTATTGTATATATGTGGAATAATATAAGTGTATATGTAAAAAATTTAAAAATATGAAAAAAACCTGGCATGGTCATATGTGCACTTGGAATCCTAGCAGTATGTTGGGGGTTGGGGTGGGGTGGTTGGGGACAGAAGAATGGCTGGACTTCGCTGGCTGCCAGTTTAGCTCCAAATTCAGTGAGATAATCTGTGTCAGTGCAGTAAGACTTCATTTGTGCACATAGGCTCAAACACCTACATATGTATTTATGCATATAACATGCATACATACATACATACAAGCATACATACATACAGGATACTGCCCAATACGGGACTAGCCGAGTTGATATTGTGATTTTTATAGACTGACTTTGCTCTCAGATTTTCTGCAAACCTAAAACTGCTGTAAAAATAGGACCAATTTATGGTGATAAAGGAAAAAGCAAGTTGCCACCATCTTCCCATTTTATTTTCCCTCTAATTGTTCTATGGTTGGTGCTATTTATTATCTCTGCAAGAGTACTACCTAGACTGAAAATCTAGTTGTGATTTTTAAAAATAATTTTTTCTTATTTTTATGTACAGTGATGTTTTGCCTGCATATGTACCTGTGTGAGGGTATTGGATACCTGAAACTGGAGTTACAGACAGTTGTGAGCTGCCATGTGGGTGCTGGGAATTAAACATGGGTTGTCTGGAAGAGCAGTCAGTGCTCTTAACTGCTGAGCTGTTTCTCCAGCCCTTGATTTGTTCTTTTTTAATTTTTTTTAAGATAAAGGCTATGAATTTGTATTTCTAGTGCAAAATTTCAGAAATATAGTCTCAAGTAGTTTAAATCACTCATAGGGCAAAGATTACCTGAAAGCTTTAGAGCACCACCAACACTTTTGTTACTTCTCAGCTTGTCAGTTCTATCCAGTGGACAGATGTTCACACTTGAATGAGATCATCACAGTAGCCATCTTTCTGACATTTTATTCTATCCGTGGGAGTTAGAGCAATTCTAATGTTTTGTACTTGAAACTGTAAAAGTTTTCTAGCATGAACTATGAGAAATGATAGTCTTGAGATGCTCACAGGTTTGTTCCAACATGCTCCTTGGATATGCAAATATATGAATGTTCAACTACCTTGTGTAAAATAGCATAGTATTTATGTATAACCTGTGCATATCCATATACCTCAAATCATCTGCATTTGTTTCTTTTCTGTTGCTCTAATAAAGGACTGTAGCCAAGGCTACTGACAGAAGAAAGTTATTTTGTCTTGGAATTCCAAAAAGGATGACAGTCCATCACAGAAGGGATACATGGCAGCAAGAAGGCATGGCAGCCAGAACAGGAAGCTGAATAATCATATCATAACCACTAGCACAAACCAAAGAGCTCTAATGGAAAGGTTTTAAGCTCTAGTGACATACTTTGGGAAATGTGGCAAAGCCACATTGATCACCCAGACCCTGTGATCAACTACACAAGCCTATGGGAGAATATTTCTGATTCAAACCACCAGATACATCATCTCTAGGTGATTTCTAAATTACAACACAATGTACATGGGTTTTAAATAACTTTATGCTCCCCTCATTTAGGCAAGAACTATAACAGAAAATGTCCATCCCCATTCAGTACAGATGCAATTATTTTTTCTGAGATGTTCAATTGTACAGTAGATTAAAATTGTGGGCATGGCAACTGTGGATTTGAAAGAACCGTATCACAAGATGAGTGGCTTAAAACAACAGACATATACAGACTTGGTGGACTTCTCCCAACCTCTTCCTGGCTTTGGCTAATGGCTGCTAGTTGTTGGCATTCTTTGGCTTGAATCCCCTATACCATCCTAATCTTAGCTTGCACATTGGCTCCCCTTTCTTTGTGTCTGTCTTTGCTTCTTATTAGGACGCTATCACATTGGCTTTAGGGGTCCACTCTATTATGACCACATTCTGACTTGGTTTCATCTGTTAAAAACTGATTTACAAATAAGATCATATTCTGAGAGACTTGGAGCCTAGGCCTTCAATATATCTTTCTAGGAGACACAATACAACAAAAAGAATAAATACTTTCTACTATAGGCAACTTGGGCCTTTAGTCTGAAGCAGGGCATCTTTAAAATTTATGCCTCCTTAGAGAGACCTAGATTTTGAAACGAGAATATTTAACCATCAAATTCTAAAGATTTTGCATACTTATAGAAGAATAGCATTAGATGATCAAAATCTCCTTTGGAATCTTAGTTGTGTCATTTACTTTCATAGTTCCCCTGGGGAATCCTCAGATTCTCAGAAAGGTACTTCATGAGGGTGAGGGTGTCATTTAGAGGGGGTCAATAATTGGCACCATTAAAAAAGCTCTCAATTGCCTCAATCCATGTGCTGTGCTAAGTTCTAAGTCATTCACAGAGTGAGCCAATACAACTTCCGGTGCCCATGTGTAAAAATTCTGCCCTTCCTTGATTTAGGAGAACAGCTGAGCTTCTACTTCCTTCAGCATCCTATGACCTTTAAGTATTGGCAATTTCCACAGAATATGGGTGATCCTATTTACTATCATGGCTTCCACTACAAGCTAATGATTTCCAAGCCTGTCTACAGCTTTGACTCTTCTCTGAACTCCTCAGACAGTATCCGATTACTAACTGGAAGTTCTAGCAGGGTGATGCCTGGGCTTCTCAAGTGTAACCTGTCCAAACAAATCTTTTTTACGCCCAGCTCAATGAAAACACCATTTGCCAGATAGGCCTGCCCTTCCCCATCTCTCACATGTAGCCCACAGCTCTGACTCTTGCCTGCCCTTGTCTCTTGAAAATCACTATCTTTATCCTAGATAGAGGCCCTGTTGTGCCAAGAATTATTAAATCATTTCACGTAGTCTGCTTCACACTCCTACCATTCCCCAGTGGCACTCAGAGAAAAAAGGCCACCACAGGAAAATGGCTGTTGCAATGGCTCTCACTTGCCTCATTGTGAGATCCACCTTCCCTAATGAGCAGGGAATCTTTTGCATTTTCAACTTTAGTCTTCTTGGATGCTCTCCCTGCTACACTATCAAATGCTTAGAAGGTCCCAACATTCAATATGGGAGGGGGGAGTATTTACTTAACTTTTCCTTGCTACCTGCAGTGCTTCCTTACAGGCTGTTTCCACCCCCAATGACTCCAATGGCCCATTCATGACCTCCTCTCTGAAGGTAAGATGAGAAAGAAGCACCTTGATGACAGCTCACACCCCAGGGGGAACTTCCAACATCTCCCTCACTGCCAAGAGCTGCAAAGCAAAGGCAACTTCTGTGGGCATGGACTCTTCCGGATGCATGTTAGTTCTGAGAGATGCTACAGGGCTGCCAAGTTCTCAGGTTGGCTTTCCCTAGTGGCAGGCTTCCAGTTTCTCCTGCTCTCGATGCCAGCCCTGAAACAAGATTCTGATGAGGGTCTAGGTCCTGTCTCAGGGCCAGACTCTAAAACAGGTGGGTGGACAGGCCAGCTCTCATCACTACTGGCTCCTGGCCAGTCTCAGTCCCGACCTCATAACATGTAGCTCACTTGCTCTCCCCATTTTCTCTCCGACTCCTTCCTCGTTTTCTACCTCTTCCCTCTCTTCTCCTGTCCATGTATGAAATTAACAAATATTTGTTGACTGCAAATTATATGTCAGGCACTCTATTAAATGCTAAAGATTCAGCAATAACCAAACCAAAACAAAGACACTGATAACAATACTACCCATTTCAGCCTATAGATATTAAATAAAAACAACAGATATTTAACTAATGAAAATTAGGAAGGGTAACAGGCAATGAAGGAGGACTACAGGGTTCTGTGAAGGAACCAAGATTTTATCAGCCTGACCTGTGGGAGGAATAAAACCATTCAAAACTGTACAACTCAATTGCTTTTCTTTTTTCTTTCTTCCTTCCTTCTTTTTCCCTCCCTCCCTCCCTCTCTCCCTCCCTCCCTCCCTCCCTCCCAGTCTCTCTCTCTCTTTCTGAGTTACCTTTTATTGTTTATATGTATACAGTTTAGAGGCCGACCACTTATATGGGGTAACCAATTGGGGAGAAATGGACTCTCTCTCTCCCGGTAGTCACTAGTTGCTTATAGTTATTTCTCTCTCTTTGTGTATTGTATTTGTTACAATTCTTTTCCAAACATGAGAATTCTAGTTCATTGTGGATATGAGGTATATTTGAAGAGTCTAAGGTAGTCAGTCATTCCATAGAACTTCCCCCGTTTTGAGTCACTTCCTCTTCATTCGGTCCAGGTGATGTGCTTTTCTCATGGTCACCACAGAAGCAGTGTTCTTCTTGGCTGCATTCTGTCAGGGAGCATGTGGCTTCACTGTATTCTCTCAGTGATGATGTTCCTTGTCTGCGGTGTAAGGTGTACTGGCCAACTGGCTCCACGTTGAAGTTACTCCTTTTCCTTGTTGTAGTAAGTATTCCATGGACTCCTTCACTCCTTGGCCTCTCATATCATAACGTAAAACAGGCTGCTCTTCATGAACACTTTTCCCCTTCAGATATGGTCAGCATTGTCACTTTCTTCATGCTCTAAAAGCCCACAAAGGGCCACTCCGCTGCCAACCCTCCCCTGAACCTGCTTGCTGTCTGTGTATTTGTCAGCCAAGGAGACACTGGCCCTACTCTCTGTTGCCTTCCATGGACCTTGTTCCTGATCATTAATGACTTAGGCGTTCAACTGTCCAAAAGTGGAAGGAAAAAGGCACTCTAATACGTCTTCTAGAATATGAAGCCATTACTCTCACCAGGGTGACATAGATGACATCACAATGCTCCACCCTTTCAAAGGTCTGCTTAAATGTCATGTCCTTATGACACATGTCCCAACCCTTTCACATAGCCTAGACTAAACCAATAGCAAAGGGGATGAAAAAAATCTTATGGCTGTAGTACAGACATAAGGTTATTGTGCAATTCAAATATTGATTTCTGTACTCCCCCCCCCATATCTGGTTGCAATCCTTGTTCTGAGAATCTCCTGACTCAAGGTAGTATAACCACTGCTCCCCAATTGTCCCCTGGTATGCAAACAAAGCAGCTTAGAGCCAATCGCTGAGCAGGGGAGCGAATAGGGCTGGAATTCCTGCCAGTCAGGGGAGGAGGAGTTAGAGGAGAAAGTAGGGGATTCAGCCAGGGGATTCAGCTGTCCAGGAGGGACCAGAAGAGAGAGCTGAGCAAGGACAGCTACATGATGTAAGTATTGCTTCTATGACGTCTTCAATCACTGATAGTAAGTAGGCACCTAGATATACATCTTTGACATCTGTTATTTTAAAATTTTGTGTTCTACCTACCTTGTGAATTCATCCTCCTGTATAAACTCTATCTTGTCTCTTACTTTCAAATTAGCTAATTTTATTTACTTATGTATGTATTATGTATGTCCAAATATATATGTATGCACGTGGATGTCAGAGGTCATAACATGTATTCCCTCTATCACTTTCTTTCTTTGATATAGGGTCTATTACTGACTCCAGAATTCAGAATCCAGCTATTCTTGCTGGCCAGTGTGTCCCAGGGATCCTTCTGTCCCCACCTCTGAGCCCTGGAATGGCAGGTGGAAGCTTATACAGCCTGCTGCTTTACAAGGATGCTGGAGATTCAACTTGGTTCCCCATGCTTTAATGGCATGCAATTTGTCAACTGAGTAAGCTCCCTATTTTTCAATTAGCATACAAAGTAATAGCTTTTATTATGCCATTTTGATATGTACTTAGTTTTGATGGATTTCTCACTCCTAACTACTCTCTCCCAGATCCCTGTTCTTTTTGCCACTTGTACGATCTTATGACCCCCCCCCCCCGCCCCACACTTTTCTTATTCTACTTTTGTTTTGTTTTGTTTACTTTGTTTTGTTTTTGAGACAGGGCTTCCTCTGTATAGCCATGGCTGTACTGGAATTCACTCTGTAGACCAGGCTGGCCTCAAATTCATAGAGATCCACCTTCCTCTGCTGGGATTAAACACATGTGCCATCACTGCTGGGCCCTATTCCACTTTTTTTAAAGTATAAAATTAATTTTTATTTTTAGCTCAAAATAAATGCTTAACATTATGCCAAAATCAAAACCAAAGATGAACCTTTGAAAAAAGGAAGGAGGCACACTCTTTGGTCCCTGGGGAAAACAGTAATATAGACATAGTGACTGATATGGTTTGTTTTTTTCCCCTCAGGACTAGTCTACACAAACAAAACACAAAGCTCTCCCAAACTTTTCCTCAACTGTCAGCTGTGTCTATTAGGCCTATACCTGCTATGCCAGGTAGGATAAGATCCCAAACAATCTTCCCTCCTCAAGAGCAATGTAGACAAGAGATTTAAAAACATATAAAACATCTTCCTAAAGAGATTTGGTGTGAGTACCATCCTTGGGCTGCGGCATGGCTAAGGTTTTGTGGTTTCTGGGGCACGAGGAGGAGTTTATCCTCTAGGCATAACCTGTCCTTCACATTTTACCACAGGGATGTCTTAAAAGTTGAACTTCAGTTTCAGTAGGTGTTTCATATTCATCTGAGCAATGTTATAAACAATGTACTTGTTATACAGTAGGCAGGAGTCATTAAAACCTGATGGGATTTCTGTCCCCAGTGGAACCTCTACACCCTCCAGGATGATAGTGGCCAAATGATCAGGGGTGGTTTCCCCCAGACCTTTGACACTCTGCTTGCCCTTAGGAAATTTATTGATATGAGAAGCATATTTGAGTTTATACATGTTTCCAAGGGCAACTTCTCCCAATGGTATTAAGCCAATTAGATCTCCTTGAGATGTGTGGCAGTAGTTCACACTCTTGGATACAATGTTGGCAAAATAGATCCCATTTCAAAACACATACCCTGTCACAAGTGCTTCAGGTGGGCCTATCCACAGACCCTGTGACAAGATGTCAGCAAAATTGGTAGTCCTCGATCCATGCTAAAGCTGTAAAGCTTCTTGAATGGCTTGAGGCTCAGGATGTCTCCTTCATGCTCTATCATAAAGATATCTATCACTTCCAGGTCACAGGCATTGTGTGTGGTCACATGAGTGTTCTTAACTTTCTTCCTGATGACCTCTGCCTCTTCAGAATCTCTGTCAACCACCTTCATCTCAGTTTTGACCTTCTCAGAGTTGACATCAATAGAATCTTTACTGCTGTCATCAGACCTACCCCTGAGAAGACTATACATCACCTCAATGTCCAGAAGGTTGCCTAGCATCTCTGCCTTAGCCTAAACACTGTGTGCATTGTTCAGGAGTGGAGGGGGGAGGCTACCTCATTCCAAAGTGTAGCATGTATTTAGTCTATTTTATCTACCTCCATTCCAATCTCCAAAAACTAGATAGTAGAGAAAGAAGGTTAGAAGGGACAAGGGACATAGACCTCTTACTGATTATGGCCATCGAGTTCTTTGGGGCAATACCAATCTCAGCCTTTATGATATCCAGCAGTCTAGCTAACCAGCAAACCAGCAAACAACAAACACAGCAGCAGGATGAACCAGCAACAGCCTTCTTCCTCTTCAGAGTGTCTCCTCAAAATGTTTTCTTAAAGTGTTTTCACTGTCTCCAGGCTCTGATATTTATATTCTCTCAGAGTCTTTAGAGTTCAACTAGCTCAGCTGGTAAAGACCATGCCCCCTCTTCAAGGCAGCACAAGACACTTAGCAGCCGTAGACAAAATGAAAGCAGCCCCATATCCCACACTTGGGATTAAAACAAAAACATAATAAGTTTTTTAAGAAACCAAAACTTCCATTACATGTTCCGTTTTGTCTAAAAAATGGTTTTTCTCCAACATTAATAAACTATATACAATAAGAATAATTATGAAAACTATCCCTTAAGAATTACATTGATAATATCCAGTCTGTTTGTATGTGGCACCCTTGGAAAAAGTATTCCATTATCTATGCTATGTGGGTGAGTCTGAAGCTCTATACTTACATCACTTTCTTATAACTTACAGTTATAAACTTAAAAACATCTTTTCAGACATAAAACATTGTCTTAACTCATAAACAACTAAGCTTAAGTGTAGTAAGAGTATAACTATGTAGTCTTCAATCTCACCAGAGACTTGAGAAGGAAATAATATTACCAAGGTATGTAAGAAGTGTAGAGAAAGCAGCTTCATAACTACATAAATAACAGAGACAGCAGACTACCTGGACAGTCAACAGAGGTTTCTCTGTGTTGTTGGTGCATCTACTCTTCAGCCTACCAGCCCAGAATATGTAGCATATTTTTATGTCACGCAGACATTTTGAAGGACTGGCCTACCTAGTCTCTGCAAAGTTGAACAGTCAATTTCCCAGTGTCCTATTTGTCAACAATTTGGACAGCCTGCTATCAGCAGTTGAAGTAAGAACAGTTTTTTGTCCAGTGGCTATTTTTCCACATTTATTTCTTCAATGCCCATCATCTTCTTTGAAGTAGATTACGACTATTACCAGAAGCAGATGTGTCTCTCTGTCAGAAAAGCTTTATATTATTAAGACATCTTTAAATGCCATATTGTGTAGATCTCTGAAGTGTTTGAAGACTATATATCAATCTTAGCATATCTAATTAGACAAACATTGCTTGTTTCTAGCTATGTACTATCTGTTTAACCTTATAAAACATATACAAGAGACTAAATGAAGCTTATTTCTATAATTAATTAAACTAGCATCTAACAAGATTACAAGTAAAATTATCTATAGGTGACCAACTACTAATTTGCATCTCCATCCTGAACATTATGCAATAGTTAGCTTTCATAAGACTAAAACTTTACATAAAATGAGTTACATATGTACAATACATTAAGCAAGAGCTGAACAAAAAATCTTACATTTATATCAATATACAATAACCCATGCCAATGTAAAATGTTTGCAATGAGCAGATTCAATAGTTTACCTTTTATCCTTTCATCCTACATCCTCCCCTCCTTTTCCATATCCTTTCCCTTAACACTTGTTAGGAAATAAAGATAAGAGAAAAGGAAGGATGGGGGTGCGGGAGATCCCTGATTCTAACCTTTACTTTGTTTTCTTCTGGACATGACCAATAATAATTTATAACCAACATGACTTAACCTAATTCCTAGCTAAAACAGTCTGTCATGTGAGCCATCTGAGCTAGCCTTTTGAGGTTGCCCTGGATGTAAATCCTTGAGGAAACAGCAACTGAGGCAGCCTATAATACTGAGTCACCTGGGTTACTCACCTTGTCTTCATTGTTATCTGACCCTTTGTTCTGAAAATACACAAACTTTAAAAGGTAATACTATCTATATATTTCTGCATTGACATATATATGGAATATACATGGTGCACAAATCAGCTAAAGGTAATTTTCTGCTCTATGCTTGAACAGGTGAAAGGCATCAACTTTATAAGTCTGTTAATATTCAACTTTTGGGGACAGGCTAATAAGTTTATCTGTGGACAGATCCAAAGCCTCACTGCCTTCAGTAGTGTGCAGGAGATGAGCAGTATTTAGTCCTGGTTCCCCTGCCATATTGTTACTTCCTGGCTGGCCAAAGGAAAATGGCTTGTTTTTTTTTTTCCTGTGGGGCCTAGAGCAGGCAGGCCCCTCAGTTCATTTTCCAATGGCAAGAGATTACCTTGCATGTCCCTTGTGGATCTGCACTGTCTAGTCCAATGACCCCCTTTTCCACAGCGCCTACAAATTCCAAGAAACCTCAACATTCCATTGTAGCCTGAAACTGCTTGTTCACATCTACAAGTGAAAGGACTGTATTCCCCAGAGATAACACACTTGCCATTTAAAAGAAATTGTAAGGTTAAAAGCCTCAGAGCTCTTTTAAATGACCAAATTCACCCCATTAGAGCACCAGGTATTTTGATATCTGAGACCTCACCTATAGCTTAGCCCATGATATTGACGTGATACTCATGAGAGCCAAAGTAAGTTGTGTTTCTTATCCATTGGTCTATTAGTGCTGCTCATGTTTTTAATGGTCTAAGTACTCTCTTACATTCAGTACTTGTATTCTCAAATACTAAGGTCCCTATCAACACCTATCTGGAATCAGATTATGATACAGCCTTGTTTACAGCTGAAACTAGTCTCTGTAAGAAGTTCATGAAGACTTCTCCAAAGCCTTGTATTATTCTAGGAAGTAATATGGATGTTTTACTGGGCTCCTCAACCATATCCCAAGCTCTTAACCCTGTCCAGTGACATTGTTCTGCAATGGATATCATTGAATCAAACTTGTTCTTGCTTGTATTTCAGAATATCACCCTTCACCAAGCAACTGATCTTTACCATTTATGCCCCTGTTGTATTTCAGTGTTCTATTTTTGTGGCTTTCTCTTTCCACCACAATAACCATTGTAACTGCTGACCAGCTTCTAGCAGAGCTGACACCAGTCCTTCCCAATCTTAAGGAATAACTCTATCTGGAGTAGCCCACTCACTTAATATTTGTTTAACAAATCGTGAATGTATTCTGTAGGACACAACAGACTCTTTAAACTGCTTTAGCCTAACATTTCTGTTGGATGACTTGTTTTTTCATCATATTCATGACCAACATCATTAGTAAGCATGTGCTGCACAACTACTGAGAAAACTGATAGTCACTTTGTTATCCCAGGCTACTCCTCTGGTGGTACACTTGGCTAGAAATTAATCCTTTTGTCATGCACAGCCTCCTGCTGTTCTTAGTCTCTTGCCTCACACAGGGGCTGAGGTGACCTAACAGTGAATGTCCATGAAGCAGGGTGGGGTGGCGATTGTTGAAAATCAATCAAATACAAAAACTCTCCTCTGGGAGCAAAACTGGAGAGAACCTAGTGGCAGCAGCCACAATGAACCTTTTGCTGACATCCTGAAACAGTATTTTCATTCCTTCATATCCTGTTGTCTCCTCTATGGCATTACAAACCAAGTTTCCCATTATGCCTAGCCACGTCTGGATACCACTTGTAGTGCCCTTTAAAATCCCATTTTGTCTGCATTTCTTATGCCTCTACTTCACTTCCAACCTAGGTAGGAGAGAAAGAATGTTAAAAGGGAGTAGAGGCTGGTTAGGATCATTGGGCTCTTTGGGGGCAATACCAATCTCAGTCACCAGGTAGTAACCAACAAACAGCAAATGCAACAGCAGGACAAACCAGCAGCAGCCTTCTTCTTCTCGGAGCATCTCCTTAAAGTATTTTCTTGAAGCATTGTCTCTGGGCTCTGGTTTTTATACCCTCTTAGAGTCCTCAGAGTTCAACTATCTCAGTTGGCAAAGACCATGCCTCTCTTTGAGCCAGTACAAGACACTTATCAGCTGTGGACAAACTAAAGCTGTCCCATATTCCACACTTGGTATTAAAACAAAAACATAACACAACTGGGTTTTTTAAGAAATCAAAACTTCCACTACACCAAAGTCATGGGGGATCAGTTGTACAAGCCATTGGAGGGATCCAGGATCTGAGTGTCACTGCTGCCTTGGGACATTGCCTACTGAACCTCGCTGAGGATAATGTAGATGGCCAGGATCTGCCTTCTGCTCATCTTCTCCATGAGCATCTCATATTCAACCGAGGCTCTCTTCACATGCTCTCCATGTCAAATGAGCTTCTGCACTGGTTTCAGGAGCTTCAACTTAGTGTCAGGCTTTACTGTTAGCTTATTCACTGCCTCTTTGTACTGTTCATCCCCACTACTACCACAGTCCACCCCTGTTTCCTTAAAGCACCCTTATCTATGGTCCATTTCTAGACTTATAACCAAAGTGAACAGACAGCTTAGTGGAATACAGAAAATAACTTCCAGTTGTACTTCACATAAGGGGCTAATATCTAGAATATAGAAAGAACTGAAAAAAAAATAAACTCAATACTTCCCAGTTAACAAATATGCCAGTTAATATAACAGTACTCAAAAGAAGAAACACAAATTACTAATAAATATTTTTAAGTCTTCAAAATCTTTATTCATTAAAAAAATGAATGAACATTAGAACTGCTTTGATAGGCCATCTCGCCCCAGTCAGAATGGCTAAGAGAAACAAATAAAAATCACCACCAACAAAATGCTGGATGTGGGGAAAGTGGAAAACTTATTTACAGTTGGTCGGAAATCGCTGTAGAGGTTCCTCAAAAAGGTAGATGTAGATCTATCCCATGATCCAGCTATTGCAGTCCTGGGACATTATATTCCATGAAAGAAGTACTCACATCCGTGTCCTCTGTTACAATGCTTGATTCACGATAATAAAGGAATAGAAGCAGCATAGATGTCTAGCAACAATTGAATGGCTAATAAAAATGTGGTACATATACAAAACGTGATTTTACTCAGCAAGAAAGAAAAATGAAATTAAGAAATTCTTAGGTAAATAGTTGGAACTGGAAAATATATTAAATATATTAAAAAATAAATACTGCATGTTCTCTCGCATTTGTAAATGAATTCTAGCTTCTATTATATGTGTATTTATGTGGCTGAAGGGGGGGGGTTAGAGTTCCTTCTTTTACTTTTTATCTTGCTTTTATAGGCTTATATTCTAAGGTTCAAGAGTGGGCCTCAAGCTAGGGGAGAGCTCTGCAGGAAAGCAAACTGAGATCCTGAGAATCATAGCCAATCAGGATGCTCTCCTCATGCCCTGGTCTGCTTGCCAAAAATAAAGCTGCCCAACTGGAGAAGAAACTGCAAAGGAAGTGACACTCCTCACACACAACAGACCTGGAGGACAAGAAGATGCCACAATGGAGTGCAAGTGTCCAAGGGCGCTTCCAACAAAGGGTTCCCAAACTCCCTTTCCTCATCTTCCAGAAACTGAGGAACAATGAGGCTGAGGAGACCACAAGCTCCCACTCTCTCCAACACACTGAGCCACTAGGAGCCAGAACCAGAGGGCTGTAAGTATTTCACCTTTCAGTGCAGCTGTTTAAGCAATTCACTGTGTGTGTGTGTGTGTGTGTGTGTGTGTGTGTGTGTGTGTGTGTGTGTATGTGCAGTTTTTGAGAATTTAATATATTTAATATATGAGCGTTGTAGTTACATTATTCACCCCTCCTCACTCCAACTCCTGTCATGTCTTCTCCATTCCTTCTCAAACTGATGGCTTCTTATTCTTCAAATGTTATCTCTGTTGCAATTAACTTACCAGTATGGCCTAGGACACCAATAACTGACACAGTGAGGTTATAGTGTATTTTAAAGCTGCAACCACTACACTTGGCAGAATCTAGACTACTCTAATCCTATGGCTTCAAAACCTACTAATAACTTGCCAATCTGATGACTTCTGGGGTGGCTTCTTTCCCAACTGTCTACTGTCCAGCTACAGACTCTTCCAATCTCCTCTCAGAAGCTCTGCCTTCCACTTTCTGACCTTCTGCCCAACTGACTGGTCAATCAGAGCTCTATTGATAACTGCTAGATCCACTCAAGGCATTCCTCCACAATTCCCCTTTTAGATCTAATAAAAAGCCCCCCTTTACCTATACATTTATATTATTACACATATATACAATAAACTACATACAGCAAGAAGAACCACTAAATAATCAGGAAATATATATATATGACTGAATTTGTAAGTATAATCTGCTGAGTTTTTCTAGTGTTGTTCATATGAGTATTTGTTTAGAGGTGACCTTTTCGATTAGACCACATGTAAGGAGCGGCTCTCTGGAGCCCTTACTCAGCAGTCATTCTTATTTTCTATTATTTAATTTACACTATTCAATATGTATCTCATTAGGATTTTCCTTTTGTTTATATAGTTCTCAGTCAGATTAAGAGCTGTTAGGTTTGTCCAAATATAATTTATAAGAAACTCTTCATTGTACCCTTCACACACAACACACATACTCGCCTCGTTCCTACATCTTTTTTCTTTCTCTTATTCTTATCCCCCATCTTTTCCTTACTTCTCATCTTCCATAGATTTAATAGTCTCTAAATTCTGGGAGACCTACTAGTATCCCAACATTCCTCTTCTAGATACTTTACCCACCTCATTTTTCTTTTTAAAGTGAATCTAATACGTAATCCTTCTCCTTACCAAACATACACCCTCCACTCCTAATCTCATTAACTAAAATGTGCATATTCTCCATACTATCTATGGTGGTTTGAGTAATAACCATCTCATAAGCTCATATATGTGAGTACTTGGTCTCAGTTGATGGAACTGTTTGGAAAGGATTAGGAGGCATGACCTAGTTGGAGGAAGTGAGGTTTCAAAAGACACCTGGCATTTCCAGTGTATGTGTCCCTCTCTCTCTGCCTTGTGTTTGTGGATCATATTTTAAGCTGCCAGTTGTTCCTTTGCTCTGACATCATGAACTCTAACCCTCTGATACTGAAATCCAATATTAAACACTTTCTTCTATAAGTTTCCTTGGTCATAGCGCTCTATCATAGCAATAGGAAAGTAACAACGATGTTATCCTTGAGTGTTTGTTTTCCAACAGTTATTAAAGCAAAGAGGCCACTGTTTTTAGTTAGTTAGTGTGACAAACTCATAATGGTAATTATCAGACAGCTATTGTACCATTCCAGATACTCTGAGCTCTGGACAGAAGAACAATTTTTTTTTAAACTGCACAATCAACTCTATCATATTCAAATCATAGTTGAACATTTTAAATACCTTAGCTGACAAAAATATTTATATTTTATATATTTAAAAATAAATATATTTATAAAAATAAACCTAAAACTGAAATAACACCAGTTGCATAAATCCCAGTGAAGTAAAAAGGAAACAAGAAAGGCCAAGACAAAATAACACCTAAAAAACTTAATAACCCTAAGTAATGTCATCTAATGGTAGTGAGCTAGATCAAATTCCAAACAAAATATTTTCAAAGATACAAACAGATGAATGAAACAGTGATAGATAACATGAAAGAGGATGTTAGCAACAGGATAGAAATACCGAAGGAAAAATCAATTGAAATAAAGAAGATAATAAGTGAACTAAAATTTTCAATAAAAGACTGTAAAAATAGATTTTTATCCATTCTGACAGATAAAAGATGGATCTCAGAGTTGTTTTGATTTGCATTTCCCTGATGACTAACAATGTTGAGCATTTATTTAAGTGTATCTCAGCCATTTGATATTCCTCTGTTGAGAATTCTGTTTAGCTCTGTACTCAATTTAATTGGTTTATTTGGATTGCTGGTGTTTAATTTCTTGAGTTCTTTATATATTTTGGATATTAGGCCTTTGTTGGATGTAGGGTTGGTAAAGATATTTTCCCAGTCTGTAGACTGTCATTTTGTTCTGTTGATGGTGCCATTTGCCTTACAGAAGCTTTCAAGTTTCATGAGGTCCCATTTATTAATTTTTTATCTTAGGGCCTGAGCTGTTGGTGTTCTGTTCAGGAAGTTGTCTCCTGTACTAAGGAGTTCAAGACTCTTCCCCACTTTCTCTTCTAACAGATTTAGTGTTCCTGGTTTTAGGTTGAGGTCTTTAATTCACTTTGACTTGAGTTTTGTGCAGGGTGATAAATATGGATCTATTTGTATTTTTCTACATGTAGACATCCAGTTAGGCCAGCACCAGTTGTTGAAGATGATATCTTTTTTCCCATTGTGTAATTTTGGCTTCTTTGTCAAAAATCAAGTGTCCATAGGTATATGGGTTTATTTCTGGGAGCTCCACAAGGAGACTATCAAAGCTGGGAAGATCTGGACCCATGGGGGCCTGCACGAACTGCTGCATCAACCAAGGACACTGTAAGCAGAGAACCTAGACCCCCTATTCAGATGTAGCAGATGGATAGCTCGTTCTCCATGTGGGGACTGCCTCTGACATGAACCCTGGTGCCTGCAATTTGATCACTGCCCCTTGACAGAGAAGCCCTGTGGGAACACAGAAGAGGGGGATGCAGGCTATTCAGATGAGACCTGATAGGCTGTGGTCAAGTGGTGGGGGAGGAGGAACCCACCTGTCAGTGTTCTAGGGGAGGGGAATAGGGTGGAAGAAGGAGGGTGGGTGGGAACAGGAAGTTAAGAGTGAGGGGATTACAATTGGGATATAATGTGAATAAATTCTAATACCATAAATACAATTTAGCAGAGAGAAAACAGAATATTTGATCTTCGAACAAAAATATAAGAATATACTAGAGGAATTCTAAGATATACATGACACTCTGAAAAGACCAAGTCTACACATTACAGAAATAAAAGCAGGAGAATTTCATCCTAAGGGCATAGAAAATGAAGAAATAATAACAAAATTTCCCAGCCTTAGGAAAACAGATGCCAATCCAGAAAGAGGGGATGTTTAGGACACCAAACAGACAGTACTAGAAAAATAATCTCCTTCACCATATTATAATTAAAAGATAAATATACAGAATAAAGAAAGTATTCTGAAATTCAAACAGAGAAAGACAAAACACATATAAAAGTAGGCCCATCAAAATCATGCCAGATTATCCAACTAAAAATTTTTAAAACCAAAAGAGTTGAGAATAGAGTTCTGACAGACAAATAACTTCTGATCTGGACTATTATACCCAGAAAAGATATCTGTCATAATTGAAGGAAAAATTTCCATGGTAGAAATAGACTAAAGGAATTTATAATAACATGCAAAAATCAGTGCTCTTTTATATACCAATGACAAATATACGGAGAAATAAGTGAGGGAAACAATCCCATTCAAATAACCTAAAAAGATTAAGATGTCTTGATATAAATCACATCAAGGAGGTTAAAAGCTTGTAAATGGAAATGGCCAGCCTACCAAAGCAGTTTGCTAGTTCAATACTTTCTCCCATCAAAAATCTAATGCAATTCTTCATATAAATTTTTTAAAATCTTCAAATTCTATAGTGAAACACACACACACACACACACACACACACACGAGAGAGAGAGAGAGAGAGAGAGAGAGAGAGAGAGAGAGAGAGAGAGAGAGAGAGAAACAGGCTAGCTAAAAGTCCTGAACAGTAAAAAGTGTTTCTGTAGATAGCATCATCCCTGATTGCAAGTTATACTACAGAGCTCTAATTACAAAAACAGCATGGTACTAGCTTAAAACAGACACTTGCCTCACTATAATAGACACTATAATAGAGAACCCCATTAAATGCTCGCACATCTATAGCCATCTGATTTGTAACAAAGCTGCTAAAAAAACTTGGAGGAAAAAAAACCAGCATTTTCAACAAATGGTGTTTGGGAAACTAATCTGTATGCAGAAGAATGAAACTAGATTCTCATCTCTCATCCTGAACAAAATTCACCTCAGATGGATGAAGAATCTCAACATAAGGGTGAAACTCTGAAACTTCTGGAGAAAAAAAAAGTATGAGTGCACTTCAAGATCTAGACATAGGTGAGGACTTTCTGGATAGAAATCCAATTGATCAAGAAATAAGGCCAATAATTAAGAAACAAAGCATAGTGAAATTAAAATGTCTCCATAAAGCAAAGGAAACTATCATTTAAGTGAATAAGTAGCCTGCAGAATGGAAGAAACTCTTTTCTGCTATATATCCAACTAAAGATGAGTAGCACCTAAAATATACAATGAACTTAAGAAACTAAATGCCACAAAGACAACCAAATCAGAAAGAGGGTATGCACCTGAACAGAGAATTCTGAAGAGAAGAAATACAAATATGTAAACTCCTCAGCATCATCAGCCATCGTGAAACTTCAAATTAAAACTACTTAGAGACTGCACCTTTTCCCAATCAGAACAGCTATTATCAGGAATACAGTTGACAGGAAATGCTGGCAAGGATGTCAGAAAAGGAGAACTCGTATCCAGTATGGTTGGACAGTAAACATATGACCGAGATATTCTTAAGCATATATCCAAAGGACTCTATCTTAACTCCAGAGACACCTGCATATCCACAACCATTGCTTCTTCATTCACAACAGCTAGGAAATAGAAACACCCCAGATGTCTATCAACTGGTGAATGGATGACGAAAATGCAATACATAGACACAATAACATTTCTTCAGTTGTGAAAAAAATACAATTTAAAAAATTTCAAAAAAGCACATGGAACTGGAAAACGTACTGAGATAACCAGGCCCAGAAAAATAAGCATCATATGCTCTTTTTCGTGTGTTGACACTTCTTGCATCAGATTTTTATATACACATGTTGAGTTTGGGTGTCTGTAGGAATCAGGAAGCTAGAAAGAGTCTATGAGGGGGGAGGGGAAAGGACCTTATTGGAGGAAGAAACAGTAGAACACATTATATAAAGGAGTGATACTGGGGATTAAAGGTTTAAGTGGGGACTTGGGTAAGGAGATGGCAGAGTTCTGGATTAGTCAAAACTAAGGATGCATGAAAAACCCCAATAGAAGCCCACTATTTTGTAAACTGATTTACAAAAGAGTTAAAGATGGAGTTTGAATAAAAGTGCTCTGTGATCCTAAGTGGGTATTGATGCTTCCAGAAGACAAATGCCAGACATGGGATATATCTCTATTATTGGTCAGGGGGGCCCTCAAAGCCCATAAACAATGAAGGTTATTACCATTGGTCTTGGTTGCCCACCATAACTAGATGGTAAGACACTACACTTGTTGATTGCAAGTCTCGAAGAAATCAACCTGAAACTGACCAAGGAACCTCCTCCCTGCTGGCTAGCTTTTACAGTGTTATAAGGTGCTATGTAGGCCACTGGGGGAGAAATACACCACTCCATCTTATCAAACACTGGGTCATGTGTGCTGCAACATTGACCTGCAGGTCAACATGTGTCCACTGCTGTAATAAGACCATGACAATTCTGAGGGTAACCAACTGCTTTCTGGTTGGATTTGAGGGCTGTTCCAAGGAAGAAATATATGCTTGGTACTGCAAAGTTGATCAAGATCCCATGGCTGGAGAGATCACAGGCCCTAGGGGTGAACACACTATTGCTTTGCTAAATGGTTGTCACACTGTCTACTAAATCTCAGCATTCATACACAGATCTATGCTATTCTCAAGTATAGTCAGAGAGGCGCTCTTCTTCTTCTTCTTCTTCATATGCAACAATTAATAACACGATTCAAAACTTATTAAAATATTGAGAATATTTTGTGCTCAGCCCTCATTGCTTAAGAAACATCTTAGAAAAGAGTTGGAAAAAAATTTACACCAGAGGATGCAGTGGGCTATTGAGAAATTCTGCCTTCTGGACATGGCATGCTCATTGTACCCATGAACTCCCAGCAGATTTTGTGGCCTGCATAAGACCTGCACAAGATTAATCCAGTTAAAAAGTCCAGAGTGGGGGTGAGAGGGAGTCCCAAGGCCCTACAATTAGCTGAAGAGCTATTGGCAGTGGATGGCTGCCTGAGGAGGAAGAATCTATTTTCTTTATGATTGTAGCCACCTATAGGTTGGCCATGCTACAGTAGATGGCCCTACATCCATATGCATATGGACAGCCCTAACTGGACTCATGGGGTAATTTTTTTAACTGGACATATATATGATAGGGAGGACATTGAGAGAGGATCCTGGAGAAGTTGAAGTAGTGATGTGGAGGGCGATATGATAAAAAAAAATTACACTGTAAATATGTAAGAACTTCTCTAACAATAAATAAAATTTTTTTAAAAAGATAGTCTTTATGAACAAATTACAATTAGTTCCGCTGCAAATTTAGTTTTTTTTTTCTTTTTTAGATCAACAAGTTTCTGAGTCTTGCTAATATGTTTTCTTCTTTACCCTTGTTAACTGTTGCAGGTGGAGACATTTAAAAATAAATCTACCAATACAAGGGATGCATCTCAGAGTAGAGTGGACATTAATCACCTAAAGAGCCTATCTTCTGAAGACCCCAGTTCTAGTACTTTCTCTGCTGCAAATGTGTGGCACATACCTAGACAAATCATTTAACTACCACTACTTCCCCAAATGTCACTAGAGAAAATACTATCTCCAATGCATTTTCAAAGTCAAAATTGTAACGGTTGTACATACACATTCATTTTGTCCATATCTAAACTACAAACCACATGGTGAAAATTCAATGGCTGAAATTTCAAAGGTGTGGCAGGTTTTTTGTTGTTGTTTTTTTTGTTTGTTTGTTTGGGTTTTTTTTTTTTTTTTTTTTTTTTTTTTTTTTTTGAGTCACATTGAGAAGACCAGTCGCCAGAGAAAATGCCTGGAAGCAATGTGGAGTGGGTGGAGCATTCATAATTAGCAATGGATTCATTGTGTGTTTGCTGTGAACATACTCCTGGCAATATCCTGAGAATCCTCAGCTGTAAACCTCCAGGCAGCAAGTCCTGCCAAACAGGCAGGGTTCTCCTGGGGGAGGGGGTGGAGCAGGGATGATGAAATCCAGGATGTGTCTTTTTGACCTCCCTCATCACCCTCCACCCCCACCGGCTGCCTCCACCCCCAGTGTCCCCTACCAGCAGAAGTAGAAGGGATCTCACTCTCCAGCAATGCTGGGATGTGGAGGAACTGCCAGAGGGCACGAGAGGGCCCCCGGAGAAGCAAACATTCCTTCCTGCCAATTTCCCCTCCCTATATATTTTGCCAAAACCCAAGTTGTGTTGTGTCTCCACCTGGTTCTCTCTGCCTGTTAACTTCCTCTCTCCCCCCCCCCCCCCCCGCCCCCGAAGCTTTGTCTTCACAGAAAGATCATTGGGTCTGACCAGATTCTGGGGATGACATTGTTGATGGCATCGTTCAGGGAAATTTGACAGTGGATGGAAGGAATCTCCTCGGAGGGCACTGCCAATCTAACCTGGTGTTTGTCATCTTGGTTCCCAGTTGTGAAGGTCAGAAAGAGAGCTCCGAGTCTAGAAAGTTCTAGTCAGACGTTCTTCTCCTAGAATCTTGTGTGACCTGGTTTGGCTGGTGAATGGTTACTGAGGCACTCCTGGCTTCTTCATTTCTGGCCGACAGGAACTTAAGCAGTGAGTGGGTGGGTGCTGAAAGTGGGATGGGAGAGGTGTTGAGAGTGTAGCGAGACATAGTTAGTATTCCTTTTGGAGATGAAACACTCTGACACGGACTGTGTGATGGCTGCACTGATCTGTGAAATTAGACAGTTTAAATGGGAAAATTGTATGGTATGAATCCTATCTCAATCAATGCGCGTTAAAAGAGTGACCACTCACCACATGATTAGAGCGCGCAGCTGAGTTGTAGAGCCACTAATTGAGGTCATAGAGCATGCACGTAGTGTGATCCTGTCTGAATCAGATGGCCAGGCCGTCAGGTGACCCAGCAGAGGTTTGTTGTGCCTCATTTTTCCATTGGGGAGAATAACTCATTTCTCAGAGGCTTGGGAAGGCTTTGGGTATAGAAAGCAAATGAAAGTGTGTACAGAGTTTCTTCATCTCCGCTTTCGTTGTGAGCCCAGAGATTGTTTTAGCAAGCAGCAGTTTTCCCTCTGCTGGGGAGGGAGGCAGTGATGTAAGCTATGGAGGGGAGAAGGAGAGACATTAGCTCAGTGGACGTTCAGTGAATGTCCTCTGGGCTGACAAAAATCTTTCAATCTTGTCCCAGCTCCATGTTCTTCCTATGAGTAAGGAACAAGTGGCCTGTTCCCTGAGGGACTAGGAGACCCTCATCCCCCATCCCATTGAGCCTGATAGAGAAGCAAATGCTAGCCTTCATTGACATTGTTTGACTGGTATGCCGTTCCCATCAAATGCCATCAAAATCCAGAGTACAGCATCTCTTGCACCAAGTTCCACAGGCACCACCTAGGCCAGGCCTCCAGCATGACTTGCATAATAGTTGCAACATCTTCCTGGCCTGCCTCGCTCCTTTCCCTCCCAAACTTCTCTACGCTGCAGTCACAGCCATCATGGGGAACTGTCAAAGTCATCCCAGCTGTCTTGTACAAATGCCTTCCAGCGCTTCCCTAGAGCTGGCCATGTCCACTGTGGGTCTCCCCCCTCCAGTCTTGCCTCTTGCTGCTGCCTGCCTCCTACACGCCCCTGGAATATCATCTGTCTCGCTTTTAGCTCCATGTGCCCCACCCACTCTGTCATCATTTGCTGCCAGGGTTCCCTGGCTTTGGCCAATCCCTCCGTCAATTCACTTCGCATGACGCAGTTCTCAGCACTCCAGTCCTCTTGTTCCATATCTGTTTACTTCTTCGGAGGATTTCCACAGCTCTATCTCTGCCTTCCCTTAGGAACAAAGTGCCTTTTCTCACTTTCTGACTCCTTCACTGCCTCACACAGAGGCAGCTTCTAGTTTGCAATTTCACCTGGAAGTCAAGCAATGACTGTTTTGCCTCCTCGAGTTTGTTTTGTTTTGTTTTGTTTTGTTTTGTTTTGTTTTGTTGTTTGTTTGTTTTTAAGCCAAAGATCAAACTTCTTAGCGGGCTCACATGACTTTCCACAATCCTACCATGCTCACAGTCCTCTTGCTGAAAACTTCTAAACCACTGCACTTTCTGTATTCGTTCCTCTATCTTAACTCCAGACTTCCGGAACCTCCTTCCTTTCCGGAATTTACGACCTCAGGTCTGGCATAGCCACATCCCCACATCCTTCAAGGCCTAGTTTAAGTGGTCCTGCTTTCAACAGTTCGCCCCCAGAACCTGAGAACCAGGGCTTTTTGGCCTTCAGCAAAGCTCATTATATAGATATCGTCCTTGTCTTGCTGTTTTTTTATTTCATTCTCATCAAGGCCAAGATGCGTCTGTCTGCCTCAGCTGTGAGACCCTGAGGCTTAACCACAAATTCCTGACTGAAGTGGGAACCAGAAAGCAGAGAGCCTGGGAAATACAAGAAGGTATTAGCTAGGGAAGAGAGTGGTTCTGAGAGGGGAAAGAGGGCAAGGCTTAGCTAGATCCACTTGCAGGATGACTGAAATAGATTACAATCCACCACACTTCAGTGGTCCTGTGTGTGAATTTAGTTTGGGGGAGAGGAGTTTAGCCCAAAGCATGGACTGAACAACAAGATCAAGTTCCTTGACAAAGGACTACATCTGATTATGAGCGTGTTAGAAAGATGTTTCTGGCCATGGGCTTCTGCGTGGGCATGGGCTTGGTGTGTCTGTAAACATGCACATGCCTGCTTGACTATATAGCTCTGTGTATGTGCATGTATGTGAATGGAGAAGTGGGCGGCTGTAGCTCTGCGTGAACAGGTGTGTGTGTGGGTGTCGCACACACACACCCACACACACACACACACACACACACACACACACACACACACACACGTCTGGTTCTCGGTAGGAAAGCAAGCAACGTGGCTGTGTGTGCATGTGTAGTTGGGGAAGGGAGGGTCTTTACTCGAGAGGAAGTTGGGTCAATGCTGGCATTCACACATGCCCAGGCATGGCTGGAAACAGGTTAGGCAGGCTTGGCAGAAGTGTATTTGTCTTGAAGTTTTCAGGAGCTCCTGGGAGATCATTTACCTTGGGGAAGAAAGAGGCAGGGATACACATTTGGCCCAGGAAGAAAGCCTTTGTCAGTACAGGAAGGGAGAGGCCTTGCTGAGCAGAGGCTAGAGGCCGTTCGCTTGAATTTCTCTCTTGATATAGTCTTATGGGTTCAGTGTCTTGTCCTCATGGGCCCAGAAGACATTGCAGTTAAAGGAAGAGGGTTGGTTTTGATTTTGTTTGTTAGTTTTGCTTAAACATCTTACCATACGCATGCCTGTCTTGAGCCTCCACTATTTCATTCCTAGTTTTCAGTCAACAAATACTCAGCCCCGCAGGTTTGTTGCAGAGTCTATGCTAGGGGCTGAGGCAGACTATAGCGGATTAAGTGTCAGATTGTTTCTGGACATCATAGCAAACAGGCAGAGCTCCTGCTCATTTAAACGCTACCTATGCCATCTGCTCTAGGTAACCCTAAAGCTTAGTTGAGGCAACGCCCTTTAAAGTAGGTGAACTTAAAACAAGTAGCCATCACCTCCTCTGAGACAGATTCAACACCGTCTCTATGCCACACAACAGGGAAAAACTGGCTATATTTCAGTTTATCTTCTCAGCTAACCATGTCTTGTGCATTGTATAGCCTTCATAATTGTCTGTGTTGTGCACTGTATAGCCTTCAAAATTGTCTGTGCTGACCTTGGCTGCAAGGTTTCAAGGTGTATTTTCTCTGAGTACAGGCCAGTTGTGATAACCAATGCTCTTTTGCTGTATCTAGAAAAAGCTATTAGCAGGAACATAGACGTAGCTACGGTCTCCAGTGTGCATTGCAGAAGGCAGGAGAAGCAGCTGATACTCAACAGATGGAACACAGTATTTTCCAAATGCAACATTATACAACACAAGTGTCAGCCATGCCCAGGAAATATAGCAATGCCTAGATCACACAACAGCCCTCAGAGGATATAATCTGGACCCAAAGAATAGGAACAAGAGAAACCACAAAAGCAATGTGGAAACAAATTGTCAGTATTTATTCATGAGCACATATGAGATTCCCCCTAAAGCCATCCAGAGAAATGTTTATGGTGGAGTTTCCTTTCAGTAAGCTGAGAGAGGAGGCTAGGGCCGATGGAGCATTGTCCATGCATAAAAACATGAAATGCACAGCAAGGAGTCCTCTTCACATTTCAGAAGAAGAGACAAGTCCAGCATGTGGAGATAGAACTTTCTAGGCTCTTCAAAAGAAATAGTTTTTGTTTATTTGTTTGTTTTCCCCCCTTGAGTAGCAGAAATGCCATTGCTTTTGCTAGGCAGAAAGGGCTTTCTGAGACGTTAGCTGGGCCATCGAATTTAGGCCCACAGGATTCAAAGTGCTATTGACCTGCAATAGAATCTTTCAATCTGCAATCTTGGGACTTGTCTTCAATATATGTGCTTTCACCATATAATAAGACTTTACTGTAGTGTTTTGACTGAGAAATGCCACCCCCAACCATCATCTCCAGCACTTGACTACATGGAGCCCAGTTTGTAGCATTTTAGGAAGAGGTAATGCAGCTTGCTGGGGGAAGTAGGGGTAGACTTGGAGGTTAAAAGCCTCATGCCATTTCCAGTTTGCTATATCTGCTTCCTTTTTGTATTTGGAGATGTGAGTCCTCAGCTTTCTGTTATTGCTACCATGTCTGCTGCATTTTGTTGACATCTTTTGTTCTGGTTAGAAAAGCAATGGATAGGGGGTGGAAAGACGATTTAGAGGTGGTTAAGAGTGTGTGACGCTCTTGCAGAGGACCTGAGTTCAGTTCCGAGCACCCATACTAGAGAGCGCACAAACACCTGTAAAACTAGCTCCAGAGGATACAACAAACTCCTCTGGACTCCACAGGCACCTGCACACATATACACATACATCCAAACACATGCATAGACATACTTAAAAACCAATTTTAAATGAGTTTAAAAACTCAATGTATGCTCACTAGCCTGAAGTATCTGTAAAATTCATAAAGAAATAAAAACAGGCCATAATCCTACGACCTCTATATATCCATTAATATTCCAAAGTAATTTCATGCACATACATATATAAATAAATGTATTAGAGCTATGCTACTGTATACAATATTATTGGGTGATTGCTACTAAACATTATATCAAGAACATTTTCCTACAAATCAAAATTATACCAAGACGCCATCTCACTAGCATCATAATGTTATCATAAAAAAAGCAAACAGAAAAAGCTGTCAAGGATGTGGGAAGACAGGGAAAACATACACTGCTGGTGGGAAAGTACACCAGTATGACTATCATGGAAATTACTGTGGAGTTAGTCAAAGGACTAAAATTTCTCCAACTCTACCACTTCCGAGACTATAACTGAAAGAATGTGATCAGCATACACAAAAATACTTGCACATCCATTTACTCTTGCACTATCCCCAATAGTCAATATATGGAGCCAGCCTAGATGCCCATCAATATATGAACTAGTAAAGAAAGTGTGATACATATACACAATGGAGTTCTATTCTTCAAAATATGTCATATGTAGGAAAATTCATTTTAAATCATCATATTATGCAAAATAAGTCAGATATAGAACTTTTCTCTTGCATGTGGAACCTGGAGCATATAGATGCATATGTATATGTATATGGGGTATGTATACCACCCCATACATATATAATTTAAAAAATTGAAGGAATACTGTTTGGAAGCTATGAATCTAAGGCCCTAGGGATCAAATTCAGGTCACCAAACTTGGTGGCAAGTGCCTTTATCTAATGAGTCTTCTCACTGGCTTTTTAAAAATTTAACTTTAACATTAGTGTTCATTCATTGATTCATTAATATATCTGTGAGAGTGTGTGTGTGTGGGGGTTCTGTGGGGCATGCGTGGAGGTCAGAGGACAGACCCTGGGGGTCAGTTCTCTCTTCCCACCATGTGAGTTCTGGGTATTAGACTCGGGGAGTTAAGTTCAACATCAAGTACCTTCACCCACTGAACCACCTCACTCACCCAAAACTGAAAATTTTATGATTTATTTTTATTGTTTTAACATTATGATTATATAGGTGCATGTCTGTGAGGTGGTCTGTGCACATGAGTACAAGTGTCCTGTGAGTTCAGAAGAGAGTTTCAGATCCTAGACCTGGAGTTGAGGTGATTGGGAGACATCTGCATGGATGCTGGGAACCAAACTTGGCTCCTCTGCAAGAGCAGCAACCATTCCTGACTGCTGAGCTATCTCTGCTGGGCCCTCAGAATTAGCTTTAAGTTAGCCTATAAACTAGTGGTTTTCACTATGACATTTTTATAGATGTTACACTTCATTCTTATCGCCTTCTCCCTCCTCACTGGTTCCTTTCCTACCCTAAGTCATCCTCCTGTTTCCATGTCACATGCATATCACTCTCAAAGCACGTGACTCCCGTGAGTCTTCCTCTTTGAATGAAAGAAAGCTGCTTTGGACTGGGGGTCTAGCTATGTGAAAGAGCCCTTCCCTAGTAAAAGGAAGTGGGTCCCTTGATTCCACTCTCAGAACTGAGAAAAGAAAGCCCTGGAAACAAAAATAAAAACCAAAAAGAAAGAGGTGGAGATATATGTGTGTGTGTGTGTGTGTATATATATATATATATATATATATATATATATATATATATATATATATATATATATATATGCATGAGACCCATTTAGAAGCAATATGCAACAGAATGAATATACTGTGTGAGACAGTCCATAACGCATACTGTACATGATTGTACTCTATAAGGTGAGTGATCTCTGCTTAGATCCCATTATACCTCTCGCTTTCTTTTATAGTGGCAAATAAAGAAACATACCAGAAACAGATGCCAAAGGGAATGAATATGTTTGTTTCTAATGCTCCCAAGAAAACTTTCATAGAAAACGGATGCCTTTAACTGTGCTTCTGTTGGTAAGAGGTAATTCTTCTCTGACCCATACACCTAAAGGAAATGATTCCTTGGCTCTGGAATGGATTAAGGTGCATAGAGATTTGCTTGGGTTGGGAGAAAGGTAAGGAGGGCTGAACTTCACTTCCCTCTTCTGTATGGGTTGCAGGGATGAGGAAGCCTATACCGGCTTCACTTGACTTGGGCTACAACTGTACTTAAGGGTGACAGAGGAGAACATGCCTATCTTATCCTGGTCTAGTCCACATCTTCAGACAAGGAGCCAGAAGCAGAGACTAGACATTTAGCATGGCTGACTTCCTTTCTCTATGGGGTGTGCATTTCCATAGGTGCTATAGTTGTTGGAGAGGGTGTCTGTACTGTCCTGGGTTTAAGCTTTTTCAGTCTTCGCTACCCAGTTGTCCAGAACTGCTATTGTTGTACGGCCACATGCAGCCACATTGGCACTGATGTGACCTGGGAGGCTGACAGCTATCTTGCTGGACTGAAAATAGTCGCTGGCTCTGCTTTAAGAGTGTCATTCCATGTAGGGATGGATGGAAGACAGCAGCTTGTGCCTGGAGAGGATCATAGGCCTCCCCACCTGTCAAGGATTCAACATGCCCCAGGTTAAAATGACGACACACACCCTTGCTCCCACGTAGGTCAGTAGCTTCCTCATTCTGTGCAAAGGTCCTACAAATACTATCATTTGTGTGCTAGTCAGTTTCAGTCCTGTGCTTAGTCCAAGAAGTTGCTACTACAGGAGACAGAGCCCTACTGTGTACCACAGGCAGCTAGGCAAGCAAATTCTGTGTCTAAGTAAGAGACCAGCATAGAAGGGGAAGGGACTTTTAGGGCAGAGAACAAGCATTCAAGAAGCTATAGGGCCCTTTGCTACTGGAGGGGAGAGAGAGGACATCAAAGGTAGAAGGGTGGAAAACAAGAATCAGCAGGGGACAGATCCTGCCAGGAAGTTTGAACCAAATTTGATACTGATAAGCAAGCAGTCTCCAGGGAGCTTTTGACCTGGGGAAATCAGGCTGGGGTTGTATTTCCACTTGTAAAAGATTAGCCTGGTTGCTTCAGAGAAAGAATTACAACTGAGTGAAAGCAGGGGTGCTGGCCCCATAAGGGAGCAGGAGAGGAGGCTTATGGCTTGAATTCCAGCAGTGGTCTAGCTTAGAGAGGAAGATGTGGGGTTCGCAGCCAACCTGGACTCCAGGACAAGTCCCTGCAGCAACCTTCTTTCAGTAACAAGCAGAGACTAAGCAGAGGAGCGTACGTAGAAACAAACAAACAAACAACAACAACAACAAAATTAGAGCCAATGCCCATGCTAAAAACCACAACTCTCTACTTCTCCCCTGGGATGGCAAATGCTATCAGCTTGAGTGGATTTAGGATCACTATGGAAACACCTGGCAGGGCCTTTCCAAAGAGTTTTAACTGAGCAGGAAGAGCCATCTAAATGCAGGCAGCAATATCCTATGGGCTGGGATTCAGAACTGAATGAAAGGAGAAGTTGACGTGAGCCTTTGTACTGCCCTCTGCCTGCTTTCTTATTACGGACACAGTGGGACCACCCATCTCCCATGCCTGTTGCCATGCCTCTCCATCATGAGCAAACTGCGAGCAAAAATAAGCTCTTCCTCCTTTTAAGTTATTTTGTCAGGACATTTGTCACAACAAACAGAGGAAATGACACACCTTTTTTGGCCATCACCAATAATTACCCTAGGTCCTATGAGTTCTACATCTGAAAATCATTTAATCATTTAATTGTTCGGCACTTAATGGAATCCTTCTGTGCACCCAATGCTGTGCTAGGCTAAAAATAAAATAAAAGGGCCCTTTCCTTGTCTCAGAGAAGCTGATTGCCTTGTGCAGCTGACTGAGGTATAAACAGGTAAGAGTAACTAGACACTGGGTACTAGCCAAAGAACTCCCTTTAGATAAGAGGCTGGAGAGAGGATATTGCACGAGATGCGAACAGCTTATGCCGAGGACATGAGAGTAAGTAGCTAAGAAGATGTGTGGGGTCTCTGCCACCCAGCTTTGGTTCTCAGAGAAGTCATGGACGATGAGCTGAGAAGGATGGGCCAAGCTGCAATGTGAAGGCTAGATTTCAGATTTATGTGCAATACATAAGGTGGGGAAAGTGATAGGGGCATAGTTAGGACTTGAGTCCATGTCCTAGGCCACTTTAATCTATCAGGACCATCTTCTCTAAGGGTGCCCAGTGAAGGCACTTGCTCTACCTCATTTCCGGGACTGTAGCAGGCCCTTTTCCAGATTGGACTGTCACAGGCAAGAACCTCACATCCCAGTCTGCTGAAGCTTTGTAAGCCTCCTCTTTCATCCTCTGCTCCACTTTCCAGCCAGAGCCCCTTAGCTGTTCTCTGCTCACTGTAGATCCAAGTCGACTGGGGACTCTTAGGGCATCTTTGCTCATATTGTTCTTTCAAAGCCCACTGGACATGTCCAAGGAAATATCCGTTTTTTGTGGATTGGTCTCAACCTTGAAGAAACAACTCACAGTGCATGTTTCTCTGACCTTTCCTTGACCCCTCCCGATCCTCCCCAAAATGGAGATCAAGCCCTTTCTCTGGATTCCCTGGCATCTGGTACATATCAGTATCATTAGAGAACATGTCACCTTGCCTCATGGTATTTATTTGGAAGCCTGTCTCCAGGCTAGAATGCAAGTTCTATCACAACATGAAGCCATATCACATACCATTTTAACTCAGCTTATAGCACCATGTTTGATGCATCCATACAAGCTCAATGAATGGTAAACAAAAGTCCATTTTTGTCTAAAGTAGTTTGCGTCTACACCAAGCAACTCTGTTATAACAAATAAATCACTTTTGTGTTACCTTTACCCAGCTGGAAATGTTAAAAGATCTAGGGCTCAGGAGTTGGCAATGGCCGGGCTACAGCAACTGGAGGGACTGAAGCACATATTTAGATTCATTTGGCCAACAATTATCATATAGAGCCCAGTATATATTTTAAGGATCCTCCCCATCACTTTTGTATGTCTTGAGGCCTGAACAAAGTACTAAAAACATGCCTAGAGTGATTTTTTTTTATTTTTTCTTTCTTTCTTTTCTTTTCTTTTCTTTTCTTTTTTTTTTTTTTTTTTTTTTTTTTTTTTTTTTTTTTTTTGAGACAGGATGTCTCTGTTACACAAAGCCCTGTCCTGGACTCTGTAGACCAGGCTCACAGAGATCCACCTGCCTCTGCCTCCCAAGTGCTGGGATGAAAGTGCTTAGAGTGATCTTAGGGAATGCTATTTCTATACTTACAGTTGGGATTGTTTTGAAAAGATAGCCAGCATATCCAAAAGAAAGACCATAGGTAACTCTCCTCGCCTCCCTTTATGGAAGGGGTTTGAACTGTCAGGGGTATTTTTATTTCTCAATGTGCAATTCACATCTCTTCACTTTTTACAAAATCAAGGGCCCACGTGGTTTTACTCAGCGTCATCATAATCATGAATTCCTTTGGTTGCTAGGTATTCTGTTAGTATTTCTCACCATTCCTTCATGCAAGAAGAGCAAGTTTGCGGTTTCAATCTCAAATATATTTTAAATTTATTTTTTGAGGCAATAACATAATTATATCTGTCCTTTTGTTTTGTTTTGTTTTTTGTTTTTTAAGACAGGGTTTCTCTGTGTAGCCTTGGCTATCCTGGACTTGCTTTGTAGACCAGGCTGGCCTGGAACTCACAGCAATCCACCTACCTCTGTGATTAAAGGTGTGAGCCACCACCACCCGGCCAGACATCTGTCCAATTTTAAGTCCTAAGAAAAGCCTATTAGTTCACCCAGAAGCAAAAAGAGTTAAATGGTACATACTCACGTATATCGAGACATTAGTCCAAGGGACACGTCCCATGAAAAACTTTACTTACCAGGAAAGTGGGTCAGAGGGGAGGACATCCTATTGAGACTTTAGGTTAGAGAAGCCTGGGAGAATGAGGAAATAGAAGGATCCAGAGGGTCCTGGAAACCTACAAGAGAAACTTTATGACAGGCAGATCTGGGTCCTGGGGTCCTCCTCAAACTATGGGACCAGCCAAGGAAAATATAGGCAGTAAACTTCGAACCCCTACCCAGACTAGCCGATGGACAGGACATTCTCCACCGTTGAGTGGAGAAGGAGATCTGACTTTCACACAACCTCTGGTGCCCCATCTCTGACCACGTCCCCTGGATGGGGAGGCATGGTGGCACTCAGAGAAAGGATAGCAAGTTACCAAGAAGAGACTCAATACCCTAAGAGCATATATAGGAGGTGGAGGTCCCCCTCAATCACAGACATAGGGGAGGGGAGTAGGGGGGAAGTGGGAAGGAGGGGGGAATGGGAGGATACAAGGGATGGGCTAACAATGAGATGTAATATGAATAAATTAATAAAAGGAAGAAAAGCCTATTAGAATGGGTGTCCGTCCTCAAATCCCACCCACCACTCTCAGCTTTTAAACATTAGAGCAGCCTCCAGGAGTTTCAAACTAAACCTGGAACATCCCATGGGGTTTGCTGCTCGAGTAAGAAGTACCTAGAACCTTACTGTCCAAGTTCCTGGGGCACCTGGGAGACTGCTCATGTGGCAGACTGCACAGACTGCAAATACTGAAACACATACTGACAGTCCCAGGACAGCTTTAAGGCTGCTTGAAGGACATGCAGCACACTGTTTCAAAAAACTACTGTTGGGAAAGGGGTTGAGGATGGAGTGTTAGGGCCTGCAAGCAGGCAAAGGAGGAGCAAATCTTACTTCCAGAACCTTCATTACTCATTAAACTGATTCATACAGAAATGGGTGGAGGGGTGAGTAGTTCACTTAAACGAGGCACCAGCTTGTTGACACGTACAGTGAGAAAATCAAGGCAGGGGCAAAGGGAAGGTGGGAAATCGTTGGATGTTTTAGAGGGAAAGTGGAATTGTTGCCTCATTAAAAGGGAAATACTTGACAGTTTGGGGATCTCAGTGTGAACATTTTTCTCAGACTTGCCTAAGAATTGAGTGCAGTCGGATGCAGGGAAGCATTGTGATTTATTGGAAGGGAACCCAAAGGATGGGGAGCAAATGCTTTCCTGATTATGTGCTTTTCAAGATAAACCAGAGAACGTCATACAATGTATTTGGATCATATTGACTCTTTACTCCCCATCCACACTTCTGACTCCTTCCAGATCTACACCCGCCTCCCTGGCACCGAAATTCCTGTCCTTTTTAAAAATTAACCCATCAACTCCAATTTGTGCTGCCTATATAATCCTGAGTGTAGGGCCAACCGCTGGAGATGGGTTGGCCTACAAAGAGCCATACCCTTAAAGCAAACTGACTCTCCCTCCTCAGGAAGCCATGGACTGCCCAGACTGAGCTCCTTAGGAGGGGTGGCTTGTTGACCTCCCTGTTCCACTCCATACTAAAATGTCCACCAACTTGAATTTGTTCGGACAGCCACAGCTGCTGTGACTTAATGACAGCTGACTTCTGTCATGCACAGACTTTGGCTCTGGTCCTCACCTACCTTTTTGGCTCTTAACATTTTTCCACCCCCTCTTCTGGGATGGTCCCTGAGCCTTGGGTAAAGTAGTGGTATGAATGTCCCATTTGTGGCTGAGCACTCCATTTATGCTTCTTCTCTGTGCTTTGACCAGTTGTTTCTATGTGAATCATTGTCCATGGCACAAAGAAATATCTCTAATGAGGTCTGATAGCTCACTAGTCCATAGATACAGAGGGACATTTGATACTATGTCCATTTATTTAGCAGAATAACATATATTATTCTAATGTATAATGATACAGCAGTAGGGTCCCTATGGGGCCTGTGAGCTCTCCAACTGTGAGTTCATAGCCAAATTTACAGGGCCAGACATTCCTCTTATTCTTGAAGCGGGCCTTAAATCCACTGATGATAATTTTGTCCCTTGAGTCATAGACGATTGGATCATGGACTTTATGCTTCTCAATATAGTCACATGGTGCCTGTACTTGTCATCTACCTATGTTATACTTTTACCTTGGAAGTGATTTTAGAAATCACTATTAGAAACAGAGCCAAAAAGCAAAACAAACAAACAAACAACCCAGCACTACCAAAGATGAAGAAAACCCATTTCCCATGATACCCAATTGGTGGAGTATGAAAATCCAGCAAGAAACAAGGAGGGCTGGGGGAGGAGAGTCCCACAGGGCAAACACCTATGTGGATACATATTTTGTGAAGCACTTATTGGATATTCATAACAAACTAGGGATAAGCGCCAAGGGCAAGCATGTGACTTATTCAAAGTTCTTGGAGCTCACACTCTAAGGCGAAACAGCTCAAATTAAAATAGAAAGGTAGAAACCATGGCACTCCTGAGTATATGAAAATCATGGAAGTAGGGCTCCTAACTGAAGGAAGAGGTGACTGGGATGAGCTGCACGTGATTATACTTGCAAACTCTCTAAGTACAAAGCAGGAGGGAGGTACAGCTGAGCTCTACGATGGACTTTGGATTTAGCTGTTAAATCAAACTGCAGTTCTTTTGGCACTAAAGGGGCTGGATTCTGCCTGGCGGTCAAAGGCTGCCAAATCCTTGATTTAATATATTGCCTTTCCAATGAAAAATAGCTATAATGAAAATAGCGTATGTCTTACATAAACTCTCAGCAGTATCACACACACATTAACTAGGATTCATAATACTTTATTGCACGTGGTCTGCCACACTGAGTTAAAACTGCCATTTCTTCTTCTTTTAAAAAATCTTGCCTCAAGGTTTCTTTTCTTAAAAAAGGAAAAAGAAAACTTTAATGGGTGTGAACGCTTGACTGAATGTAAGTAGACTATGCGTGTGTACCTGGTACCTACAGGCAACAGAAAATGGTATGGGATGGCCCAGGACTGGCTTCTTCCCTGGTGTAAGTACCCTTAATTACCAAGCCATCTCTCAACCCCCAACAAGATTTACAATTTTAATAGATCTAGTTTGATTTCATCATTTTTCCTTTCTGCATTTAAGTCATGATTTTTCTGTAGCTTAGTTTCATTAACTTAAATGAAAAAGTGTCCGTACATCAATCCTGAGTCTTATGGCTTTGGGTCTTGACTTTTAAGTTATCTAAAATTAGATGAATCTGCTTCGTAGAGCAGCATCTCAGGACCTCATGAAGGAGGTAATGATCTGGGATATAGTTCCCTTCTGATACCTGATGCTACGTCAGGCTCACCTGGCTATTTTTCCTTAGCTCTTTCTTGTACCACACTATTCTCGTCCTATTATTCTCTGGGTTAGATATGTGGGCCTTACTGGATGAAGGGATTCTATTCCTTGGGGCAAAGAAAGTTGGATAAATCCTGCTAGACTGGGAGGACCATATCTAATACAGCATATACGGGATCGCTGGAGCCCAACAAAAGACTAGAGATTAATAGTAATACACAAGGCACTTTCTATATGTTGTGACTGGGCATACACCTCTGCTAATTCCTTCCAAATTCCCAACTGGAGTCCATAGGCCTGTCCAATTTAAAAAGTTGTTCTTAAGTTTAAAAGTAAGGTAAGAAAACACCCACTTAGTTCAAGTTAAAAGTACTGAGTTGGAAAATGAATTAACTGAGCAGCAAAAACTTCAAATGGATAAGACAGTATGGTAATCCAGCTGAGTTTGCTCAGCATGTATAAGGCCCTGGGTTCAATTCAAAGCATTGCAAAAACAAAACAAAAAACATCACCCCTTGGTTAGTGCAATAATTTGAGCAGACCCCGCTGGGCACCGATCCACCCATCACGATGTTCTTGTAGGTTTCTAGGACCCTCTGGGTCCTTCTATTTTCCCATCTCCTATATTTCTCTTATCTAGAGTCTCAGTAGGATGTCCTCACATCTATCCCAATCTCCTGGTAAGTGAAGACTTAAACATCGAACCCCTACTCTGATCTACCCAACGGACAGGACATTCTCCAGTTATGTGGAGAGCAGGGACTGACTTTGACATGAACTCTGGTGCTCCATATGTGACCACTCCCGCTTGGTGGGGAGGCCTGATGGCACTCAAAGAAAGAATAAGCAGGCTACCAAGATGAGACTTGATAGCCTATGACCATATTGTGGGGCAGGAGATCCCCCTCGGTCATAGACCTAGGGGAGGGGAACAGGGTGAAAGCGGGAGGGAGGGAGGAATGGGAGGATACAAGTGATGGGATAACAATTGAGCTGTAATCTGAATAAAGTAATTAAATTAAAATTTTTAGAAATCACCCCAAAAGCAAAATGATAATTTAATGTGTTTGAATTTTCTTAATCTGATATATCAAAATTTAATTACACCACTTACTACTGCCTGAAATGATTAATACATAGACAGTTTCCAGTCAACAAATTTGTGTTTGGGCCACTTTTGCATAGGGACTAAATTATATGTACTTTTTATCCATTATTTATCATTTCTGAGTTACTCCAATTGATTAAGCATCATAATTTAGGGTATATTTTAGTATTCCCCCTACAATGTCAAAACAGAAACTAAGAAAACAAGTCAAAGAATTTAAATTTTCTATTTAAATATGTCTTATATGATCATGTAGACAATGACTTTCTGCTAAAGAAAAATACAAGTTAGCAAATCTAGAAGAAACAGTATACCAATAATTAAATAATTAAGAGATGAGCCTCAGTAATGCAGATATCTATTTTATTAAAAAAGTTACAAACAGGTGGACTGCAGGGTCGTCTTACAAAATGACAAGAATGAAATCTATTGGAAAAATTTTACTTTTACAAATCTTCATAGGTAATTGTTCAATGTTTGTACTTGTTATTTGAGATTTTACTGTTCACTGATAAAGTTACAGTACATTAGATCCATAATAGGTTACATGATTTTATTTGCAGAGCCCTACTGCAGTGATTTGAACAACTCCTAAACAGATGCCATAATAAAGACAAGACATATATTGCATTTAATATTCATTTCTTATCCTAATAAGCAACATGCAATCTATTGAGGAAGCTAAAATAACTTTTGGTCCCTTTTCTTAAAATGTGCTGGAGAAACCACCTTTAAAATCACTTTCCCCTGATTCCTGTGATCCTAAGTGAATCCAAGTGAAATTTGCTGCTGAGGTCAATGACAATGAATACTGTGATAGAGGTGACGGAAGGCGAAGCAGGGAAGCACAGAAGAATATCCATAGGAAAGAAATACTGTGTAAAAATCAATCCGCAGAATACTGAAGCCATCATGAATTATTTGATTCCTTTCGAATTTCACGGACCTAACAGTGATGAGCCACAACCACTTAAGCTGCTCTGAAATGAGTGTTTGGCTATAAAGTGCAAACTCAAACTATGTCTTAGCTTCAAGCAGTTTGTAAATAAGGACCAAATGTCTCAGCTGCCTCTCCCCTCATACTCTCACCATCAAACCCCCAAGTTAAGGACAAGAGCTCACTTTGATCAGGAATCAAATGCAACACGATTTAAAAAAAGGAAATCAAAGTTGAATCATTTTCTACTCATTAATTAATGGCCATGCTGACCAATAAATCACATGAATGTAGATATCACTTTATTTGAACACCACACACAATACAAATTTAAAATTGCCACACCCTTCCACAAACCATCACTGCATATAGTAGAGCTTTTCTTGACAAAGTTATTGAGCTATTATTATAGATGAAAAGCATAGTTTTGGTTTTGTTTCATTTAGAAGCATGTTCAAATGACTAAAGCTGGGCTCCTAAAATCGAGAACTTTGGTGCAGTAGGTGAGCTGCAGTTACTAACTTCTGCAAATTAAAAGCACACAAATAAAACTGAATAAAAACCCAAGAACCAAATACTGTCAACCATACACAACTGAAAAATAACGGCTAGAAAAAGCACTCATCGTCCTGATGTTAAAACTGAACCAAAAGATTACTCATTGTAAGTTTTTTTTTTCTGTTTCTATACCTGCGTTATTGGTAAAATGTTCAAGTATTCAGACAAAATGTGCTGATTAGGTAAACAACATGGAAGGCAATGGCTATTAGAAAGCACATTTGCAAAAAGAAAAAAAGACAAAACAGCCAGAGACATGGCACTACTCTCCCTCCTATTATACAGATTTTGTCTCTACTACGAACATGCTTCTTGAAAAATAACTAAAAAGCAGTTATGATAGTGCAAGAAAACATTAACAAATATTGCTTTAAACTATTATTCAGAAAGACAAATATTAAGAACTAGGAAGTATACATAATTTTATTTGAATTCCATTTTCCATGTGCAGAAGTCTACCAGATGTCAATGGCAAGCCTGACAGGCAAAGCTGAGCTATCTCTGTTTAGGTATACAATTAATTTACCATGGACACAATATCCCTTTTCAAAGGCATTGCTAAGTAGGTCATAACTAAGTTTAGAACGTCACAGAAAGGAAAATGTTACTGCTGCAATTCAATGCTGCAAATGAGATTAACACATGTGAAGGCCCAATGGGATCAGATACTTAACTCTTCAAGTAAATGCTGTACTGTTAATTCCCAACATCACCTGTAACTTGCAGAACTTGGTAATTACAAAAACTGCACTTGAAGAAAAGGGATATTCCATCCATACAGGTAAAATGTGATCTTTAGCTTCTTTTTACAACACTGCCACACGTAAACAAAGTCTCAAAGTATTAACCAACCATTTAAAGGAGAAAGATTTTACAAATAGGATGAAGCATTGGTACGAGGTAATATACAGAAGTAACCATTTGTTTAAGGCTCAATTTTTTCTCCATTATATCTTTCTTTTAAAAGGCATTGAGTAGGTAATACTGAGTTTGAGTAATAAATACAAGTTGAGAAACTGATTAAAGAAATCAACTAACATTAAAATTAACCCTTTCATCTTAGCCATCATAAGAACTTAAAAAGCTATAAAAGGACAAATTGATAAAGAACAAATTTTAAATGTATGGTAAACGTGCTAAGCATTACTGTTAAGGTCCTTGGATCTTGAGGGCCAAAGACCTTATGCACTTCATTAGATGTATGGCAACATGCTGTGATAGAGACAGGTTTACCAAGGCTCAGTTCTGCAACCCAGGTTGTAAAGTTCTCCAAAGCAGCATCTGTGCAAATTTCCTCTGAGTTTTATCTGCAAATAAGATCAAAGACATTTCATGAAAACTTAGAAATATACAGTAGAATATTAAGGAATAACTCTGATGACAGATCCAAATGTATGTATGCATATATACATGGATGGATGGATGGATGGATGGATGGATAGATAGATAGTTAGATAGATAGATAGATAGATAGATAGATAGATAGATAGATAGGCAGACAGATAGATAGTTGCATCCATGCATACTGCAGGTCACTAGTAACGGGATCTTAGGGTGTACTCCGTCAGTTTAAGTAACAAAGTAATTTTCTGTACAGGTCCAGCAAAGTCACCAAAAAGCAGAAGTGTAGTAAAGATAAACTGGATAGAATACACTGTGATTTTGTTACTACTTACGTTATAATACTATGACATTTCCTATTCACACATATGTGATATTAAAATATTTGGACTGATTAAAGTGATCTTACAATACCGAAGTGGGAGTGAACGGTGCTTCTGCTTTGAATTGGATCTGTTCCTATTATAATTGGAAGTGGTGGTAGATGTCAATGCTCATTATGGGTTATCTTGTTAGTATACTAGTTATTCCAAAGTTTTGTTTTGTGGGAATCCAGTGTGACTCAGAGTGTAGACACTGAAACCTGGAGGGTGATATGCAGCAAGTCCCATGCCCTACTTTGATCTGCTCTTTTTAGGGGCACCCTCACAATCACAAGAGCTTGTCCTGTAATAGAGACCCCTCAGTTTCCATCTTTACAACTGACAGATTTCTGCCTTCCGTTTGATACTAGGAGAGAAAAATCTATCATTTAAACATTATTTCCTTCAGCAGTGCTAAGTCTACAATAGGCTCCTTGAGGAACAAAACAGTGTTTGTTGTTTAATGTAGAAGATAAAAAAGTTAGCACACAGCCAGAAACAAAAGAAAAACCACTGTGAAAGAGTGCCAAGTGAAGCCAGGGTAAGATCTCCACAAGCTCTAGTAATGTCTATAAACATGTAATTTTAATTTCATTTGACAGCTACACTTCTATTAGTGCTCAAAGAGCCTGAGAGAATGTGTTCTCATTAGCTGTATCATAAACATGATTACTTTGAAAGAATTTCATTATTGAAAGAATTTCATCATTATTGAAATTCTGCCAACTAAACTTGTTACAAAAATCTTCCTCTTTAGAAACTATCACAACAGTTTTGTCTTGTTAACAGTAAGTGTTACATGTGGAGAGCTAAGTATTAGATGAGAATATGGGTTAAGTTTGAGCAAGTCCAATTTCCTCATCATTAAAATAGCAAGAGAAATACTTCCCTCAGAGTTGCTATCCCTATTGTCTAAGGTAATGTCTGAAAGTACTTCATAAATGTCAGGAATTGCTTTCATTTCCCTACTATGTTACTGATCTTTAGACCACTAGGATCATACTATAAATTCTTTAATATCTACACTAAGGACATTCATACATAGGGACTTTCTTTTCAAGCTTAGTTAGACTTTATATATCTTTTAAACTAAAATAGTATTTGATTGTTTATATATGAGACTTCTCCCCAGTTAATTTAAAACAGTGCACCATAAATTCTAATTTGTAGTTTTCAAAATAAATATACAAGAGCTTGAACTTTTCAGATATGATTATAACATCATATCGAAGATATAAAATGTGATGACTCAATACTCTTAACATCAAAATGACAAAATATTTACATACCACAAACCAGCTTACTAATCAAATCCGATATTAAATAAATGTTACATATCACTTTCCACCCAAAGAACCGTGAGTAACATTTCATCTAGCCACATGCCTGAAGATTAATACCCTAGTGAAATCATGCCATACAGATAAACTTTGAGTCATGCTCAACAGTATGAACATGGAGTATACCTTTAAACAAAGTGATAAGGGTCAGTTTTCAAGAGAGCAATAAATTATAATTCTCTGCAGCAATAAATCCTGAAGTAACTTCTTTCATTAAGCCTAAAGGACAGTGTCTCTCATATTAGTAATATTCATGATGGAAAATGGAAATGTTCTTGCTCTACAGTGACAGCAAAATGTTCAGTTTATTAACACTCTCATTCACTTAAAAAAAAATTCCAGAGTCTTTAAAGGCAGCCACTCAGATTAGCACATTTTCACTCTCAGACTGTCACACTGAGACACACTCATTTACTGCAAAACTGTGACTTGCTGCTTTCCTGTGCCACACACCATAAGATAATACTTACGCTGCCAGCCAGCCAGAAAATCTTAATTCTGGCAGCTTCTATTCACACCCTCACTAAAAGTCTTTGATTTTGTTTAATTTTTTCTAATAAAATTATGAGAGTAAAAATAGAAGCAGGCAACAGTTCAAACTTTCTCTCAATAAATGAGAAAGAATCTCCCAAGCCGAATAAACTGGTACACAAGAGTACCAAACACAGAACACACAAGAACAAAGATCATTATTTATGTGTCAGCCTGAAGAAAAAGGAGATTCTTGACTCGGGACAAAACGCATCATTTTCATGAGGCAGCAGAATGTCCAGGATGCTAACAAAGGCTCATGGGGGGCTTAGTGTGTAAATGTCCTTTACAGTTTTAAACACAATGGTATTTACAACCATAATTGTAATCTTTTAAGCAAATACAGATGTGCAACTACAGTTACTTTTTTCTTTCTTCCTTTTTCTAGTTTCAGACATTTGAAACCAAGAGATTTAAGTAAGGAATATTCCTAAAAGATGAAATTCTCTTTACATTTTTATTTGAGAGTTTCATATTTGTGGTAAATAGTAGTTTTACTGATAGACCTCTGTTATGTGATAGAGGTAGGAATTTTCTGTTGTTGTTACCTATGTTGTTTCTTTACCATAATTTTCATGAAGCTTATTGGCACTAGATTAGGAAGACTAAATCATTAAAAGTACTAATTGTCTCCCATTAAACACAGACAGCAAAAGATGAATCCATGTCATAAATGTCTTCAATGGAGGTGGAACCATGCTGGAAGGGAAGCACACATCCTGAACGCATATAGATATGGTGTGTACGATGAACCAAGAGTCAAAGGGAAGGACTTAAATCATTTTCTTATTGTCAAATATTTAATATGATGTGTTCAATTCTATTATCTCAAATATTGTTACCATGCCCAGTGGTGGTAATGTGAGGCCAACTGCTAACTTTGAATCAGACAAAATAAAGTACTGTCCCCACAACTATCAGTAGTTCTTCCTGAAAGCAATATTCCCAATACTGTGGCTAATCCAAGGAATCTGTGCAAATGGTTTTGAGTGGATATATTTTCCAACAACTGACAGGACTTCAATTTTTCTTAGTCACATTATCTTCTAAACTGTACAACTCCACTGAGAAGTAATCTTGTGATGAGAATTGTTCCAGTAGTAAGGCTAGGACACTTCCTAGGTGGCAGTTCTCCAACTCCATGATGCAATTTTTGTTAATTCGACTGATGGCTCATTCTAAGCCAGAGAGGTAATGGAGTAAAACTGAATGGCTCCCATACATTTCATTCTACAATCAAAGCCCAATCTTGAGGTTAGAGTAACCACTAGGAATTAAAAGAGGGACCATATAGACAGGGTCTTTCTAATAAGACACTTCCCCTCCCAGTGCCAGTCTCTTCGGGTACCCCATCTACTCTGAAGTATCAAACTGAGAACCTTGTGGGGTATCACAGAAGAATTAAGGGTGTCAGGGAAGGCAAGCAGCTCTGTCCATCCGTTGCACTCCAGGTCTGCTAGAAAACCTCAGGGTTTTCTGCTGCAAAGCATGCTTCTCCACAATTCAAATCCTCTCTTCTCCGACACACAAGGATGAACAGAGGACTGCTCCCTACTGAAAGTGGCTGAGGAAAGAAAGATGTCCCTAATACCATTGCACTTTCCGTGACAGAAATCCACCTCAGGCTTCTACTCAAACAAGTCATATTTAACTCGATTGGAAAATGCCAGCATTTTATGGTACGTAGTGTGATTTAATCTTCAAGACTTTCGTAGCACATTTGCTGAACTATCATATTTAGTGGAGGAAAAAGACTAAGAACTTGTTCAATCCACATTTATATGAAAAACCTTGAAAATTTAATCCACCCCTACTCCATTAAAGAAATAGTATGTCCAGCTAGAATAAAATCCCATTCATAGATGGTTTAGCTTTCCAGGGCCTTTTGTTACAATCCCAGGCATTCTGCTGCACGTGAAATGACGTGCTGGTCTTGAATGGAGAATCTCCTTTTTCTTCAGGCTGACATACATAATGAACTGGGGCTGACAAACAATGATCTTTGTTCTGTCATTTGCTCCCTGGTGTTTGGTACTCTTATGCACCATTTACTCTACTTGGGAGAACCTGTTCCATAACATGCTGATGAAAATGTTAGAATATTTTGCAGACCTTCAGGCCACAGTATAGAACACCTTTCCCTCTTGAATAAAATGCTCTCCTTATAGCATTCCCCAATGCTGGACTGACACACAGGAACGCCTTAAACATCATTTTTAAAGATTCTACCTGCCAAAAGGTTAAACCAAATTATCATGTAAAGGAAACTTTAATGAACATCGCCCTGCTTTTTGGGAAATGGACAGAATATTCAAGGGCTTTATTATGTTTCTTCAAAGTCCTTTTTTTTTTAGGATGAAAAAAACCACCTTCCACCCCCTGCAGCATACTCATGTTTCAAGGCCTGACTCAAATGCTCCTCTTCCCATGCTGCTTAAGCTAGCTGGCTCTCAACCAGGGCTTGTTCCACCCCCACGCCCACAGGGGTATTTGGTAATTTCTAGAAATAATATGTTTTGTCAAAAGGAGAGGGTTGGAGCATAGTATCATATCTACTGGATACTGCCACTGATGCTGCTCAATATTTGATGGTCCTAAATAGCCCTCAACAACAAAAGCCCAGAGGACTGAGAATTTCTGCTTTCTCCTTCCCCTCAATCCCCACACTGCTCTGATTTTCTTCTTGTATAGTATGTTATTAAGAAAACAGTCATCCTTCTCAATAACATTATACCAAGGAGTACACTGTCAACTGAACTAATATACCAGACGGAGAAGCTACTGACTTAGGGAGTAAAACAAGGGGTAGACCACTGAGCTAGGTTTTTATGTAACTGTGGCTGCTGCCCAGTCAAACAGTTCTACAAGGCACTTGTGCTTGCTAGAAGCCACTGTGTGGTCAGTAAAGAAATCAGGATGGCAGCTGAGTCTAAAGAATCTGCTATACTTCCTAATTTACAATAAGATGACTGCAAGTGGGAGGGTAAAAGGGGAAGAAACAATCCTGGGAGCCAGGCCCTGAAGCAGGTGTTAGGCAACAGACTAGTGACCCAAATTAAAGGGTGTTAGGAAATAAATGTGAGGAACTATCAGGAGCCATTCTTAGAGCACTAATAAATGTCCCCTCTCAGTTAAACACAGCCAGTGGTCAGAAGCAACCACTGTCTTTCTGTCTTAAGTACTACTATTTCTAATAAAGGCCTTTTCTAAGATGACTGACAAACACTTCTCAAGTCACCTTTACTAGTCAAAAGTTTGATCGTCAGTTTAGATCTGGAACTGACAGCCTTCAGGGATCCACGACTCACAGCAACTCACAATCCATCACATACTTGTTGAGGTAACAGTGAGGAAAAACAACCACAAACTCCACTAGCCTCAGGTTACAGGCCCACATACCTATCAGCTCCATCTGATTTGGGGTTAGTATGCACTATGTTCTAAAAGATCCTTCAGAAATCAAGCTGATTAAGTGTTTTATTTCAAGGGGGCCACACCTTTAGCCATGTGCTCTGCTTACAAGAACAAAAAAAAAATCAGGCAGAAAGTTACACATTGTTACAAAGTCACTTAATAAAAATGTGTAATTACTGGTATTAATAACATCTGAGTTTAGCATGTTAATCAACAATATGCAAAAAATGTAGTTGGCTTGATATTTTTCATCAGTCCCATGTATACATACATCCCCTGTAAGTAATGGAAAAACTGAGATCATGAGAGCATATAAAATGAAACAAACTCAGATAACATTTATAATAAAAAAAAAGATCTAAAGATGGCTGTAGAAACTATCCAACAGTGGTAACAATTGACCCTCTGTGTGTATGAGACCAATTTTGCTTCTAGCCTCCTTTTCTACATTAATGACAGGAAGAACATTTTATGGGGTTCGGTTAACTTGTATAAGGATGATAAAACTCAAACAACGCACATGTATTTGTCATCTGCTCAATTAACAGTGTGAGAAAATCAGAACTTAATGGTAAAGATGTGATCACCATACAGAACTTGTTCAAACCTGAAGCTGGTTTACAATTTAAAAAACAAATTATGGAATCAAGAACGTAAGACTCAGTCACCTACATATCTACACCTTAAAAACTACACTGTGTGCATGACACTATCAGTAAGACATAAACTAGACTACAGTCCCAACATGACTCTAGGCAATAGCAGATGTAGCTAGACATGAGAAATGAATTTTCATCAATGTTCCTGGATGGTAAAGGCTGATGAGTGAAAGCATTTTGAATAAGGCCCTGCTGTCATCCTTCATTTTCAAAGAGGACACTACCTGACAAGAATCCTGTGTAAAAGGGTAAAGTAGGGACTATGAGTTCTTTCTCCAGGCAGCACAAGTAAAACCAGACCTTTGATTAGGAATCATGGCTGCAATCTGTAATGCCACTTGTCATGTGCAAAGCTGCTTCCAGACTGGAGGTCAACCCTGGCTCAGAAGGGTCACATTCATCCTGATACTTTCTTGCCAGTATGGCATTTACTGTGGTTTTCTTAATCGTCCACAGTGCTGGTTGTTTCTATGATTATCTAAGTTCTACTCTGAGACTATTTACCGATTACAATCCAGCTGAAAAGACAAGATATGTGTACAATCATCTCATCTTAAATGCTCAATAAACTTTTACATAACCTTATTTCTCCAAAGCTCATTTAAAAAAAACATATTATGTTGACCACGTCCCCTGGATGGGGAGACCTGGTGGCAGTCAGAGGAAGGATAGCAGGCTACCAAGAAGAGACTTGATACCCTATGAGCATATAAAGGGGGAGGAGGTCCCCCTCAGTCACAGTCATAGGGCAGGGGAATAAGGGGAAAATGGGAGGGAGGGAGGAATGGGAGGATACAAGGGATGGAATAACAATTGAGATGTAAAATGAATGAATTAATAAAAAGTATGATTTGACATAAAGTGTGAAGGCCTGTTATTGTTCTGAATTCTGTGACTTGTTAACCAAGTAGAAATGAGCCCTGCTCTCAGGATGGTTTCTCCTGACATCACAGATGATTTAAACAGATCTTCATGTCATCACATATGTATTCAGAATGAAATGAAGGTTCTTTGTTACTACCAGAGGTCACTTAGGTTCCACAAGTACAGATGAACTTGATTAAATAATCATTCTGTTAAATCAAGTACTTGGCTGATTAGAAAATGGGTGCTTTCAATTATAGTGGCTCTCTTCCCCAGAATCTTAAGTTTTAAAAACACCAGAAAATTATTCATCATCTTGTGAAATTACTTTTGAATGCTGTCCTGTGCATCTTGGACACTAAGATTGGAAAGCTGGGGAAAGATGTACTATGGTATGAATCAGCCCTTCCCAATGATATCAAGGAAGGCTGCGAAGGAAAACTGGAAAGTCACTCCTTACAAATGTGCGTCTCATCAACGGTGGTACACACGCTGTCTTACCTTTGTTCTGCTTCTCTGCATTTTAAAATAGTTTTCTGCATTGAACGATGATGGTTTTATGCTGAGGAAAAATGTTATCTTAAAAATACAGAAATTTAAGGTGGCATCAAATGTATGAGTGTATTACTATTAACCAGCTGCTTGTTTGTATTATATATGATAAGCAAGAGACCACCTGGTCCATACACTTCCACCAACTAACCTGCTCGGTATGGCCATGATTGAGGTTTGCTTTCTTTACTGGACAACACAAGTTGTACAACACTGATCTTGCTTCTCGGGCAGCGATGAATAGTTCATTTGCCTGACGATCTCAGCAAAAAGTTCATCCACCATTGATTTACTTTTTGCTGATGTTTCCATGAACGGACAGCCCCATTCTTGAGCCAGCGCTCTGCCTTCGGAAGACATCACCTCTCTCTCCGGTTCCAGATCCACTTTGTTTCCTACTAGGATTAGTGGAACTTTTTCATATCTCTTCACTCTCACAATCTGATCTCGCATTGGCTTGATATCCTAGTCAAGCAAGCACAAAAGGAAAGAACAAAATTACATGTTTGCACTGCCACAGCTGATGGGTTACAATGTCACAAAACACATTTCTTGGTGGGTGAGCTCAGCTCACTTACCAAACTAAAGACAACAATGTCATTTTCCCCCAGTGAAGGAAGTACTAGGTAGGATCCACAGGCACTAGCTGTGGTTTTGTATGGGGAATGTAAAACATAAATTGCACACTAACCTTAAAACACCTCTAACCACCCCCACCCTCAGTCTTTTCCCACTAAAAAAAATCACGTTCTTAAATATGATTAATCGATTTGTACATACAGATGTTTGGCCAGCTCCCTAACCCTGCCTACTTGTCATCATTCCTTGTAACACCTGTTATCCCAGCACAGGATTGCAGCACGTCATTTGGCAATAAGGACTTAAGAGAAAGTGTTTTCAAGAGGAACCAAAAGAGAGGGAGAGAAAAAAACACCCCGAAAACAAAAGCACTTTGTAATGTTTAGAAACCCAGTTTAAAAACAGATGCACACACATTAACTATTTCATTTAAAATTGGTCACTAAGTGTTTAGCCTGTAATAACAAACAACTGTGGTAACAGTGAACTCATCCCTAGAAGGACAATGCATCTGGAGTCTGGGTGAGAAGTCATTCATTTCTCCTCCCATGTTTGCTTTCCTACTGTTTTTTTGTTTGTTTGTTTGTTTGTTTTGGGGTTTTTTTTTTACACATGCATTGTTTTTAAGTAACTGTAGTTAACTACCAAAGACCAGAGTATTAGCTACTTCTCGGTAACATCAATTTTTGGAGAGAATTGTATCCATGGACTCTGATAGGCTTAGGCCCAGCACTGCCTATTATTTGAGTTTTGTAACTTAAAAGAGTTGCCTTAAATATAAACATGTATTTGAGTAATTACAGTAAACAGAACATCCACACACAGGTCAGATCTACCAATTCAGTCTTCCCTGAATTGTCAAGCTGCTTTTATGGGTTTCTTTAGGGAAAAAGTTTAGCTAAGAATACCAACTTTTGCCTCAAAAGAATCTGAGCCTGTGCTGAAGTGATGCCACATGGTCTCATATTTCATATTGTGTCTAGAACAGAAAAGGACACAGTGGAAAGTTTATGAAACTCTCCCTTGAGAAGATCAGGAGGGTCGTGCTGATACAAAAACAAATCTTTCGAAGACCCCTTAGAAAGAAAATACCTGTCTAATAATCCTTAGCACTGTCTGTGGAAAATGCTTTTATGGTACTTTCGTTTGGAAAGTGACTCTACCTAAAATATACTTCACATTCATTTACCCAGAATGTACACTCTTTACAAAGAAATTCTTCAAGTTATTGTATTAGTTACTGAAAAAATTCCTATATAGTACTTAACTCCAACTCCTCCTATATAGTACTGTAACTTCAACACTTCCTGTATAGCACTTTAGCTTGAACTCCTAAAGAATGTGAAACTAGCACACTGCTCTGGCTAAGGCACTTAAGATTTCTTAAGTAAGCAACATTAAGTGCATACCTTTAAATGCAGAAAAAAAATCCGTTTCCTAAATCAATGGAGGTCAATATAATGGGTCAATATAAGGTCATTTATTTTCAAGGAATAAATAGCCACAATTAGTGCATCTCTTAAAATAACATCAACTTCAGTCTGTTTCCCAGTGAAGAACTGACCGGATTTTCTGAAGCAACTGGACCAAATCCAGGTTGGCTACCCCACTGAGATAAGAAAGCTGCACGCACTCCCAGCCCCACAAACTTTCTGTTAAGTATAGGCTACGAAGGCAGAAACGATATAGATCAACAGAGAAAAAGGGTCATTCTTGCTTTCTGTTGGTTAGGAATCCCAGGTACTAGTCTTTTAGATGAGTAACTTCCCTTTCGGCTGCATTCCCCGAAGTAAAACGCAAAGAAAACAGGACTTGCACTCATTTTGAAGCACCGAGATTTAGGATTCCAGCTGTGGAATTTAGGAGTGAACAGAAAAAGGGGAGGAAGGAAAAGCAAGCACACCGGTTTTCTCCAGTGTGTTAGAGATAATGGACTTCCAACAGCTTCTCCACGAAATGTTCTGTTGAGCACCTTCGTCGATACTTGTTGAACTGAGTATTGTAACTTCACTTCACATTATACCATAAGGCTATAAATACTCAGGCAGATCTATTTCGTTTTCACTTTTTCTTTTCCTTAAAAATAACTTTAAAAATATTTGCCGATGCCTGTTACTTTAGCACTCTCTACAGAAACAAGCCAGTGCTTTTTTTCCATGCCATGGCAAACTTTCAAAAGCTACACTCATTAACGCACGGCTCAAGCAAATCAGAAGTACAAGTAGGATTACCACACCCCCTTCGAAGAAATTACCAGACTAGGTTCGATTACCTGAAACGACTGTTGATTAACCAAACTATACACCAGGATGAATCCTTGGCCGTTTTTGATGTACAGATCTCTCATGGAGGCGAACTGCTCGGTTCCTGCGGTGTCCAGAATTTCCAGTACTGAGGGGGAAGAGTCCACTTCGATCTCTTTGCGGTAGAAATCTTCAATGGTGGGGTCATATTTCTCAATGAAAGTCCCAGTGACAAACTGCACAGTGAGGGCAGATTTGCCAACCCCTCCGCTCCCTAACACCACTACCTTGTATTCCCTCATGAGTCTCACCTTCACCAACTCCTTACCCAAGGGGGGGAAAAAATAACACCCCGCTAGCAGCGCTGCGGCAAGGCGAGGCGGAAGGTGGGCGGAAATGTGCGAACTGGGGAGGAGAGTGCAGAGAAGCGGAGGGCCCAACCGGGGACGAGGAGGAAGTTACAGGAGGGGGAGGGGAAAGAGCCAAGTGTCGGGTGGGTGGGGATGGGATGGTAATGCCCTTCCTATAGGAACCCAAGGCCGGCCCGGGGGGCGTGGGGAGGAGGAAGCTCCTGCCCGCGGCCAAGCGAGGGTGGGGAGCGGCCACACTCCCCCACGCGGGAAGGGGCGGGGGCCTCGCGGCCGGGGACTGCCGGCCACCCCTCCCCCGCCCTGCACACAAAGGGGCCCCGGGACCCCGCTTCCTGCTGGCGCCGCTGCCGGCCCGGCCCAAGGCCTCAGGGCCCCGCCGCGCTCACTGCCGCCGGGGCGGGGTCTCTGGGCCCCCGGTCCCCGCGGGGGTCGTCTGGCCTGTAACGAGGGGGAAGGACAGGGAGCACACGTTAGCAGCCGCCTGACCTCCACGCTGGCGCCCAAAGCCGCCACCTCTGCCGCCTCCTTCCCTCGGGCTGCCGCCGCCGCAGCCGCCGCTGCTTACCCTGCAGTCCACACTCGCCCAACCGCCCCGGAGGCTCTGTTAAGCCAAGGCCATGGCCACCGGGCCGCCGTGGCTTTGCTGCTTAGCGGACGGGAAAGGGGCGGGGACCGTCCGTCCGGCAGCAGTGGTGGCGGCGGCGGCGGCGGCGGCGGCGGCGGCGGCAGGGACTCCAATGGAACCCACCTCTTTTTTTTTTTTCCTCACCCACCCCCCACCCCCCACCCCCAGCATAAACCCGGAAGGGTTTCCCTGACACACTGGCTGAGGTGCCCCAATTCCCCGAGACTGGACGCGTTCACTTCCGGTGGGGAAAGTCCCACCTCTTCTTCGGGGCGAGCCGGGTGGCGCTTGGGCCGCGCCCTGCTGAGCGATCCAAGCGGCTAGGCAAGGTTACAGGTCGGGGCAATGGCCTTGAGAAAGGGCGCTTCGGGGAAAAGGCTGGCTCCCGTGCTTTCACACTAGTAGTGGTTGGCCGATTTCCTCCACTCCTGGCCGGCCGAGGCCGAAGCCCCTCTAAGCTTCTAGGTGTCCACCAGCTGTGTCTGAGGACTTGCTTCTCTCCTTGGCCCTTGCGAGACCTCCAGCCAATAATCTAGCAACTGAGAAAACACCAAACATCCCTAGGCTGCAAGTTGCTAGGAAAATAAAACAGTTTAGGAAGTTGATTCTCTTTGCTGCTATTTCTTTCCTGGGCAAGATATGCAAACGACCCTTCTTAGAGTTAGTCTGGGCTCTCTCATTTTTAAGATAGTGTTTTAGTCGTATATGACACTCTGTATTTTATCAATCGACACATCTGCCTCACCTCCCTCAGCAAATAGGAACTCTTTTTTAAAAAATCACAAGGCTTAAAGGGATCAGCATTACTAATAAACTTTATAGAGGGCTATTCCGTTTTGTTCCTACTCCAACCACTCCACAGCAGAAATGGTAACCAATATTCAAGGAAGTTGATTGCAAATGGTTAGGCTTGTGGAATAATTTCATTTAATCTTTTTATCATCTGCATGTGTAATGAGTTGCCCGGCTGGCTGTTCCACAGTGCAGCTTTGTTTTAAAGGATATCTTTCATAGCCTTGAAATGCAAAAGCAAATAATAACTCTAGTGTTAAACTAAGATCTATTTTTAGAAATAGAGAAAATTGTTACTGCTAACTTTCTATTTGTAAACTTCGTGTCAGATCCACAAGGCTGGGCAGTAGTTTGGGCTTTTCCCCTCCTTCTTTACGCGAGCACACTCAGAAACCTGGCCAACCTAGTTAAAGTGACTCCACATTTCCTGATTTGTAATCCCTAATGACCAAGCTACATAAAGAGATGTATTACCCAATCCAAGGTGTTAGGCATTAGAAAATAGACGAATCGCAGAAGTGTGAATTCCCACTGTCCCTGGTCAGCATTCCCCAATGTCACTTACAGAAGTCAAGAGACAGTTTAGTTCAATTGTCTCGGTCTCAAGCTGGTGCAGAGTCTCCAGCTAAGTGTCCAGTTCTTTCTCCAGCTAACCTGGGTCCTGCCAGATAGTCAAAGCACTGCCCTCTGCTGGAAGAAGTCTGACCTGTGAGGTCTGGGTCTCCCCATAGGTCACCGGTCCTTCCACACGTGTTGTTGCCAGATTTGGAGCTCTGTTGCTCATCTCCCGGGCTGGCTGTCTCCAGACTGTCTGGTGGAATCCACAGGCTGCCACCAGCCATGTTTATAAACAAGTGTGGACATTCCTCTTCTGATCCAGCCAGTCGGGAGCATCCAAGCAAGGCTGTGCTCTTTCACTCTACTGTCAAAATTGTTCTTTTTGAGGGTGACGTCTCACCTGTTGGCAACTTTAATATCAATGTTTGGCCTCATTGAGGAAAACGTTCTTTGCTTTTACACATAATGAAACACACTCTTCCATGCAGTAGAGTCCTACGGAGTCACTCTCATCTACAGAACAGACGACTGTTACACCCAGTCTGAAGACACTTTAGAATCTTGTCAAGAAGGGTGTTTGTTCGTTAATGACACTACACATGAGGAAGTTAAACTTAAAAGGACCTTCATTTCCAATTTATTTTAGACAATTTTTAACAACTGCATATGCTTGAAAAATGGAATAGCATGTAGTTTATAGACACAAGAGAACATTTTAAAATGTTGGCTTGAAAGGACGGCCTACGGAGGACTGAAAGAGAGCAGTAGTGAGCAAATACACGGTGCTCTCATTTTGTAAAGTATATGAGTGTGATACAGCCTTTGGCTTGAAAACAAAGCCATCAATTATGGGGTTCAGAGTATTTCGAGTGAAAAGAAAGAAAGAAAGAAAGAAAAAAGAAAAGAAAAAAAGACCAAAACCAGCCGGGCGATGGTGGCGCATGCCTTTAATCCCAGCACTCGGGAGACAGAGGCAGATGGATTGCTGTGAGTTCGAGGCCAGCCTGGTCTACAAAGGGAGTCTAGGACAACCAAGGCTAACAGAGAAACCCTGTCTCGAAAAGAAAAAGAAAAAGAAAAAGAAAGAAAAACCAGAGTATTTCGAGTGCACTTTCATTTTCCAAATAATTTTATTTTTTAAAACAATCTGAAATTATTGTAGAATATGGAATAATTATAATCTTTTAATACATATAGATTTTATTGTATGTGTGCATGTATGTGTGTGTGTGTGTGTGTGTGTGTGTGTGTGTGTGTGTGTGTGTGTGTGTGTAGATTAAAGAACAACTCTTAGGACAATTGGTTTTCTTCTTCCATCTTGCATTCTTGAGATCAAACTCAGGTTGCCAGGCTTGTCAGCATATGTATTTATGCACCGAGCCATCTTGGTGACCCTACTGTTTATATTTAGAAAGGAGAACTAAATAAGACTATTAATCACCACTTCATCAAAAGACAATCTTCCAGCCATTTAGGGATGTGTTTGTCTGACTTAAACAAACTCCAGTTGTTCACTATCGTACCCTCAATAGGCAGTGAGAGTATAAAGACAATTTAAAAAAGGTTTGGCCTGGCAGTTGAGAATCAGTGCTCTCAATGGTGCATTCGAACTGTAGCTGTGCAGCCACCTACCTAGCTGTAGGACCTTAAGACATTCTCCACAGTTGAGTGGAAAGTGGGGTCTGACTTTCACACGTACTCTGGTGCCCCATATTTAACCACGTCCCCTGGATGGGGAGACCTGGTGACACTCAGAGGAAGGACAGCAGGTTACCAAGAAGAGACTTGATACCCTATGAGCATATACAGGGGGAGGAGGTCCCCCTCAGTCACAGTCATAGGGGAGGGGAGTAAGGGGAAAATGGGAGGGAGGGAGGAATGGGAGGATACAAGGGATGGGATAACCATTGAGATGTAATATGAATAAATTAATAAAATAAAATTTAAAAAAAAAAGAGATTTTGCAACTCTGAGCCTGGAGCTCCCTGAAAAAGGGGAGAGATAAGAGTTTGGCCTGGGGATGAAGGGAAGTAAGGTAAGGAACAGTGCGCAATCCTCTTGAACATTATGAAGCTCCAATGCATAATCTGATGTTTGTATAAAAATGTAATGGTGCCGTGAGTGTAGCTCAGGTGGTAAAGTAATTAACTAGTACCCATAAAGCCCTGAATTGGATCGCCAGAACCTCCTCGTACAAGCAGGCGCAATGGGACACACCTGAAACACCAACCTTGGGAAGTGGAAGCAGGAGAAGCCATCTTGAGCTACACAGTGAAGTTTGAAGCTAGCTTCGAACACACAAGACCTCATTTCAAAAAAAAAAAAAGCTAATAAAAGAAAAAGTTGGGAAAAAAAAAGAAATGGTAGGAAAGAAAGCAAAACTTTCAAAGGCCTAACGTGTCCAAATGATGAACTACACACATTTCTCTGGTCTCACTCAGCATTCACAGGCATGTGGGACACACAACACACACACACACACACACACACACACACACACACACACATACACTAATTTTTTG